>NC_139236.1:16101917-16563627 GCF_977018435.1 Lepisma saccharinum | reverse complement strand
ATGTCAACCTTACCAGAAACGGACCACGTAATACGCAAACACGATCTTCGATAAATGCACACACTCTACCTAGTTTTATAAAGCCAAAATCACGTCTGCACAAATTAACACCTCACAAAACAATGAATAAGAGGTTTTGTGGCTGATCTTGAACAGTTCCCCCTTTCCTTACAACAAATAAAAAAAATAAGAAAACAAAAACTCAACATTTACTTCTTATAGCTATGCAATACATATATATAGGGAACTTCTCCAAATCAACAATGCCCTGTAACTCAATTATAATTAGTCAATTACGATTTTTAACTACAGTTTCGTATTTAGGAGACCGATATTGACTAGAAATTGTACATATCACTCATGTCGCATTTTGGCTGTTGACCAGTGTAATCTGGACAAGACATCAGCCATCCCTACGTTCTTCGTGTAATGAATGGAATAATCTTAATTTGCTAGAAGTAACCTCCATCTTTGCCATCTCATAGATACTGTAGGAGAAATTTCTTTGTCTGGATCTAATATCGATTTACCTGTTGAAGAATCTGTAGAATTTTAAATTTGTTTCCTGCCAAATATATATGAAAATGTTTTATACCTTACACTACTGCCAAACTTTCCTTGTCAACTTGAGAGTAACTTTTTTGACTATTTGTTAAAGTATCTGAAAAACATGCAATAGGTTTCAGCACTCCTTCTATTTCATGTGTCAACTGACAACCTATCCCATAGCCACTTGCATCCGTGACTAAAACTAATGGCATTCGAGTGTCAAACGATACTAAAACAGGTGCAGAAACTAATAGCTGCTTAACTAGCTGAAACTCCCTGTCACATTCTTCATTCCAAAACCATTGTACACTCTTCTTTTGCAATAAATAAAGATTAGGTATCCTAGAACTCAAATTAGGCAAAAATCGTGCATGATACGCCACTAAACCCATGAAAGTCACCAATTCCTTTTTATTCTCAGGCACCTTACATTTTATTACTGCCTGAACATGTTCATTTGTAGGTAAAATTCCATGTTCCGTGAATTTCCTTCCTAGAAAATTTACTTCATGAACAAAAAATTCAGACTTCTGCAAATTTACTTTCACATTGTACTGCATCAATCTTTCCAAAACTACTACAGTTAGTTTGTAACAGCCATACAATGTATCTGCTCCTAAAAGAATGTCATCAATAAATGATACCACTCCATCAATACCACCAAGTATTGTGTCCATGGCTCTTTGAAATGCTTGAGAACTTATTTTAGTTCCAAACTGTAAACGTTTATTTACATATAAATGACCTTCATTTACAATGGTAAGAACAGGTTGAGACTTCTCTTCGACTAATATTTGATGAAAAGCTGAACGTAGATCAATCTTCATATACCACTTATGTGAACCTAACTTATGATAAAGCTCGTCAAAAGTTGGAAGTGGATATTGTAAAGTATCTACATTTGGATTTACAGTTTTGCTATAATCAGCACATACACGAATACTTCCATCTGCTTTTCGCACAGCAACTACAGGACTACTCCAATCAGAACTTTCTATTTCTTCTAAGATTCCTTGCTGGCACAAATCTTTTATTGCCTTGCCTACTTCATCACACATAAAGTAAGGTAGATTGTAACCTTTCCTTTTCACAGGTACAAATCCAGGCTTCAATGGAATTCTAACATTAATATTTCTTATGGGTTCTGAAATGTCATTATTGAACAAAATTTTAAATTTTACTAAAATATCGCTGATTCCCCATTTGATGTGTCTGTGTACAAGCTCCTTGTAATACTATTCCAAATTTTTTCTTCCATTTGCCCTTGTACAGTATCAATTACCGAACTTCTTCTCGAATCGCCAAAAGAGAATACGCAATCCTGCTCGACCAAGTATAGGTCATTTAAATCTCCTACTATAAACGGCATTTCATAACTCAGTTCTTTACAGGTAAGGAAATTTGACACTCAAACTTCAACTTTTCTCCTGTGATAGTACCATATCCATTTTTGAGTGGATTCAATCATAAAATGTCTCTGTATCCACTATGAATTTAACTGGTTCATTGCAGATATATAGCTCAACATATAAGGGTTGAATCTCATTGCATAATAACTCCTCAGCATCCTTGCTACTTTCTTTACTTTTATGCTGTACAGTATTTATTAATTTATAATGAATATATTGTGCTGGCTTCCTCTGCAGTCAAAATTATTACCTCGGGGTTTTGTGTATCACATCTTCCTCCTCAGAGGGTGTAGAAGAAGATCTTACATTTGATGCTGTAGTCTTATTTAAATATTGCACAGCCGTTGAGGTGTAGTTAGGTTGTCTTTGATACATGAAATCTACCTTCTTCCTTGGTGATCTTTTATCTACATCCTTTATTTCGTTCTTGTATCTACAAACATTAGAAAAATGATTTATCTTGCCACAAAATCTGCAAGCTTTCCCCATAGCTGGACAACCTTCAGCTCCGTGTTTTTTTTTTTTTTTTTTTTTTTTTTTTTTTTTTTTTTTTTTTTTTTTTTCGAACCACATCTATAGCAAATCCAGTTACATTTGTTGGACTGTCCTGTTGCAGTTGTCCCTTATAACATTTCTTTACCTCTAATTTGCCCTTGTACATATTTCTTGGATTGTACGTGTTAACTTTTTGAATGTTTGAGTCTTGCTGAATATGGCTACCAAATCTGTCTAGTACTTCATGATTCCTAATGTAGTCACAAGCATCTTTGTACATCTTTGGAGTCTCCATAATTAACTTCCTTTTTAATGTACCTTCCTCAAGTCCAGAAATGGTTTGCTGCTTTAATTCTTCATCAAAATCTTCTGGCTTAAACCCACATGTTAATGACAACTTTTTAATTCGTGATATATAATCATCCATTGATTCACCATGCTGTTTTTTAGCATTTTTAAATTTATATATCTCAAGCAACTTGTTTGTTTTAGGTTCATAAATATCAACGAGTTCTGTCAGCAAAACCTCGACAGGAAAACTACTAGGATCATTTGGAGCTAATTTAATATACAATGCCTCATACACATTATTTCCAATCACTGATAACAATAAATGAACCTTTTTATCTTCCTTAACTTCTTGTGCTTTTAGAAATGAATCAAATCTTCACACATAAGCTTTAATATTACTTCCTACCTCATAGGATTCGAAGAATGGCAACGTATTCATTTTTCTAGCTTCTAAGATTTGAATCTTCTATTCAACTACAATAATCTCATTAATTGTTAAACTTACAAATGTATCCAATCCATCATCGCCACTTATCGTGTATTGATTCGAAGAACTTATTCCAAGGTACCTTTATCAGGTAGGCCATTCCCGAGGTTCCGAGATTTTTTTCCATGATTCTGTGCACGCTATGATGTCATTAAGAGGACAGAATGGAACTTACTTCTTTAGCGTATACAGAAGCTTGAGATAAATGGATCGATTATTTACTTATATACACCTTTCTTGAATGCCGGTAGAATGAGAACAAATCACCCTGTTTGTGCTCTTGCCACGTGCAATAATAATAGAAGAAAATCGCCTGGAATAAAGTGATCATATGAAAGTTATACATGTTATATGTACAAAAAAAATATCTTTGGCATGCATTTATCATTCATTTTCTGCCATTCAAAAATACAGATTGTGTGCTTGTTTTCAATTATTAGCTAATGTAAAATTTCTGGTGTTGAAAAAATATTTCAAATCGTTTGTTCTAAATAAATGCTTTAGCACAGACATCTACCTCCCTTTTTGCACAATTTATGAGGATAATAACGTCTTTGATACTACTACCACTAGTAATAATAATGCCATTATCAATGTATTATTATTAATAATATTATTATTGGTACGTTTATCCTGGTACTTGCCCCCTCCAGACAAAAATTTGTGGTTGCGCCTCTGGCTTTACTTCCACACTCTCCTTCCGTATCATCACGTATGCAACTTTCAAAAACCTTTACACAATCGGAACTCAGTTTCAAAGTATTGCTTCATTGAATATTAAGTGCACGATAAGATTTATTAGCTTTGAAGTTGAAACATCGCCCACGAAAATAATACTTTGAACATCTCGTAAGTAGCCAACACTAATTAACAATTGTACTGTGTTAATTTACTTTATGTGCGTTTGTTGAGAAATTGTGCTGAAAATATAATGTACGACTTACAGGACAGACGTTTCTCCCCTGCACATCCTTTCAATCTTCCCGTCAATCAATTAGAAGAACTGTCATGTAAATAATGCCCAAAGAAGCTGTTCAATGTAAAGCATACTTATCAAAGCAAGGAAAATTTTATCAATGATTTTTGTATTATCAATATAATATGTTGTATAGGCTACACGTCTATTATACATTATAATTTAAAGATATTGTACAAATATAATACTATTTTGCTGGCATTAATTTATTTTATACGTGCTTTAAAAAGCCTCATTGGTTCAGTTGGTAAATAATCTGACTCACGCTCAAGACGAGGATTCTGTTCCCTGGGTGGTTGGTCTCGAAGGGAATTTTCTCAGCAACGTCCTTGCATGAAAACTGCTTTGAGGTTCACCAGGGGTATTTAAAAATAGTATTTTGGAGGCCGGAACGTGATGCTAACACCACCTCCATAAATGGCCGGGATTGTGAATCATAATCCCTATATTCATTCATGGCATGTTACAACGTGCATAAGGTTTTAAAACTTAGTGCATATTTAGTTGCGCACCATGGCCGTTCGGTCTAAGACGTCATGCTTTGGGCTCTGGCTACAGAACATGCAGGTTGGAGTCTCCTCGGGGAAGCATAACAACTTTCCTTCTGAGGTTTCGGACTGTGTATGAGACTGGTGGCCACCCACCATTGTGAGGAAATTGGAGAGCTACAATTGAGTAGCGTAATGCGGTCATGGAAACTTACAAAAATGACTGGGGGGTCGTCGTGCTGACCACAAGTCACCTCGTAACAGGTTGGATGATCGCCCACCTCGGCAGGTGGAAGTGAGGCCGGCAGTCGGTAGGTAGGCCTTAGCCCTGTATTAGTACACATTTGAATGCATGCCGCGAGAATACACATTATGAAATTTGTTTGACTCAACTCAAACATACTGCAGAAACTCTTTCCATGTAGATTTAATAGCCGGCATCTGTGGCAGAGTGGTTAGCACATCGCGCTATGACGCCAAGGGTCCCAGATTCGAATCCCAGCCTGGGTATGGATGTTTGTGAGTGTTCATTCATCAATTTTATCATCATGACTCATCCCCATCTTCGCAATTAGCCAAAATTGGCAGAAAAGTGAAGTAAAATAAACTAAATAAAAAAAACTAGATTTAATATTTCATATTTGTGTTGCTTGATTGAATTAGTGTTTTAAGTCAGTTCTTTGCACAGAAAGGCTAATTGTGACTGGACCTACAGTTTAAAGTGGGATCCGAACCACTATGTGCCTATACCGCGTATCGAACCTGGGACCTCTTGACTACAAGGCGATGGCGCTACCACTAGGCCATCGGGAAGGTCATATTGTGTTGCTTCATAAGTCATATTTTCTAATTGCGCACTGTATTATTAGTAAAACACATTTTATGTGTGTGTTGGATATGGTATGAGATTTAATTAGGAAAAGCGATGGATAATGTAATATTTATACAAAGTAAATTAATGTATTATGTTCTTACAACAAATGTAACTATTACAGAATAGGAAGCCAATGCCGAAATTAGCCGTAAGTTTTTTTTATTTTTTTTTATTCCTCGCAGTAGTAAGTATTGTTACAAATAAAATCTAAAAATTTAGATCCTCAACTCAGGTGCATCAGAGACCAAATTATAATTCTCAGCTTGCATTTACCTCCGATTATTAGAAGTATCATTCGACCGAAAAGCAATCTCTGACTGTTGGCTGATAAATGCGACGTGCCTAAAATACAAGAAAACGTAACAGCATATTCGTTCCATTATTTTTGTTTTGTATTTGTATTGCTTTTGTTTTATTTCAAGTATAATTTATCCCTTGGCTAATCGCAAAGATGAAAATGAATGGTGAGTAGATGAAATGGATGTAGGGATGATCACAAACAGTACAGAGTAATACACAGATTGTTGGTCCACATGCCAGAGCCTAGTAAGCCCACAAGAAGGAAGTTCCTAGGATATATTACCTGGAAGAAATATTGCTATTTGAATGTTTCCCGAAAAGACACCCTTTATACAATAGCCATCATGTAATTCATTCACCGGCTTGGTAGCCGAGGGCGTTAAGTGGTCGACTTTCGATTTCGCCTCCAAAGTTCCCGGTTCAAGTCCCAGCATGGGCATAGGTATTCTCTGCGAGTCAGGCACGTATCCAGGAATTCCTTTCGTGGGGGCTAAACACCATATTTTTAATGGGTATATATAGAACCTCACAATTGTATGTTTAAGGCCAGTGGTGGCAATTGGGTTCAAAATGGGAGTGGGTGGTGAAAGAAAAGTTTACTTTCTCTTCTCTTGGTATACAAGGGTTAGCATAAAGAGGCCATAGTGTGAAGGCAAAAAAAATGGGGAGAAACTATCCCCAAAATCGTTGCCACTGTTCAAGGCTGTCAAATTATTCAGAACGTGAAATCGGAACATTTTTTCCACTCAACTCCTCTGTTTCCATGCCTTAACATTGTGTGCCGGAACCATCTCAGTATGTGTGTTTGTGCATTTCTTCTCATCAGGCATCAAAACATCTATGGCGTCTTCGAGTGTTTTTCCGAAGCTGTAACACACACACACACAGCGTGGGCAATCTACTCGACAACGAGAGACTCAAACTGTGGGCTGCGAACTGGACGCAGAAAGTTCTCGAATATTTCTCTCTGATTCGAGCCTGAACACCACTACTGTGTCTTGTCCTCCCATGTTTGCAGTTCTTATGAAAGCTGAAACCCACCAAAGTATTCATATTGAGGAGAAAGCACTCGCAAGTGTTCACAATTGTCTGTCACAGCTTCCGCAGTCTTGTCATATGTTGGCACGGAACAAAGTAAGTCTTCTCGAATACAGTTCGAAACAATTAATTCACAGTGAAAACCCTTCCGCTCCCAACACATCTAGTGTTTCTTCCCCCAATATGATTAAATGCTTACTCATTTATCTCCAGTGACGTGCCCAAGGGAGGGTTGGTGAGGTCATAACCCAATTTGACCAAGTATTCCTTAAAAAGAAAAGAACGTCAAAGACAGGAAAAGATGGCAATGAGGACTGACCACCAAAAATAGTTTTCATAACCCTCCTCTTCTAAAATCCTGGGAAAATTTGGTCCGGGCACAACTAACTCATCACTCAAAACTTTGATTTTCAGTTGATCTGTGCAGTTTATTTCTTTTTTAACCTTTTGCCGCCCAAGCGTCTCGAACGAGATACCTAAATGTAACCCTCACTGTCCCAAGCATCTCGATCGAGATGCTGTGTCAAGGTCGTAGTTTTTACGTTATAACTTTTCTATTTTTGGCTAGAATTTCGATTTTATTTTTTTATATTGTTCCTAACACATGTATTTAACAGAAATGGTTTTTTGCATATTTTTTTTTTTTTTTTTTTTCTTCATGAAAATAGGTGGGAAAAGGTACTTCTCTTTTGCGGCTCTTTTCAACGTCAAATTTTTGCCAATAAAGGAAGACGGGCTTTGTTGTTCTAAAGCAATGCTTTTCACTCCCGTCTGTTAACTGCATTCGAAGGAAACTTGTTTATCAGTATCCGATGTCAAAATGAAAGTTTTCCGTGAGGGTGCATACAGGGGGTGCGGGGTGGGGGAGGGGGAAGACTGGTTGTTGAATCTGCGTTGTGAGAATATAATTTCGAAGCACGCTGAAGGAAACCTTTTTTTGTTAGCACAAGTGTCCACAAGTTGCGACAGGGGTTACCCTGCATTGTCTAAAAATAGAATTTCAAGCAGCTGCAAGAATCGCCACTCATTTTTCACTGCGTTCTAGCTTTTCGTCCGTGAATGTTGTGCGTAGGTGTCGTTTTGGTCCCAAGTGCGAGGACATTTTTTGGGTGAAGTGACATTTTTTAAAATAATTTTTGGGGGTTTTCTCCCTTCCCCCTCCATATATACGCCAAATTTGCATAAATTTTGCATTTTGTGCATTTTGACCTTTTTTCGGGGGGGGGGCAGGGGGAAACACCATTTTTTTTTAAGAAAAGTATTTTTGAGGGGATTTCCCCCCTTTCCCCTCCATATGTACGCCGAATGTGCATAAATTATATATCGTCTGAATCTGTGATTCATTCTGCGTACAACGGTATATCGTTCATATCTCCAGGGCAAATAGTTTCTGAGCTAAAGTCATTTCAAGGTACCGCTGCATTTTGAAGCTTGAATCAGTGGCGTGCCCACCATTCCTTTTGGGGGTACAACTCAAGTTACATTGGTCATACGACAATGATGCAAATATTTTTCTGTTTCTTACATTCCAGCGATAATTTCTATATGTGGGGCTGGGGGAGTAGGGGTGGGGCGAAACCCCATTTTTTAAAAGAAAAAGTATTTTCAGATTTCCCCCCTATACATACTCTCAATTTATGTCCCTCTTTCAATGTAAGGGAACAAGTTTCACAACCATATAATACTACAGGCAAAATTACTGTTTTGTATATTTTAACTTTTAGTTTCTTAGATATTAAACGAGAAGACAAAAGTTTATGAAGAGAGAAGTAATTTTGATTATTGCCTAACACTTGGTTTCGGCCTGTAAGCATATATTTAGTTTTCTCTTTGTTAACTTCCAAACCTATCTCTTTAGCAGTTTTGAAAAATATTTTAGCATTATTCTTAATTGTATTCACATCATCCCCCAGTAAGTCTACATCATCTGCATATGCTAACAACTGAGTCACACCATTTAATTTTAGTCCTTCTTTAGTTTCTTTTACCTTCCTAACAGCATATTCTAAGGCAAAATTAAAGAGCAATGGAGATAATGCATCTCCTTGTTTTAACCCATCATGAATTGTAAATTTGTCAGACATATTAATACCCACACGAATTTTACTTTCTGTTTCACTGGTGCATATTTTTATTATACTAACAAGCTTCTTAGGTATTCCAAACTCTACTAATATATTATATAATTTATCTCTTTTGACCGAATCATATGCTTTTTTGAAATCAATGAATAGCTGATGGACATTTTGATTATATTCCCACTTTTTCTCAAGTGTCTGTCTGATGAAAAAAATTTGATCTGTAGTTGATCTGTTACGTTTAAATCCACATTGATAATCACCTATAATTTCATTAGCATATGGGGTTAGTCTTGTTAAAAGAATGTTTGATAATATTTTATATGTTGTTGAGAGTAGAGAAATTCCACGGTAATTATTGCAGTTCATTTTATCACCTTTTTTAAACACAGGAACAATTATGGATTCTTTCCATTGTTGAGGAATTTCTTCTTTTTCCATATTAAACAAATTAATTTATGAATTTGACATATTAATGAATTTCCACCATATTTAATTAACTCAGCTTGTATTAAATCAATGCCAGGTGCTTTGTTATTCTTTAGCCTTTTAATAGCATCCTTAACTTCAGTCAAGTTAGGTTCTGGAACTAAAGGTTCTGCTGTGTGGACTTCATTTACTTCTGATTTATCTCCTACATGAACATTTAAAAGATTAAAGTAGTTCTTCCATCTATTTAGAATATCGCTTGGGTCAGCTAGAAAATCACCGTCTTTATCTTTTATCAAGTTTACTTTAGGTTGCCACCCCTTTCTAAACTCATTTACACCTTTATATAAATCTCTGATATTTTTATTTTTGCTGTTTGTTTCAATTTCGTTAATTTTGCTTTTCAAGTAATCTCTTTTTTTACTTCTTTTTAACTTCTCGCTTTACTCTATTATAATTGTTTAGATTTGTATCATCAGAGTTATTTAACCACCTAAGTCTAGCCTGATTTCTTATTTCTATTAGATTATGACATTCATTATCAAACCATGGCTTACTTTTTCTCGGTTTATGGTATTCTATACTTTCTTTAGCTGCTGATTCTATTGCATTACGTATGTGCTCCCATTTCTTATTTACGTCTGTTTCATTTATATTTTCATCATCATTTAAATCCTGCAAAACATCAAATCTATTTGACAGTTTAATTTGGTAATCTTTCTTAATTCTTTCATCAGTAAACTTTCCTGTATCAAATTTTAGAACTTTTAGATTTTGTTGCTTATGATTTATCACTGAGAGTCTTTCTCTTAATTTAGCAATTACTAAATAATGGTCACTGGCACAGTCCGCACCTCTATGCATACGAACGTCAATTATACTAGTATGCCTTCTCTTATCAATGAGAATATGATCTATCTGATTATGTGATTTACCATCTGGAGAAGACCAGGTATATTTATGGATATCTTTATGTTTAAAAGTGGTACTTTTCACAATTAAATTCTTTGAGGTTGCAAAAGTAATCAATCTTATACCATTATCATTACTTAATTCATGAAGACTTTCTTTACCAATCGTGGGTTTAAATGTCTCTTCTTTACCAATCTGTGCATTACAGTCACCTAACAGAATTTTCATATCATACTGAGAAAATTTATCAAAGACCTGTTCTAACTCTATAAAAATCATCTTTAGTATTATCATCTTTATCTTCCGTTGGTGCATGTATGTTTATTAAAATAATTTTACACCACCTACCCTGTAAAACTGCATATGATATCCTATCATTAATAAATTCTACTGTTTTAAGAGCAGAGATAATTCTATTATTTATGAAAAAGATTTTCAGTACCACCATAGAAAAAAGTATAATTTTTACAGTTCCCTTCTCCAGGCCACCTAACTTCCTGGACAGCTACTACATCTAATTTATACTTAACTATCTCATTAACTGTACACTGAAATGCCCCAGGCCGGTAAAGGCTCAGAACATACCAGGTGCCTAATTTAATATCCTTATTCCTAACGTAGATCTTATCCTTAGTCCAGGGACCTCCCAAAGTAGTCCCCACCCGGAGATCCGAACGGGGGACTATTTTACCTCCGGAATATTTTACCTTGGGAACATCCATGGCCTTATATAGCTGTTTCTTGACATTTTTTTTTACAGTGCAGAGTTGTCAGCTCTACGCCTAACCCCCAATATGAATGGAGGAACTACTACACAAACACATTAGACAGCACAATTACTACACAAGACGAACACAAACACATTAGACAGCACAACTACTACACAAGACACACACAAACACATCACAACTATAACACAATATAAACACAAACACACCACAACTACTACACAATATAAACATAAACAAACTACATACCACAACTACTACACAAGACAAACAAACAAATTAGACAGCATAACTACTACGCAAGACAAAACAAACATACTAGACAGCACAACTACTACACAAACATACTAGACAGCACAACTACAACACAAGATACATACATACACATCACCGATACTACACAAGACAAACAGAAATACATTAGACAGCATAACTACTACATAAGATAAACACAAACACACTAGACAGCACAACTACTACACAAGACAATCCCAACCACACTAGACAGCACACCTACTACACAAGGCAAACCCACGTAGAAGCACACCCCAACTACTACACAAGACAAACACAAACACACTAGACACCACAGCTACTACTCAAGACAAACTCACACACTACACAGCACAACTACTGGACAAGAGACACAAACACATAACAACCACTACACAAGAAAAAAACAAACAAAAAAATTCACACCCGGAATTACATTTTTCTTGAAATTTCATTTAAATGAAAACGAGTCATCAGTTTAATACCAAATTACAACAAATTTTGTTTTTGTTATTATTATTAATTGAAATTCCTTAAAAGTTCAATTTAAATTTGGTTTAAAACTGACTGCAACTTGTAAATGACTTAGAATGCTTGAACTATAACTGCTAAGATTATTGCAACGAGGATATTACATTTTAATAAATATATAGTTTTGGGAACGAATAAGGTCCCGAGGACCACTCATTTATATTCTTAATGACTAAAGTCTCCTAGCACTTCAAGAAGGGAGCTTAGATTAAGGAGATAGTCAAAAATGTACGAGATAGTCACTTGCCGTATGTTACCTTAACTTAGGAATAGTCACTTGCCGTATGTTACCTTAACTTAGGAATACATTGCCTCATTTTTAATTTCATGTTAAAGAGACGAAACGCTAATTATATTCCTCGACATGCTGTACAATTATGTCCACAATTACGCCAAGTGTATATAGTTAGAGTTGCTTACCATGATCAAGGGTATAAACCGTCCGATTAATTAAAAGTTCTAGTTTAGAAGTAATAGATGTATAAATAGGCTGTAGTGATGTGAAATGTCCATACACAAATAAGCAGTAGTGACGTGAAAGAGTCCGTACACATATATACTTATACTTATGCTTTAAGCACCACAGTTAGGCAAAGCCAAATTAATATGGATAACTAAAAGAGAATTAGGAGAGCACTATACATGGCGCAGACGTTTCTCACATATTACCGAGATTTTTTTTGTGCTACATATTATGTTTATATATTTTTTTTCTGTCCGAAATATTGTTTTGTTTGACAGTTGAATATTTATCCTTAGCATGTTATAGCTTCGAATGTTAAAAACTTTAAAATGTAGATTGTTTTAAATTTTAAAATATAAACATTGCAATTTTTGCTTCAAGTTACGGCATTTATTAACATTAAACAGGTCCTACACGACTCAAGTGTGCACAAAGTAAGTTTTTTCAAGGCATTAGTTTCTATTAATTTATTCAAATTTCATAATATGTGATAATATTTTGTTTAAGCAGTATAATTTATACTAGCTTAGTAGTTACATCACTAAAATTTTAGTTATACTTCAGAAGAAGGTAAACATTTATATTAGCAAAGTTTTGTATCAAGCTCAAATTATTGAGAATATTTATTTCATATGAATATGAATACAGGGTCCGTTCTGAAAGTATCCGAACTTATTTATTTGCAAACAATTTATTGATGACAATTACAACTGCTGTCAATATTCTTCAATGTAGGCACCTTCAGCCTCAATACAGCGTGTATAGCGACTTTTCCACTGTTCACAGCAGTCCTCTTTAATGCTGCGGTCGTGGCAGCTTGAACCTCTTCAATTGACGCAAAATGCTTCCCCTTGAGCACCCTTTTGACCTTGGGAAACAAAAAGAAGTCGGCTAGTGACAAGTCTGGGCTGTAAGGGGGATGAGGCAGCATTGCCATGCGTACGTTGGCCAAAAACTCACCTACCAACAGTGCTGTATGAGCCGGCACGTTGTTGTGGTGAAGCACCCACCTGTCGACGATGTCAGACCAGACGCGCTGGACCCTCTGTCGGAGATGCTGAAGCACTGTTTTGTAGTAAGCTGCATTCACAGTGGTCCCACCAGGTACAAACTCTTTGTGCATGACCCCCTTTGCATCGAAAAAGACAAGGAGCATTGTCTTCACCTTTGATTTTGACATCCGGGCCTTCTTTTGATGAGGGGATGCGGGGGGGTGCCATTCTGAACTTTGTCTCTTGCTTCCGGGGTCATACTCGAATAGCCAGGTTTCATCCCCGGTAATCACTCGGTCGAGAAATGTTTCGTCACCGTCCACACGTTCCACAATTTCGCGGACAATTCGCACACGACACTGCATTTGATCGTCCGTCAAAATCTTCGGAACCATTTTTGCACAGATTTTGCGTAACAATTTCAAAAAGTTGCATTTTCGCCAGTCCTACCTCCTCTGCAATCAACTGGAGACTTAAACGCCTGTCTTTGTCTAACAGAGCTTTCACACGGGCCACATTTTCCTTCGTTTTTGACGTGGACAGCCTCCTTGAGCATTGTTCGTCCTCGACCACCTCCCGTCCTTCCTTGAACGCCGTGTGCCATGTGTAAACTTGCGTGCGGGACATCAGTTCCTCGCCGTAAGCCTCCCGTAGCATGGTTAAAGTCTTCGTAAAGTTTTTTTTTTCAATTTAACACAAAATTTCACAGCGTAGCGCTGTTCCAAAGTGCGCTCCATTTTCACCAAATCCACCAACTGCAAATTCTCGACACGACGTTTTTTCCATGTACACAACACAAGCGATTGCACCTCAACCACTGCTCGCAGCCAACTGAGCGAGGCCTTGTTTTGTAGGTTAAGGTCCCCACTGCTACCTGGTGCAGCTTACCCGAACCCTCAACCAATTCTCACGCCGCGCTGCGGACAGTTCGGATGCTTTCAAAACGGACCCTGTACGTCGACGACAAGATTTTATTGTGCCCAAATAACAAGTATTTTTGTAGGATATTGGATCACAACCAAAGTCCTGGAAATCCATTTTGCTGTCACAGAATGATTATGGTTAAACCACAACGGTTTTAGTTTTAAGCTTTGCTACAATAATATGCTAAGCATATTTTAGAATGGATAGAGAGAATGATAGATTCTTCATTTTTAGTGATGTTCGCATAATATAAGGCAATTATCGCATATTTATAGATTAATTATTTTATTTTTTGGATGGTACACTTTAAATTAGCATTGTTTCCCATGTAATTTTGTATTTAAGTACATTTTTAATGACCACTTGCACACTATGAGTAACATAAGAGACTAAAATAATATTTTTTTTTTACACAGCAAAGTTTAAACAGGCTTCTACAAGTAAATGTAACCAGTAGGGAAAATAAGTGCAAGGCGAAAAATAACATTATTACTCGTTTAGCTTTAAATTCATTTTTATATGTCCTTATAGTAATGTGGTATTTTCATTTTAAATGAACAAGACTGGTTTTCTCATCAAAAGTAAAGTTGAAGAAGCAATACATTCAAGCAAAGTTACTAGCGACCAGTATTTCACATCAAATCATCATGTATTTTAGAAGTAATTGATAAACAAACTGGGCATACATACGCAAACGAATCTATTTCCTCATTGTCATTGTACAGTGAAACGCAGAAGCATGTTAAGGACATAGGCATTGATGTAGATGCAAGCAATACATTATTGATGCAAAGGGTACATTTCAACGGCATCTGAGAAACACAGCAGCGGCCAGAGTTCAGTTACACAGCTTTACATATCTTGTGGGCTCGAATCTACGACCGGACGAAGAATTTTGCTAACTTAAGAATTTCCCCTCCGCACCTCTCCCGTTATGGGGATCAGGTATCTGGCCAGCAAAACTCCGGTCGAGGGAGACATGCAGAATTGAAGCAGGAAAATTATTGTAAGTAGAAATGATGACGGCTATAAATTATTTAGGCTGTAACAGGTTGCCAGATTGTTAGAACGTTGTCAAATAGTAACTCACAACAAGCAATAATGAATTAAACTCAATTAATCGAATCACGACATATATCATTGGTACTTTACGGGGACAAAAATAAATTAAAATTCCGATTGCTTTATAGGCACTATCCTATTTTCTTTCTAGATTCTGGAATAAACATGGTAGCTTTCACGAAGCTATTCTCATCATATTTCTTTTTATATTTTTCCACTAGGAATTAGCATTTTAGTCATATTTTAATGGGTATAATATAAGAGTTTATTACTAGTTTAAGTATATTTCAATTGATAATGACATTTTAAAATCATGAGTGGCAAAATATTATTCTTGAATGTTGTACTAAAAAGATTGGATCAAAATAATCCTTTCCCGGAAAAAAATTCCTATCTTAAATCTAAGCTAATATTACCTTTAACTTAAACCTGTCACAAATTCGAAATTTATCAGCTGTCGGCCAGAGAACAGCCAAGGGGAATAATTCGGCATTCCCAAACCCGAAAGGAAAATGTCGAACCAGGAACGACTGGCAGCGTGTCCAGTATCCTGACAGCATTCGCCAGCTTGCGAGCCAGAATGCTGAAACATGTTCCAGCTTTACTCTACAAGGGATCATGGAAATCCCCCCCCTTGTTAAGGCAATTTGTAAAGTACTCCACGACGTGCCCCTCAAAATTGTCGTGCTACGTCTGGAACAAAATTTTTACAAACAACGACTTGTTCCAGAGGGTTTTGTTTTGTCATGAAATGAACTGTAAAATGCAAAATAGAATCTTAAACACGAAATTTACCATTTATATACAGACTTTCTGAAGTCTGAAGTATCCTGTGATTTATGCAATTCACGTAAAATTGATTAATTCTGCTGCAAACATTTGAGAAGCAAAAATGGACCCCTTTATAAAGGAATAAACTTAATATTCTGGTAATGACTTAATGTGTTATTAGAAGGGATACACTTGTTTTGTGTAATAGTTCAGTTTTTAAATCAAATTTGAGATTATATTCACATTTTTAAAACCAAAATGTCATTTTATATGCTGCTTTTTTCCACTATAACAGCAAAATTTCATTTTATTTACAGCTTTTGCACCCGAAATTGACTGTTTTTGTACCGAAATTTTCCTTTTTTATTTACCAAAAATATGTGCCTCTACTGATTACATGTGTTAATGAAGGAAATGCATGAACCATTCAGGGTCTTCGTGGAACATCAGCAACTTTGTATCAGCTTGTTTTTTGTAAATCTTTACATCTGCACTTTGTGAGTAGCAGCAACAATTTCTTATCAATCAATCCCTAAAAATTACAAATCACTGATCATATTGAGAGTAACAAAATATAATCAAAACTTTTTTCCTCTGTTTTTAGATTGCACGCCTGCCATTGAGTTTTGGTGAGCTGAGAAATTTGAAGTGGCTGGATCTGAAGAACAACCCTTTGGTACCAGCACTGGCAGATATTGCAGGGCCGTGCCTGGACTCTTCTCAGTGCCAGCAGTGTGCTCGTAAAGTTGTGCAGTTCTTGAAAGATCTAGGCCAGCAAGTTGAAGTGGAACGCCTTAAGAGGCAGCAACAAATGGCAAAAGGTAACGTGGAATGATCTTGAACCTTTATACAATGATGAAGTAATAAACATTTAGACTAGGACTTAATTGATATTGATGTATTGATATCTGCAGCAGCTAATACTTTTCCATAGTTTGATTATTTCACAGGGTATGTTAACACTTTAGCAAAGTTCACCATTGTTGTGAGAAAGAATATATTTTGTGATTAAACTTCAACTATTTTAATATTCCAATGTTTTTTTTTTTTAAGCTTAACTAGTAAATTGATGCATAAACTGCAGTGGAATACTAAATAGCTTAATATCTGTCAATGCAGTGAAACCCCAATTTTATGTAAAATGTGAGACAAGTCGAAACGATGAAAGCATAAGGGAGGGGTGAAATTCAAGTGTCTGTAAGAAACGACTACACGATCGAATATTTTGAGAGTATAATGTGTCAAAAATAATTTAACAATGGAAAAGAAGTATGACTATGAATTCCCAATGGAAGAAAGCAAGACATGCTGTGAAAATCAGTGGTGCATTAACATGAACCACTTTCGTGGGTAGGGGCTTGTGGATGACTGCTTCTAATTGCTGCCTATTAGGTTCAATTTATGCATCTGGTTGTGTGTGGTCTTCATTTACTCTGGAAAAGATAAGGTGAAGTTCCCTGTGCATGTGCCATGAAGACACATTTATGAGATGTGGGTGTAGGGCCTGACACACATTCTTGATCTCTGCCATTTTCGAGGTGATCTGATCAGCACCACTCTGCCTTTATGCCCCCACCCCTTCCTCCCCAGGGTTGTTCCCAGATACCCTTATATTTGATGTTGGATGAACCCCATCGCTGTTTTATGTGGGGACAAGGCTCGAAAAATTCTGACCTTTACTCTGTAAACTGGTACAGTCAAACCCCAATTTTACATTTTTCATGGGCCCATAAATAAAAAATGTAAAATGGGAACGAAAAAAGCAGGAAAGCATATGGGAGGGGGAAACTGAAGTGTCAGTATTGACTACACAATTGACTTTTTAGGGGTATATTATATCAAAAATTGTTTTAACAACGGGATAGATGTATGATTATGAATTTCTAAGGAAAAAAGCAAGACCTGCTGTGAAAGTCAATGACGTATTAATGGTACCCACTTTCGTAGGGTAGGGATGGTGGATGACTGCTTCTAACTGTCACCTGTTAGGTTCAGTTGATTCATTTGATTGTGTGGGGTCTCCATTTAGTCTGTAAACATGGTTGCTAGTTTTTTTAAAGACCCAGTTATTGGAGGGGTAGGTGATTATTTATAGCCGGACATCAAGCATCTTTATATACTGCAATCAAAGTATCCCGAAGACATGAGGAATGGTTCAGATTCGACTTTGAGATGCATATGTATCCAGTCCCAATCAGTCTAACATCATGAAGTCAACAAAACAAGCTTTGTCAAACTTTTGCATTTTTAGAAGTCACAAGAAATTATCAGTGACACGTGCGGGATTTTCGAAAGGGGATGGGGTTACATAAACTTTTTATAGTAGTCAGCCCTCACTTTACCATCTTTTCCTGCCTATGACGTTCTCCTTTTTTTCCCCAGAAATACTGGCCAAAGGGGGGGGGGGGGGTTATGACCCCATCATCCCCCCCCCTTGGGCATGTCACTGAGTGTTATTTTACATCCATATTATCGATGATTTATTATTGGATTTAGAAGTCTTGTGGAGGGCAAACACCCCTTCCATCAATAATTTCCCTGCAAATAACTTGTTTCCTTTTTTTTGTCTTCCCGTCAACATTTTAAAAAAGAATAAATACCTAAATAGCTAGTATAAAAAATTTACAACTTACGTGAGTGAATATAAATTTATCCAAACTACGTTTCGAAGGTCAATACTTCCTCCTTCTTCAGGTCCACATGAATATCTAGACACCAGCCATGGTGTCACGTAAAAAGTGTTATATAGGGATATAGGTTGAAGGCTAGGGTAAAAACACTTATAAAAATCCTTGACTCTGACAAAGTAAAAGTTCCTGTGTTCCTAAAAAGCCCATATTAAAATACTAAAAGGTTAAAAGCAGGTCCACTGCTTGTAGTGTGTTGTGTCAGTGAGATGATTGGAATGCCAGCCGTAAGGTTCACGTTAGAACAAAGAACTTTTATGTATGACACTTACGTGAAAATAGACTCGTGTTGAGACATGTGTAGGCAATTTGTACAGAAATTCCCTGGCGTTTCACCTCCACATGGAGATACGGTTAGACATCTTGTCCTTAAATTACGAGAAACTGGATCGTTAAATTTTAAAACACCTAAGTAAAAACGACGGATTCTAACCGAAGCAAAATTCGATGAAATTGGTGCAGCGTTAGAACGTTTTCCAAACAAACCTCTACACCGTGTTTCACAGGAGATGGGCGTGTCAAAATCATCAGCACATACAGCCACTAAGCTACTAAAATTAAAACCGTACTCTTATAACACAGGTTAGTGCTCGTTTTGCAATATTTATATAAATGTCTGCATACGTCCATAAAAATAAGCGGGCATTACAGGCTGCAAATCTCCGTCAGCGCCGCCCGCCACGCTTCTCCCGATCTTTCGGCTGAAGATTGAAATGAACGCACGGTATGTGCAGCCTCATATACATTCCGGTCTAATTTACTACTACTTTTTTTAATAACTTCCTTTTTTAGGATTCTATATTTACTTTCAATTATGTGTTCCGAGAGGCCAGTGTTAGGAATCCCTTCCCTAATATCTTTATCATGCTCCTCCATCGGATTCGCATGCTCCTTCCGGTTTGTCCAACATATTCCCTCCCGCATTCACACACAATTCTGTAAACACCGTTCTGCCCTTCAAGGTCTCCTTCCCCCCCTTTCTTATATTCAGTAAAATACTTCTCAATATTACAGGAGGCTTTGCTCCACATTTACCACCATACTCTTTCATGGCTTTTTCTATTTTTTCCGAAATTCCTTTATGAAAGGGAATACCGACAAAGCAAACTCCATTGTTCCGTCCCTCCTCTTTTTTAATTTTCCTGTCGCCAATATTGGATATTTCATTCCTTACAACTCTCTCAGCTTTCCTAGCGATTCTATTCATCTCCAAGATTGAATATCCGTACTTCAAGCCCACTCCCCTTATCTAAGCTATTTCTTTCTCTTTCTCACTTTTGTTGTTACACAATCTTTCGGCTCTAATAAAGAAATTGAGATAAATGTTATATTTGACTCTACATGAATGTTCAAATCTCCTGTTTATGTATAAATCACCTGTAAGGGGCTTATGAAATACACCCGTCATTATTCCGCAATCAGTTTTTGTTATACTTAGGTCAAGAAAATTAATCTTCTTGTTGATTAGGTCATCCCTAGTAAATTTTATCCTTTCCTTTTGTTTTCCCATTTCAGTGAAAACAAGGTTTGGTCCTTTTCCTTCCCAATAATGAGGATGTCATCAACATACCTACCATAGAATTCTAAACTTCCCACTACTTGGTCTAAGGCAGCTTTTTCGATGTAATGCATGATGATATTAGCCACGAGGCCGGTTATTGGGTTGCCCATTGCTAACTCCTCTTTCTGTTTAAATATCTTTTCGTTAACGTAAAAGTAGTTGAAACTAGTTATGAGGAAAAACCATCTAACATATTCCCATGCCACTAAAATTTCTACTTCTTCCTCAAACAACCACCTCTGAAGGCAGTCCCCCGCTTTATCTCTTTTTACACTGGGATACAAATTTACTACATCAAAACTACTGATATTATCATCCTTCTCCCCAATTTCCAACTCTTCAATGGAGTTTTTGACTTCAACTGAATTCTTAACACTAAATTGGGTACTCCCAGTAATTTTCTTCATTCTTTTTATCAGTTTCTTAGCCAGTCCATAACCCAGGTGTTCATATGTAGGAATGATGGATCTAAGAGGGATACCATTTTTATGGGTCTTTAGAATACTGAATGCGGTAGCAATGTTCCCTTCTTTAACCTTTTTTAGGAGTGTATTTTTCTCCTCACTTCCCAGGGTGATACTAGTTTCTATGCTTTTCTTAATTTCCCTTTTTATCTTAAATTAGGGAAGGGATTACTAAAACCGGCCTCTCGGAACACATAATTGAAAGTAAACATAGAATCCTAAAAAGGGAAGTTATTAAAAAAAGTAGTAGTAAATTAGACCGGAATGTATATGAGGCTGCACATATATGCACCGGAAATGATAATAAACTTAATAGAGACGAGGGCAATTTAGAGGAGGGGTGTGTCCATTTTCTTAAAAAGGGGGGTAAAGCTGGTAATGATTATGCTGAGTTAGATTTTCATGTCACAGCCGAAGTTTCGAGCTGCAGGGGAAGAACGTGAATTTTCATTGGATTGGCGAAATGAGAGTTGAGGAGAATCAGTCCCATGGAGGGGAGGTAACCTTCAACTCTGTGTACGGAGACTTTTTCCCACACGCTTTGCTTCACAGCTGAATTGGATTCCTGGGCTGCTGCAGTGGACCTGCTTTTAACCTTTTAGTATTTTTGTATGGGCTTTTTAGGAACACAGGAACTTTTACTTTGTCAGAGTCAAGGATTTTTATAAGTGTTTTTACCCTAGCCTTCAACCTATATCCCTATATAACACTTTTTACGTGACACCATGGCTGGTGTCTAGATATTCATGTGGACCTGAAGAAGGAGGAAGTATTGACCTCCGAAACGTAGTTTGGATAAAATTATATTCACTCACGTAAGTTGTGAATTTTTGATACTATTTAGGTATTTACTCTTTTATATTTGATAGTGAGTAATACACACTTCATCATTATGTTACAACGTTTTAATATTGCGTGATTTATTTTCAGCATGTAAATGGTTCTGAAGAAAACAGGGATTATATCATTCTTAGCATCGTGCATTTCCTTCCTGCACTGCTCTGTGTTTTCAAGGCGGTTATCAGAAGCAGAATAAGAGAAAAATTATCTCGTCTTTTTTTAACTCTCGCATTGTGTCTGCTGCTCGTCAAAGCAAAACAACCTTCTGAGAGTAGATTCAAAACACTTCCGTTTTTCTTCCCTTCAGACTGAATGAGTCATGGCTCTGAAGCCAGGAGACGAAACATTGGCGCCAGCTGCCTGCTGCTTGCAGACACCCCTCCGACTGGGTAGGTAGGTAGGGACAGGAAGGGGGAGACGAACAGGTGGTGGAGCGCCCTGGTCAAGTTGCAGAAAGAAAAGTAGGAAGTGGGGGGGAGGAGGAATCACTGCTTGACACTCTCCCATGTTGCCATGTCAATGCTTCAGACATAGGAGCAAGAATTTTTCATTAAAGAATGAAAAACCGGCTCAAGTCTTTTTCTCTTTTTACTTGCAGTACGCTATGTTCGTTGAATACGCACATTCAGGTTCAAGAGGAACTGCGTAATTTTAGACCTCAGAGGAATGAAGATGGCAGATTTCTTTTCGCCTTTATGTTAATTGGTTAAGGTGTCTAGTGTAAGGGGGCTCATTTCCACACAAGCAAGAATGTAAGGGCAGCAATACTTGGCTTTCTTCAGTATTTACAAGACTAGTGATGATACCATAGGGGGGCATGAGAAAGCAAACCCCCCTTCAAATGAGAAAAAGGCGAATTTAAAGTTCCCCATGCCATGATGCATATACTATAGGGGATGTGGAAGATCTTGTGATCAGCACCATGCTCCAGCCATCTTTATCCCACATACTCTTTGATCTCTTACAATTTGGAGGTGATGATATCAGCACCGCACTTGGGCAGCTTTTACCCCCCAAGGTTGCCCCCAGGTACAAATTTATTTTAGGCTGGCTGAGCTCCAGAGCTGCTTTATGCGGTAGCTTAGATCACCCGCATTTTAATGGCATTTAGATGTGCATTAAATTTGGCTGCTCTCAGAAAATATTGGCGATCCCCTCGTTTATTCACTCATTACATATATTTTACTTTCATCCAAAGTAATACGAAACTTTTTATACTAATCCAGACATTCGTAAAATTCTTCTTTTTATGTAGAATATAAAGGCATTGTCTTTGTACAATTATTTATTACAACACTATTACAATGGCACTGAATCAACGTGCAACAGTATACGATACAACTGCATATGGATTGCATACGTTTTAATAAATAAAGCACATGTATATGTTTGGTTTTAAAGTAATGTTACACTGAACTTTAGTTCATAATTGTGACTGCCAGTTACGTACCGATTATTAATCACAAGATGCAACGTTACGCTTATGTGGAAGAGATCTTTATTATGCTCTAACCTCGCAAACATGCCTTGCAACCAATGGAAAAATTGTATTCCATCATGGCTACTGGAAATGTTGCAATGGTGAACCATGACTTATAAAATAAACCTTTCACTCTGCCATTGCCTTCCACTAGTTCGTAAGAGCAAATGCTAATTCCTTAGCTTGAAGTGAAGCCAACATTCATATAAGGAGATCGTTTCATCACACAAAATCATAGTCTGTTTTCCTGCGAAATCCATGTATCAAAATGGTACTCCTGGCTTTCTTGAATGGAGCAAAATATTTGTACAAATTCTCCTTCATTCCGAAAAATGCCCAAAATTAAGTTTTTTAACTGCCTTTTAGGCTACCATGGCTTGTCCTGATCCACAATGGAATCCGGAAATACCTTTGCTGCGGCTCCACACTGTTGTGCATCCGTACCGCTGAGATTATGATAAAAACACTCTCGTACTGATTATATGTGGCGTTATTGTATATAAAACATGAGCGAACTGTAAATATACATAAAAATACATGAAAGTTGTGAACAGCTATCCTTTCTCGTGCTGGTGCATGTCTCTGCTGTCTGCTCAACCATGTTCTATTGTTTTTGTTAATATTTAACGCCAAGAGATGGTTCTGGTTGGCCTTTTACACACTGTTTTGCGATTGATGGAACATGGTTACACACTGTTTTGCGATTGATGGAACATGCCTTTAACCTAATTGAGTTACACTAACTACACTACACTGGAAGGGGGCACAGTCTTCCGACTGCTCTCTTCGTCTGGCCGTGGATTGTTTTTATAGACACCACCGGAACAAGTCCATCACCTCCAGAATGTAGCTCGGTGATTCTTCTTAACTTCCAGCTCAAAGGGGGAAGGTTGTCTTCTTTGAGTAAGACCAGGTTTCCAACTCGTAGATTTGTGTTCTTCGGTTTCCTCTTGGATCATTGTTGAAGATTTGTGAGATATTCACGTGACCACCGGTTCCAAAAATGTTGATATAACTGTTGCATATGCTGCCACCTGTATAGTCTATTCACTGGAATTAAGTTCAAATCAGGTTCTGAAATGGTAGTGAGTGCCTCACCAACTAGAAAATTAGCAGGGGTTAAAGGGTTAAGGTCGTTCGGGTCATTAGCTAAAGGAGTCAAGGGTCTAGAATTTAAGCAAGCTTTGATAAGTGTTAGATATGTGTAAGTCTCTTTCTACGTGAATGAGGCGTTTCCTATTATCCTTTTCAAATGATGCTTCAGCGACTTCACTGCAGCTTCCCAGAGGGCTTCCATACTTGCCGATCTTGGGGGTATGAATTGCCATTCAATGTTGTCAGAAACTAGGCATTTCTGAACCTTTTCTTGATGAACTTGTGACATGAACAATGCTTGTAACTCCCGTAATTCACGTTTTGCACCTACAAAGTTTGTTGCATTATCAGATAAAATTTTAGCACATCTTCCTCATCGAGAGATGAATCGTTTCAATGCTCCAATAAATGTATCTGTGGTTAAATTGCTGACTAGTTCGATATGCACAGCCTTTGTAGCCAGACAGACAAAAATTGTGATGTAAACCTTTTCTAGTCTGCTGCCACGATGATTGTTAGTTTTGATGTAAAATGAACCGCAGTAATCTACACCTCTGTGTAAAAATGATCTACTTGGAAAGTCTCCCATCAGCTGTTCAAATGTGTTCGGTTTGTTTTTCTCGTTAAGTTTCGTCCACTGAGGGGCCAATACGATTGTCTTAGTGACATCAGCAGAAGTTGAGGTCCAGCATGGAGTAGTTTTCTGTGCTCATTTGCAGCTATCAAAGTAGTCAGTCTGGATTTTTGTTGTTGAGTACGTTTTATTATGCATGTAATAGCTGATTGCAGTTAAGTTGTTGTCAATGGTCCAAACTGTCATTTGTTCTGTAACTTTCTTGACTTGTGAGCGAATCTCATACAATATGATGTTACTCTTTGTAATCGTTCTAATGTGGAGTATCGTTCAAGTAACTCAAATGAGTTTGTAGTTGTTAATGTGACTAGTTTTCCTTTGTTCAGGCACTTCCTGAGGTTCAACTGCAATCTCATTGTGTTCAATAAGTTCATTTGTTAACCATGATGGTCCATGCCACCAAGATTTAGCATTTGGCATTTGTGATGGTAACAAGCCTCTTGAAATATGATCTGCTGGATTGTCTTTAGTTCGTATGTCTCCATTCATAACTGCTTGTCAGTTTCTGTATTTCACCCACTCTGTTGGCTATGAAAGTTTTCGATTGTGATGAAGGCACTTTCAGCCAAGCTAGTACAGCAGTAGAGTCTGAACATAAAATAATTTTGATTCCTGTCCATTTCAGAGTTTTTGTGACCTTCGGTGTGTGTGTCTGGCAAGAAGTAATGCTCCACAGAGTTTTTAGAGGGGTAATGCGAGATTTCGAGCAAAGTAAAGTAGACGTGATGTGTCCATTTGAATCTGCATTTAATGTAAATAAATCCATAACCAAGCTCAGATGCATCGCTGAACCCTTGTATCTCTTCTTCTGATGTTGATTCGGTCATTGTCCATCTGGGTACATGATGTTTCTCTAGCTGTGGTAGTTCCTTACGAATGTGATCCTATTCTGAATGCAGTGATGATGGTAATGTTTCATCCTAATCTAGTTTAAGTCTCCACAGATGCTGAAGAAATACCTTTGCTTTGACTGGTCCTATTATTCCTAATGGATCGAAGATACCAGCAATGGTGGATAAAACAGATCATTTGGAAATTCTTTCATTTCGATTTGTATCTTTTATTGTGAAGTAAAATTCATCTGTGATTAGATTCTATAATAATCCTAAACTCCTTATAGTTTGTTGTGCTTTGTCAATGTGATACTGTTTTGTTTATTGATGTTTTGCTGGAATGTGAGACAATAATGTTGGGTCATTAGCACACCATTTTCTCAATTGAAATCCTTCACGTTGTAATAATGCAATGAGGCTGTTCTGCAATTCTAATATTTCTTCCTTTGTATTGGAACCTGTTAGAAGATCATTAACATAGAAATCTCTGAGTATGGCTTCTGTAGCCTTTGGAAAGTCCTGTTTTTCATCTAGTGCAACTTGTTCAAGACATCTAGTAGCAAGAAATGGTGCTGAAGCTGTCTCATATGTCACTGTTGATATCTGAAATGTTTTGAGAGGTTTCTGAGGTAATCACGCCAAAGGATTTTCTGCAGACAAGTATCTTCTGAATGAATCCTAATTTGTCTATACATTTTCTGAGTCACAAGTAAGTTTGTATTTGTGTTGTCTAAATCGTGTGACAATAGCGAATATGTCATCTTGTGTTGTGGGTCCTACCATTAGAATATCATTGAGTGATAATCCACTGGAAGTTTTGCATGATGCATTATAAACAACACGGTGCTTCGATGTTGAGCTTCTTTCTTTGGTAACCCAAAGATGAGGCAAGAAACATTCTGAAATGTGACATTCATTCCTCAATACTTTGCATATGGTTCAAACTTTCATATTCGTTCATGAAATTGACATAACCATCTTTCAATTCTGGATTCTTGATGAGCCTCTTCTCCATTAAATGAAATCTTCTGGTTGCTATTTCCTTCAAATCACCTAATTTGCTTATGCTGTCCTTTACTGGCAATCTAACAATAAATCTTCCAGTTTCATCTCCCTTGAAATTAGCCTTAAAATTTTCTTCACAAGCAAGCTCTTCTGCAGATAAGCTAGGCTTAGTGTTGCATTCTTCAAGTGACCAGAATCTTTGCAGTCGATCCTCGATTTGTTCTTCTATGCTAAGACAACATACATTTACCTCCCACGATCCAACCGAAAGTTGTTTTCTGTAGAGTTGGCAATCCTGGTGCAAGACGTATTTGACCTATGCAAAGCAGATCAAAGAATATTCCCACTCTGATCAGTAAGTCTAATCTTTGAGGTGTATTGAATTGTGGATCTGTGAAATGAATATTCCAATTGTTAATAATAATTGGAAGTGCTGGCAGTTCTTGCGTGATTTCTAATGTGACAGAATAAAGCATTGAATCTTGATCTGACAATGGCTTGAATGCTGTGACATGCCTTTGATTCTGATGCGCCTATTCCATTATGTGAGACACCCTGTTGGTCCTTTTCAATTTCAACATTTGCGCCATTCTTGAACTGATATAAAGTTTGATTGTGATGCCGAATCGAGAAGCGCTCGCCAACTATCCTTGTGCATGACTAATGTAAATAACTGCTGTACACAACATTACGTTTGTTTGTTTCTGAGTATTCTGTGTTACACATGTAACAGATTCTGTATCTCTCCATCCTGCACTCGGAGTGACGTAGTTTTCTGTTTGAGAAAAACGACTTATGATGATGATGATGATGATGATGAAGTGCTGCATGATGATGACTGCTGAGAAATATGCAGTAAGGAATTGTGCCTTGAATTGCAAATCTTACAATTACCTGAAGGGCATGTCTCATATCTGTGTCCAGCTTTCAAACAATTGAGACAAAGTGAAATAAGTTTTACTTCCTTTATTCTCTCTGGTACTGATTTTGTTTTGAACAAAGAGCACTGATAAAGGAAGTGTGCTTGATTACGAAACCTGCACTTTGGTTCATTGTATGAAAGATGAACGTTTGTTTTGAACGTATTCTTACTTTCCGATCCACTCTTCTGAGAATAAGAGCCTTTGTTGCGAAACTGAGGTTTACTTTGTGTGGGCCGATTGTTATCTATGGCATCTAAAACTTGACAACTTTGTTGCAGAAACTGAATGAGTTCTGACATCAACGGATGTTCTGTACGTGGAATTGTTTCTTCCCATTATTTATGAGTAACACTATCTAATTTACTTGTGACTAAATGAAAAAGAAGAGCGTCCGAATTTTCTGTTGGTTGACCAACCGATTTTAAAGCATGTAAATGTTTCACTATGCTGTCTAGAAGTCGCAGCGAAGAACGCAACTAGTGAAATTTCTGAATAGCTTGCAATGACGAATTAGTGCTTGAAACTTATCAAAAAAAGGCAACCATTGATCATAATGTCCATGAAATAACTGTAGGTTTATCACTGGCAATTTCACTGCTATATTGTCCTGCATATCTTTTGGCAACCTTCCTGTTCCTGTAATGACTCATCTTTCAAATGTTCGATTTCCGACTGAATGTTTTCAAATTCTTTCCACGATTCAACAAATTTCTCATGACGTAATGTTAATTGTGCGATTCCATGTTCTTCTGTGAGGCTATCAATGTATGCTCTGAAACACGTAACTCTAGCCTTTACTTGTCCCTGCTTAACGATAAGCTCTTTCAGTCTGTCTGCATTCATTGTTGCTATTGAGAAATTCAAACTGTTTTGTCATGACACTGATGCACTGGAAATGTTCATTGCACTATTGAAAGTTCACTTACACTTCACTGAACACTAACACAGAGTAACACATAGGGTGTGAGGATGTAATTGAATAGGAAATTGACGAAACTTGCATGCACTCACTACCTACCTTGTTGTTGCTGCTGCGATGCGACGGTTAACATCCATGGTGTGCTCAATCTCGCTGCATCTGGATTTGGAGAACCAAAATGTTGCAGTTCCGGACTGTTGTGCATCTGTACTGCCAAGATTATGATAAAAACACTTGCATACTGATTATACGTTTCTTTATTGTATATAAAGCATGAGCGAACTGTAAATATACATAAAAATACATGAAAGTACACTGCGTTGTGAACAACTATCCTTTGTATGTCTGCTGCCCTCTCGATGATCTATTGTTGTTGTTAATATTTAATGCCAAGAGATGGTGCTGGTTGGCTTTTTACACACTGTTTTGCGATTGCTGGAACAACCTTCTCACTTCCTCCCCTTCACTTGCACATAAAGTTTTTTACAACAACAAATCACTCACTGACAATGCTTAACAGAACCTTAACAAAACTTCTATTAGCTTGGCAACAATTAATTTCAGAATTTACCATCCAGCTGCAGAAGCTCAGTTGTTAGGGTGTCCGATCCCCCACGGGGGAGAACTGGGATTCTTCCACCTGTTCAAGCGGCTCCGGCACCCACCCAGCATCATACAAAGTGGGTACCTGGAGGAAACTTAAGGCGTAAAGCTGGTCAGGGGCACATCACATCACCCCCCCCCCCCCCCCCCAGCTGCCCGACTATATCTTTTCCCACTATTTTGGCTGATGTTCACAGATTTACAGCCTGACTCAGTGTCATTTGCAATTAAAAAATTCATAGCGTTCCATTACACACAATCACAAATGGTTAAAAAATCATTAAGCTGATGCTTTTCATCAACAATTGATGGTACAACCTCGCATTACATAAATATGTGGTACTTTGATAAAATGTGATGCCATTATTTTCTTTCTCTAATTGATTAAATGTACACGCTGATGCCATCTCTTGATCAATTTTACAGCCTTCTTTGTATGTTGTTTCCTCTCATGTGAAAGAGTGTGCCAAAGAAAACTGGTATAGTAGCAAATATTATTATGTACTTATAGTATAACCTTATTACTTCCATTATTCAGAGGCTAAGACTACCACTCCAAAGGAAAAGCAAGAAAAGAAGAAGAAAAAATCAAAAAATGCTAAAACTGAACAAAAGGTGCACAATGGCCCAAGGCATTCAGAAGAGAATGGGACAACTGAGTCACTAAAAACTGCTAAGCCTCCAGCAGAAAGCAGCCCCACTCCTAGCAAACGGACAAAGACTATTTCAAGGAGATCAACAACTGGTATGTATTTTTGTTTTTTCTTGTCTCAAAGTGTATCTATAATCCATGTGCATTTAATCTATTTACAACGCCGAAATATGGGGTTCCAACTGGGAATGAGACTTGGAACCTCTCACCTCAAAAGGGAAAGCACTAGCTGTTTGGCTACTCAGGAACCCTAAGTGCATATCTGCAAACCACAATCTTATTGAGATGTGTAAAGTATATAAGTATTTTCATACATAGAATTTTCAGCAAATTGCTCTTCCACTAAGCTACCAAGCCGGCCTGCTTTCACCTGATTTTTCTCTTTCTGCTGTTTTACCTCCATGGAATCCTCTCTGCTAGTGCTACCGCAAAGAGATATGTTGCCTTTGAAATACTGTAGACATCGACATTGCCTGGTTCCTCCCAGCATAGAGATGTAAGTTCATTAAATTAGGCACACAGGTGGTAGAGCAATGGGACTGTATGCCAGAGACCAAAGTTCGAGTCCTGGTCGAGCCTGCATTTTTTTTTGCTGAAAATTATATGTAGCACATCTCCTGTGTGTGCCTAATTTAATGAAGTATTTTCATGTTTCTATGTTAGAGTTTTGGACTGTAATGGTATCAAAATAAAATAATAAAAAAATCTTAACACCCATTTTTTATCTCTTAGGGGTTGAATTTCCAAACATTCATTCTTAATGGCTGCTTATGTCATAAAAGGAAGACACCCTTAAACTTTTAGGTTTGTAGTTCCAGGGGCTTGGGCTGTGTATTGAGTCACTGAGTGAGGATCAACACTATGGTATTAGGATTACAGTAACTACGTATCTAGTTAAGTATGTGTAAGGGAAATAATCTTACAGAAGTTTAATTAGAAACTTTGTATTATCACAATGGCCACCTATGGTTCAACACAGTTGTTTTCTTGTTTTGAACTTACCGAGCTTTTTTTTTTAAACATGTTTTAATCTCAATCTTGGCCAGATGAAACCACATGATGCGGTGAGAGTGAAAGAAAAGTAGAGTTGTGTGCCAGAAATTGAACATTACTTCATGAAAAATGTTAGCATTTGGGGTGAGTTCCACTATCTGAAAAATGTAAGTTTGTCCAAAACAATCTATTGTATAATTGAAATTTTCGCAGTAGATAAGCATTACGCAAGCAGGTAATTTGTGGTTCCTGTCATCAGTACAAAATCTGGATCATAGGAGAAGAATATTTTAACGTATTTCATACATTAAAATATAAACAGCATCCTTACAGCCTTGACCTTGTCCAAAGTTACACTAAAAGCTTCTTAGTCGGAAACATTTTGTGGTCATTATGAAATGTTTGACAAACAGAATTGAGTGAGTGATTTTGTGTTTTAAATTCACTTTATGCACAATAAGGCTAATTGGGACTGGACCTACAGTTTAAAGTGGGATCCAAACCACTATGTGCCTCCACCGGCTATTGAACCCAGGACCCCTTGATTACAAGATGATGATGCAACTACTGTGCCATCGGGAGGCCTCAAACAAACAGGATTGATAAGACACACATGATTTCTACAGGAAAGAAAATTGTGTTTCAATGCTTATTCATTTTTTAAATTGTTTGTTTCTTAGTGGCTTTCTTCATATATTTTGTGTATGTATTACATCAAATGGCATGTTAAATTTAGAATTGGAAACTATTAAAAAGCTTCATAAATGAGACAACCAAAGTCTCAACTTGTATCAATATTCTTAGTCCAAATTTTTGAACCAGCCTTGGGTTTTGCAAAGACAAGCAGAGGTACTGAGTGATTCATGAAAAGATTAAAATTGATTTAATGCAAGAAAATTTAGAATATGATAAAATTGTTCATTGTCATGAAGTTGAGGTTCACTTTCATCCAATAGTGTCAGTGACAGTCAATGTCAGTGACAAAGACCGAAATGACTGTGCTGGACTTGCAGTCTTTGTGTATGTATATGGCAGGTCAAGCTCTTTCATCTATAAATACACCACCTTGAGAAATAAGATCGCAGGAATGTTCCAAAATACAGCTGCGTGGTGCTTGGAAGTCTGGACTATCTGTCCAGCTCTGACCTAGAGTTCAGCAGGTTCCCGTGAGTGAGCAACTCTTGGCCTTGTAGCCGACAACTTCTGGTAACCACTTTCATTCAAAACGTGTTCTTTGTTCCCTGTAACACTTCATAAGAAAGCGAAACTGTTAGAAATAATAAAAGCCACATAGGCTAAGTAAAGATCATCAACCCAGTTAATAATTTGCAGAGGCATATTCTGGGTGCATGCGATGCATGTGGCGCATGCGTAAATTGTGGGAAAAGAATTATTACTTTCTTTCACTTCACATCCAAGAAATGTAAAATAAGCTTAGTTGAGCGCTCTCGTGTAAAATAAATACTTCTCATATATGAAGAAATTAGAATGTAGAAATGCTCATTAATGTCGTCGCAGAGCAAGCTGTCGGATGGACCACATCAGCGAAGGAAGATTTTAATGTGGGCAAGCGCTGCTCGCGTGCTTCTTCCCTCCCCTCTCTGTTTTTCCCCCTCGCGTTGACTGCATGCAGTGAGGTGACAACTACAGAGAAGAGTATGCTTGTTGTTTCGTTGAACAAAGAGGTGGCAGCGATTGATTTTTTTCCTTGGAGGTACAGTGCAATGCACATTTAGTTTGAAGTTTGGTTTTATTTTTATTTCTGGGCCTCTTTCAAATTTCCACATGGCTTAGTGCAGTATTTTCCCGACATATTTTTAACAAATGATGGAAAATGAAACAGAGGGTGTGATACACGATTATTATTATTATTTGACTTTGTAAAGCTAAAGAATTAGTGTTGATTGCTCTCTATTCTTCCACCAAGTTTGAAATAAACCTTTACATGAACTAGTACCATATATGAACACGAACAATATTCATAACATTATGAGTGTAACTTACAAGTTGGCTACACTCATTTTGTCAATACCAGCTTCAACTGCATCAGTGTAACGATCTTTTTCAGCATTAAGAAGAATTAGTAATTATATTAGAGCAACCCAATCGCAAGAAAGATTAAGTGTGCTTGGTATATTATCCATTGAAAAAGAGCTGCTTCTGAAAATTAAGCATTGACCTCATTTTACGAAGATGTTATAAGGGAATTTTCCACTCAAAACAGAAGAGCAGAATTCACATTTAAATTATTTTAATTAAGTCTGGTTTTATGTTCCTGAATATCTGATTGTAATTTAGCCTCTACTATAATGTTATTTGCATAAGCCAAGCAAACCTAAATTGTGAATCTCCAATGTAAATATAAACTGTTTATAAATATCAAGTGATTTTATAATTTTATGAAGACTTCCACATCAGACATCAAACCTGGTGAGTTTTGAACTTTATTATCCATATTTCATTACTTTTTACGTTATGCAAAATTTAGTAATGTTAATGTGCAAATCGTGAACTATTGAATGTGTATAATGCTATCCCCCATTCCATAATATTTATGAAAATCCAGGATACGCCACTGATGATTTGTCAATCAACCTTCCGCAAAAGTTTACTTCGATGTAACTTGCATGTCTGTGTGGATGTCTTAATATTGCCAAATAGTGTTCCGTTGGCTGAGTGACTTCTCTCTTCTTTTCCTCTCAGCAAAGGTGTAGGGGGGGTGGGGTGGTGATGCCAATTTTTCAACTGCGATTTTCTTGCTCGTGTATGCAAATGTGGTGATTATAGGCGAGGGTGGTAGTGGACCACTCTCCCTTTCCTTTGATGTCCAAAATGGGGCAACCAGTTCTGGATACACTCGTGAAAATGAACAAAAACCATAGGACAAGCAAAAAAAAAAAAAATCCCCCCCTTCCTAGCTCATTCTCCGCCACTGGTGTGCAGGGCAATGTGATAAATGAAGAATTCAGGCCCCCCTTTTTTTTAATGCTATTTACTGCATAGAAAATATTGCCCATATTATTGTCTGTTGCATAGTAAACGTAAAGCAAGGGTCATTTCTTTCTTCACATTGCTGATAAAAGTTCTGTCTTCGACATCTTAAAATGCCTCTTCGACCACCTGTTTCTCGAACTTCCAGCAGGTTTCCTTGTTTTTATGCTGCAGCTGGCGCCAGTGTTTTGTCTAGCATCTGCAAAGCTGTCATTTGCTGATAACAGCAATGACTCATCCAGGGCGAAGCAAAAAGTCATTGTTTTGAATCTCGCAAAGCTGTTTTGATTTGAAGATAACGAAATTCGATCTCCAGGGAGAAAAACAAGATAAAAGAACTTCATGTTCTGCACCTTCTGATAAGCAAAACTGTATCTGACACAAGAATAAACTTCAACACTCTGAGTGTGTTCGAAGGAAATGCACACAATATTCGCCGCTTTTCTTCAGAACCATTCATGTGGGAGAAAAAAAAAGTGTTCCATGTAGGAATGGACGCTGAGACGTTTGGAGGAGCGGATGTTTTGACATCGATAATACTCCTAAATCCAACATTAAAGTGTCGATTAACATGAGAGTAAGGCCTCCCCCATGGCGCAGTGGTAGCGTCATTGCCTTGTAATCAAGGGGTCCCGGGTTCGATCCCGGTGGAGGCACAAGTGGTTCGGATCCCACTTTAAACTGTAGGTCCAGTCCTGATTAGCCTTACTGTGCATAAAGTGGACTTAAAACACCAACTCTAACCTAACCTAACATGAGAGTAAATAACGATCTCCCATTTTGATATCTGAATATGCACAGGTTTCATAAATTTTGTTTTGAGTTCATTTTATGCTGATGGGCTAATCGGGACTAAATATACAGTTTAAAGTGAAATCCAATTCAAAACCCGAATGATTATCGAATGCGACTCTGTTTAATGTGTCCTAGAATACGCATTGGGTGAAAAGAAAACAGATCGCAGGTTGCGTGTTTCCTTTTTCAAGCTGGATTACAATGCAAGCTGAGGAAGGAGTTTGGACTGCTCCCTTGAATGAGGGAGAGTGACTATGAAGTTGGTTGAAGCAAAGATAATGTGACTTTTTTTACAATGTATTTTCACAGCCGAACCAGAACGAAATTTACAACCCCACCTTTTTTTGGTTGGGGGGGGGGGGGGCTGGTGCCTAGAAAGGTTGTGTTGTTTCTCCCAAGAGATCTTATCTTACCAGTTAATCTTGGAACAGACAATGCTCCAGTAGACCTGTATAAAATCCAACATTCATTCTGCCCAATTATCTCCAGACTTTTGCTGGTGCCAGTGTGACTGGTGTCAAGATTCTTCGAGTTTCGCTTGCAATAAGCGAAAGATTGTTTTCCTTTCTATAGGTCTCAGTGCAAATGGGTTTCTCATGAACTAGAATTGTAAGAATTTCCTGGAAGAGCAACGACTGTGCACAATTGAAAGAAAGTAACATTATTTTAAATCCTTTTATTTTCCTTCTCACAACACACGTGTGCACACATGTGCATGACAGGTTGTATAACTACCAGGATAAATGATGTTACAGTCTCCTAGGCATCTTTGTGTCTGTTTGAGCTCCGTTTAAGCTGAAAATTGGTACAAATTCCAATAATGACCCCTTCGAAATAACAACCCTTTTTCCGGGAACTGTGAAAGGTCGTTGTACTAGAGTTGACTGTACATATTCATGTGTGAAGCTGAAATAAGTTATATTTTGCATTATCTTTGTGCATCATGACATGTAGATGCGAATTTTTTTTTTCCATATTTGTACATATATTAGGTTTGGGCTCATATTTTACATATTTTAGTAATTTTTACATATTATTTCCATATTTCACAACAATTCTCAACATTCGTGTAATAACATGTCCCCTTGTGACCGAATGAGTTGGGTGAATTTCTTGTGAATAACTGACAAGAGTCCAAAGCAATATTAAACAAATAAAAGTTTATGATCTTTTTTGTACCCTCCAATTTTGTTAATTGTAAGTTTTCTGTCATCCGAACTATAATGTTTTTTCTTCATCTCCGAACTGTTTGGTTTTTGCTATTGTAAAACACTTGAAATTCCTGTAAATTGTTGTCAACAAAGAGGGCTCATGCATCGGATCCTGCTTTGTTACAAACATTATTTTGGTAACATAGGAAGGGAGTCATAAGTCAAGCAGCCTGTTGCTAATACCACCCTCGCTACTAATGTAGTTGCATGCCCCACAGCAACACCAGAAGCAATGGATTTGCTTCAAAACAGTCACGGTTACAATGCCGAGACTGTATTTTATGTAGCTCATGTAGTGTCTTACATTATTAAAAATGTAAATTTTTACAATTTTAAGTCCATATTTAACTCCATATTTTGGTGAAAATAACTATATATGTATTTACCTATTTAGCACATTTTTAGGAGCAAATTGAGAATACCGGAAGTATCTTCAATTGCTTTCAAATTCAGCATACTCACTAATTTTGGCCTCGTAATCATGAATCTGCAGTTAAAATTTGGCGGTCATGTCTAGAAATTGCAAAATAAGTCGAAAAAAGTGGGTCCATGAACGGAGAAAACACCCTTGATTTATGAAGAAAACAACTATGTTTTGCAATTAATAACGTTTCAAAACTATGTTTACGATCTTCCTTAATTTTAACTATGATTGCCTAACCTAACCAAACCTTATCGTAAATTATTCGTGGGGCAAACACATGTTTTCCACCTTTACGCATTCTCACATACAAATCAACACCCTCACTTATTGCACAACACTTGAGCAACGTTGGTAGCAATAAAGGAAGATGTCTTAATATCTTTTCCATATATCTTTTATATGGAGAATCATAGGAGTAATTGAGAAGGTCATTTTGCAATTTCTAGACGTGACCGCCAAATTTTAACTGCAGATTCGTGATTATGAGGCCAAAATTAGTGAGTATACCAAATTTGAAAGCAATCGGAGATACTTCCGGTATTCTCAATTTATACCCATATTCACTACATATAAATCTGTTCCCTGTTAATGACAAAAGTGGTACTACTAGAAAATAATGTTGGCTGAGATTAGAAAACCAGATGCTTTCCTGGTGGCATCAAACACTGAATGTGAAGAAAAAGATAATTCCATCTGGTGATGGCCTTTATTTTTATTACTCATGATATATATATATATATCTTATGTTGTATTAATCAGTTTTCAACTTGCTACAGAGAACCACATTCTTTTCTTTCAGTATTTTCGTGCATATCCTGGTTGATGTATGCCACAATGATTTGCATGTTGATCATGGCGATTGCTGGTGTTGCTCTTTACTATGTGGATGAAGTGAAATTCAGAATGGTTCAGACGAAGCTGGAAACTGCATGCAATGCAACAATTGCCATTCTTCCTCCAGTCATCGTGAATGGTGGAAGATCAGCTATGGTGTATATTCAGCCAATTTCAAAATTACTGAGAGAGAAATTGTGTTCATTTAGTTGTTCTGTAACGGAGAAAGCCAAAAGTGTATACATCACAATAACTACTGATGTGCAAGTTCAAAAGTTGACAGAACATGCAAAGGATCTGTGGAGATCTGTTTATGCCGCTGTTAATGAAACATGTACCACACTTAGTAGAGAATGGCCTGTTTACTATGATACAGTAAAAAAGAAACTGTTTCCTAACTGACGTCAATAATGACAGATGTTACATTCCATGTTTTTTTCCTAATATTTGTTGTTTGTTTAAGTTTTTGGAAAGATGTGTGTCAAATTAACTGACTTGTTGTGTAATGTTAGAAGTTAATGTACAGATTGGAAACTGAAGCATGATGCATATCATATCACATTTTGAAAGTTGTTATTGGGGAAACTTTTGTTATAGTTTATATGTAAAAAATGGGTAAAGGCAATGGTTACCTGAATGAGGATAAAGCATGTTTCTTTTTAACTTCTTTATTTCTAAATGTTCAAGATATGATAGACTGATTTCTTTTTGTTGAAAATATATTTTTTTGTTAGTTAAAAGACAGAGCAAAAAAATTATATTCCTTGTACATACCAGAAATCAATCCTTGGTATTTGTGAATTTTAAATTTATAGGGGCATATTTAATTATAATGTCCATAGTATAATAACAGTCTTAGTACAAACCATGTACAATGCTTATACATTTGTGTAAATAGATTTGTAATAAAAGTGTGTTCAAATGTTTTTGAGATATATATGAATTATTGGCTCTAACAAATTAGTGTTATTGTAATTTGAAAGGAAATAGATCTTCAATAAAGTTCCCTATTCAGTACTGTATAGAAAGATTTAGACCCAAGACATCTGAATGGATAGGTTACATGCCTTGACAGTATACTCTAGACATTTTAGATTGAACTTAGAAGTAAATAATAATAATAATAATTATTATTATTATTACTTTATTTAGCTGGTGAGATTCAACTGTAGGTTGCTGTACACAGGAAATCGATGAAAACGCCCTCCCTTACGGTTATGTAACTCGGAATTTTATATCATCTAGTTTCACCAGGAAGAGCAGCTCGCGAGAAGCGTAGTGTTTCCAACTCTTGAATCTAGCCACAGATTCATGCGACCGAGTGGAGATCTTGCTTTCCTCTTGATTTGATTTCAACGGACAAGTTTATTTTGAGAATATCTCTGGTAATAATAACAAGTGTTATTAACTTTTATGCTTGAGTTTTTTATTATTTTTTACCACTTCCGAACGAATATGTGAAAGGAGGTATCATGGATTTCGTTATAGCTCGGATACATGACACCTCCCATGAGAGAGTCCTGCAGACGAAAAGATAGCATTATGACTAATTCTGTTATCTATTTCAGAAAAAAAAGCCCCTTCCGATAGCCTAAAGTAGCCTTTTAATCAAGCGGTCCTAGATACAATTCCCACTGGTGGCCCACATTCTAGATCATAAGTTCCGTTTCCAGTAATGTATCTGCATAAATTGAAATCAAGAATTTTCTTAAAAATTTACGTGTGCTCGGAACACGTAAAATGACGTGAAAGTTGTGATTGGTTTTTACATCACTCGCGCTAATGCGGACCCCCGAACTCCATTTCTGCAGTTATTCTTTTAGAGATTTTTTTCTCGTTGGTCCTGCCACCATAGGTAAGTCCAAAGAGAGGATTCTGACCCCCATAACTAACCCCTCCCCGTTCAGTGTGCTTATGCCTGTCACGCTTGTCTTTTCCCACTGTATCCTATTTGCACCCATTACACCCATTTTTTTTTCATTTTGCAAAAACGTTTTCGGCATTTTTTCTTCAGAGTTATTATTTTTGTTTTTAAATTTTAGGCGACATCTGTTTTGGAAAAAATTCCACGAAGTTTGTTCTAAGTGTAAATGCATCTGGACATACAGTGTAGAGTGGGATTCGAACAACAAATATGAGCTTCCATCGCGAATCGAACCAGCACTCCTTTGATTATGTTTTCTTTCCACGTTTATTAAAATTTGCTTTCTTCAGCCTACTTCCGATTGTCATATATTTCAATTTGTATTAGTTCTTTTCCCGTGTTTTTTTTTCATTTGCATTGTTCGAGCCGTGATAACTTTCTCTCTTAATCTGGTTATTCGAATACTTATATACTTTTTTTTTTCCCCCCTTTTCTCGATTTTCCCTTCGCACTCACTACAGATTTCGGTATCGCGCTCTTCCATATTTTCAGTAATTTAATTCTCTTGTGTATAATTCCTTTGACTATTTTTAATTTGACCTTAGTCCGAATCAAGAAAATATGTTAAGAAATGTTTCCCATGTAAATCTTATTGTATGGTGGTGTAAAATTGATGCCAGCTTTTTCTTGCGATAAGGGTTTTGAAAGTGCAAGAGTCTCATTTATTAACCTTGGGAGGAAGGGGGGGAGGAGGGGTGCCAGCATTTGACAGTATTCTTCCATCAGCAGGTGGGGTGCTGAGAAAGCTACCTGCGAGCGAGGGGGAGGTGGTGGTGAGCAACACTACCACAGAGAGTCGCTGTAAATGATTTCATTGTCTGTGCTGGGCGAAACCGGTTCTTGGTGCCCTACACTTTTCCGATACATTTCTGCCAGCCTTTTTAGCGAAGCGAGGTCATATGTTCCAGATTCGAACTCTGGTCAGGCATGAATGTATCACTTAGTTTGATAATTCATCCGTATTAACGCGATTAACTCAAGAGGCAGAAGAGTGGTGTAAAATAACCGAAATAGAAATTGATGCATTTGTGCCTGGTGCTATATAGTGTAACGACGAAGTTAACTCTTTATGAATGATGAAATAGGTAGCCCCTTGCGCTCAAATATACTTATACCTTGGCCAAAAAGAAAAAAAAATTCAACTTATCGCTGATCTCTTACTACATTTGGAATACAGCCAACAGCGATGTAAAGCAATTCAATTACATTGTGAATGTTTCACATCCTATAGTCTTTTTTTTTCTCGTAGCGGGAACGGGGGTTCATTCATTACAAATATCTAGGAAGGGATTTAACAGAAATCCGTGATATACTTAAATATCATAACATGATGCGTAGCCAGGGTTCTTGGGTCCTAGCCTCTGATAATTATGAGTTTTTCTTTTTCGTTGTTTCTTCAATCTTCATCAATTTCTCTGAAGCATCATGCATCCTCCGTCGCCATTGGCTATATGTAAAAGTTGACATAAAATGAGTAAAATTCGAAAAGAAAACACAAGGATCTACTTTTCTCATAGCTTGCCAAACATGCACATTTCCGTATTTTATGCTTTCAGCGCTATCATGATTCTTGGCAGGCAATGGAATTGAAGCAACTCTCATAACTAACGTAAACTACTCACTCAGGCATGAAAATTCTGGCGGGCAAAGTGAATTTTTTTTGTATTGGCACATTGTAGCGCAATAACTATCTTCTGGCCTCCTAGATTTAAATCCGTACTTTTTATTCCAGTTGAGTGATTGACTCACAATTTCGCTATTGAAGATTTGGGTTATACGTATTGTGTTTTTGGTGAGCTAGGAAAAAGCAATCCCAAAGGTTCGCACTGAACAGAAAATTGTGTGCTTTCCCTCTCTCTCTTACAACTCCGTCCCTATCTCTCACCCCACGTCCCCACTATTTAGGTAAACTGTTGTTACAAACACATTTTCCGAAGAGTATCCACATTCAAAATAATATTCCCCAATTGTTTTGATAGGGCATTTCTATTGCTCCGAACGAATTATCTCCGTAAGAGGACTAGGGCCTCCCCGATGGCGAAGTGGTAGAGTCGTCACCTTTTAATCAAGGGGTCCCAGGTTCGATACCCGGTGGAGGCACATAGTGGTTCGGAACCCACTATAATCTGTAGGCCAGTCCCAAATAGCCTTTCGGTGCACAAAGTGGGCTTAAAAAACAACAAATCAATTCAATTCAATTGAATCATCTTATCAATATTTTTAAATCTGCATGCACCTGCTTAATTTAATAGATTATACATTTATATTCATTGCGGACAGAAATGTGAGAGAAAACAATGCATATTTTTCAGGGAATGCACGAGTCAATAGTAATGTATATTTTACGGTATATACTCTTCTATATTGCATTGATTCAATAGTATCCTTATTTCCTAAAGAAAGCGCGAGTTTCTTTGCACACACCAGGCAGACCCTGATTGACCTAAATCTCAGATGCAGTAACTTCACGGTTGCCTTTTGCCACCATGCTTTGGCTTTAATTCGAGCCCCGGTGGTTGCTTCATTCGAGATCCTGGAGCAGTTTTACACGTATCTATGCCTTGAGCATGTCACTTGCAACGGAACCAATAAAATGAAACTTTCTGCACCCGAATGGGCGTGAAACTCTACATGCACCAATGATAAGGTGTTTTCAAGAGGCATGTGCCACATGCAGCATGTCCCTTCGGTCCGAATGTTCATTTACGACATCATTTCATCATGTCTTACACTTCGGAATTTACAAGAGAGAAGATAGTCTGCATTTTCTTGTGCGGCGGATCTCCTGCACTTCAGATTGCTACGACTCATGATGTGGACGATTCATGCGTCAGGCGTTGGATTCGGCATTACGAGGAAGAAGGGGACCAAGGAATGAAGTCAAGACCCAACAAAGGCCGGCCGAGACTGTGATGGAAATTTGACTGAGTAAACAGGGCACACGTTGATGAATTACGTTATCAATTAGCCATTGCTGTTATACAAATAGTAATTTGTAGATTGTCAGGGGAATTGTTACGGATAATAAGTAATAATGGGCAGGGGGGGGGGGGGCGATATCCAACTCTTACATATTAGGCCTTAGATTTATAGGGAAATTATGGTGGGCGATTAATGAAGTTAGTGGGATTTTCAGGTAGCTGGATTGATAATTATTTTGGGGGGCAGGGAATCCCAACTCTTGTGTATTAATATTACGTCTTAGATTGCTTTTTTGGAGGGAGCAATATCAACAGGAAGTCTAAAATTGGCATGGAAATTTTGTTGGGAAGATTGAGTATTAAACTTGAGGTGGAGGGGAGGTGAATGAAGTTTTGATAAAGTGTTATGTCTTAGATTGTGAAGGGATTTCTGACGATTAAGAAATTGACAAAGGTTTGGGCGGGACTCGAACCTGGAACATTCGGTGTCTGGATCGTTAGTCCACCACTAACCGCACTTGGCCGCAGAGCCCGTTCTCTTTGGTGGCCAAGCGCGTTAAGTGGTCCACTTCCGATCCCATGAAATTTCCGGGTTCGAGCCACAGCTTCAGTATTGATGTCATGGTATCAATTTAATCTAATCGTCACTCATCCTCATCAATCAATAGATACGTATTAGCTTTGATTGTTGACTCTTTAGTGATAAGCTTACGATTATTATTGTTAATATGAATTGCCGTCCATTAACAGAAGAACTGACCAATCGATCATTTAATTCATGTCTTTTTTGGTCTTTGTTGTCCCTTCGGATCAGCTTCGAAACCTAAGGAAATTATTGGATGTTTGTCTGAAGTTAGTGACAATGTTTCTTTAAATTCCCGTCGCTCTTTCAGCCGGCGCGGGAACCACATTTATGGCAGTGATCCTCTGTTGCCGCGTTTACCTACGAAGGAACTCGTGGTCAATCAACTAATTAGGCCTACCGCTTGGGCAAGAAACGATAACTTTACAAAGCTGCCTTTCCCGAAGCAGCCAGCAGGGAAACAGGATTTTGTCAAAATAAACCTCCTGCTCTGTGAATGAACACCGGTTCTAACAGCGTTTCTACTTAATTGGACATTATCCATTGTTTTTCTTTTTGATTGACCATATATTCTATCTTTAAATTTCGAGACATTTCAAGAGATCACCTCTTCTCTCATCTTCAGGCGAACAATTTTTGCTACGTCTCTAGTGTGATTGGAACTATGATAGTCCGTGATTTTGCTCCAAATCCGGTCCGCTAAACAACCAGTCTTAGATGTCCATTCGAAATCGACAGCTATAGAGCAAAATATGTTTGAAGTGAAGAGTCTTATTGAATTAAACATAGCTCGACTCACCCTCAAATTTGATTTTCTTTTAGATAACTTGCGTGCACTTCGTATAGAAGGCACCACGAGACTGACAATTCACACTATTTGGCATGGCAAATAGACTGAAAGTTCGATGTATATAATAATTGTCAGTCATTAAGTTCAACGCCCTCTGCGCGTGTGTTGTGATGGGTTACCGTGTTCCAATTTTGTTTTAATTCCATTTCATGCTCAGAAAGGCTACCCGAAGTGGGACCTACACTTGAAAGTGGGATCCGAACCACTAGGCAGGTGTGTCTCCACCAGGAATCGAACCTGGGACTCCGTGATTATAGGAGGTTAATGCGTTCATGGGTTTACATTTTCGTGAATTCAAGGAAGCCAAGGTGAGAAAAATGTGAAGAAATGTCTTCTACACGGAACTATGTGTATGTATGTATGTAAAACTTTGTAGCACATCCATTTTCCTACCTTCATTTTATCATCATTACGTTGAATTTTGCACCAGTGATTTTTCACTACGTTCTAGGTCACATCACTTTGAGTCATAAAGTATTGTCTGTAATTCAGTTTTAGTATAGTTTGTATCCTCTCACCCAAGAATTTTTAAGGTGGGAGAGGGGAGGTGGGGCTCAACTTCAATAGTGCGAGTTCAATTGAGAATACGAAAATGGAGCGGAATGATTATATTGCTACAATATCTTCAGGAAAGTAAAGCATAAAATTGAATTCTTCCTCTGAGTGAGTCCATGATATTGTTTATGTTTGAAGGTAATATATTAAACATGACTATCAGCATAACCGAACACATATAATGAGATGATTTATTAGTGTTATCAGGCTAAAGGTGTGGAGTGCGGCCTGTTGCCTCTTTCATTACGGAATTCCACATGTAAAAATTGATCAGCTCTTATTGCGAGTAACCATTATAGGCTTAGACCAAATTCTGGTATTTATATTTCAATTCACTTCCTCAACAAATCCTTTCTCGATTGACTAGATTTTAAGCGGAGCGTCATTCAGTTGTCTGTCAGTGTTCTTTTTGCAGAAGCAACAGCAGCTCGCTCGCACCCACAATGCCCCGCCCACTCGACGAGATGCGTTGTCTGTGCAGTGCAGAACAGTGACAGTGTTGCCTCTCTATTCGATCTTTGTATTCTCTTTTGCCTGCCACTACACACACATTTCAGACAATTCTTCCCATACAACAAATGGAAAAGCAACCAGGTAACTGTTAAATTGCTCTTTTCTAGATTTTGTATTCACTTTCCACGGTCAAGGTATGTTAACTTGGTTCTGTTTCGTATTCCCACAATTTGGTTTCGTGCAGTAGGGGTTTATATTGCAAGCTAAAAAAAACGTAGGCAGGTATTTTAACATTTTAATTTTCATCCGTTTTATGATTGTATGAAAGAATATGGTAGAAAAATACACTACTTGAGACAATATCACTAATAATAATTGGCTGCCGCTGTGCCCAAGCATGGTAAGCCGTCAGCTTTTGATCTCGCTGCCGAAATTCCCGGGTTGGAGTCTCGGCCTGGGTATGATTGTTTATGAGTGTTCCTTCATGAATTTTATCATATACTAATCATCATATTTGCTATTAGCCAAAAGTAAAGTAAAAAAAGAAAGATAATAATAATAATAATAATGATATGAATCTAGCCCCATGGTTCCTTTATGACTGTCCTTTTATCAATTTAATCGAGTCATCATTCATCCTCATTGTTGCGATTCGCCAATAAATGGTAGACAAGCTGCGAAACATAAGATGAAAAATAATTACAGAATTTTCTCCGCAGAAGGAAAAATACACTACTTGAGACATCCAGAAAACATGCAATACAGGAAAAGAGTGTCCTGTAATGTGAGTCTGTAAACCAAATGTAACTAACGAATGAAGAAGTTTACGTGAAGGTTTCGTCTTCTACGAAGCAATACAGGCTTGGATGGTGCAGTGGTTGCGTCGTCGCCTTGTAATCAACGGGTCCCGATGGAGGCACAAAGTGGTTCGGATCCTACTTTAAACTGTAGGTCCAGTCCCGATTAATCATACTGTGCATTGTGGACTTAAAACACCAAATCAACAACCAACCAACCAATACAGGGTTGGAAACACTACGGTTATAGGTTTGGAAACACTGCTCCTCTCGGCAACTACACTACCAGGCGAAATTAGATGCTATAAAATTCCGGGTTGCATAACCGTAAGGGAGGACGTTTCTTTCGAATTTCAGTGTACCATCTAACCCTTCTCATGAGCTACATAAAAAAATATAAATCGTATATGTAATATAATAATACATGAATACAGATTGAAGAAATGATCGAAACAAAAGAATTTCACATGTAGCTACAGTTACAAATATACTCATAGTAATAATAGTCATATAATAATACAAATGTGAAAGAACCAAAAAGAAGATTAAAAAAATTAAAAATTACAAATGTAGAAAAATATGAGTAGAGAAAATCTGAAGGAAAGCCCACAAATGTGAAGGTTAACATAAGGTTGCCTTTTAAGTAAAAAACATAAATTAATATTATATAGTTATAAAATACCAAAGTTACAGTTATAGGATATAAGTGTTTTGTCATTTGTTGAGTCTCAGTTTACTTCTAGTATGTGCCACTGTTCTGCTGTTGTTCCTGCAGAAGCATTTCTTTCAGTTTAGTTTTGAAACACTTACTACTTATCATAGATTTAACATTGATTAGTAGTCCATTCCATGGTTTTGGGGCAGATACAGAAAAATATAGTGTAGTCGAATGGTGAGGAATGTCCGTGTGATGACGTGTCCCATACCTATGAACTGTGTTGCGATTACATAATTTTTCAAATAAGTATACAGGTTTTCATTCAGTTAGCAGATCGTTAATAAAAGATATGTAGTGCTGTAACCTCCTGTTGGACATTATTAAAATATTATATCTATTTAAGATGGGAAGCATGTGATCGCATTTATCCAAGCCAAAAGTATATCTCATGAATGCATTTTGTGCAATTTGAATTTTCCTACTGAGTTTTTTCACAAGTTTGGACCCATACACAGTGTCACACAATAATCCAATAACGGCAAAATTGAAGATTGAACTAGTTTAAGTTTGCATTCTGCAGGTAGTTGATCTTGGAAACTGTAGAGATTTCTCAGAATAAAATATGCTTTTTTACATTGTGCATTGATGTGATCCGTCTAGTCCATTGTATCATTAACAATCAAGCTAAGTTTTTTTTTGTTTTTTTTGCTGAATTCTTATATGGGATGGTTTCACTATTAATTTTAAGTTCAATTGTCACATAAATAGTAATTTTTTGGAATTGTTTTGTTCCAATTAGCATGTAAATAGATTTTTCAGTATTAATTGTAGAGTTGGTTGGGCTTTTTTTGGCTTTTATGGCAAGTGTCTTAAATCAAGGACAATACAGGAGTTGGCAGTATTTTTCCTGTTCCATGGTTTTTGTTTATCTCCCTGCTGTAAAATAGACACTCATTTCTAAATATAAAATACAATTTACAATATGAAATTCATAGCTAGACATAAACAGTGTTTTCAAAGAAGCTGGCTTTTTTGAATGGGTGGTTCTTTCCGAGTGTTATCTTCATATTTCGGTTGGCTTATTAGATATATCTATGTAGTGTAAAAATGTTCACATAACTAGAGTAGTTTTCCATGTGTTTTTATACAACCTAATAGTATGATATGATTTTCAATGTTTGAATTTGTTATACGAACACATACATGAAGAAAAAAAGAAAATATGCTCTACCTTTTAAATACCTAGTATCAAATCTGTTTACATTAAATTTTGTGTTCAGTAAAATATATTTGTATTCTGGCTTTGCAGTACATCATGTATAATTTCGTTAAATAGCTGCTAAACGTGGTTACAGAGCAACCAGTTTTGGCTGCTTGGTGCAGTGGTTCTCAACCTTTGTGAGACCACAGCCCAGTAAATGTATTTCTTACAACAATTTCACTCATAAATACATTTCTGATCTCTAAAGTTTATATGGAAATTAATATGCACCTTTAATTAATATTAAAATATCAACTATGTCATAGTCATAGTTCAATTATGTATAGACTTGCTGTCAAATATAAAATTAGATTTAAATTAGTCGTCAACCTGACACGGTCGTGCCAGGTTCAACAATAGGATATTAATAGCAATAAGAATACAGCTTGTTTCAAAAAGAATATACGTATTACAAAGTATTATTTTGTTCAAACTATCGATCGCTGCACCCCGGCTCGGCTAGTAGAGAAACGAATACATAGTCTAGTTTATATAATAGCCGCTAGATGTCAGTTGTGTTATGTTTTGCTTGGTAACCGTCAGTTGTTTGAAATGGCTACTCTGCAGCAGAAATCATTTTGTGTTCTCGAGTTTGCGAAGTGCAATTCCGTGATTACAGTGCAAAGATGTTTCAGGTTGAGGTACCAAATTGATCCTCCGAATGGGTGGAACATTTGCAGATGGTATCGACAGTTTGTAGATACAGGATGTGTATGTAAAGGAAAGAGTCCTGGCCGCCCTCGTGTTCCTGAAGAAAATGTTGCACGAATTCAAACTGCTTTTACAACGTAGCCCTTCAAAATCAACTCGTCGTGCCAGTCGGGAGTTACAACTTCCTACAACAACAATTTGGCATGTTTTGAGACGTCGGCTAGTTATGAAGCCGTACAAGGTACAGCTGTTACAAGCTCTGCGTCCTGATGACAAACGCAAACGTGTGGCATTTTGTAACGAGATTCTTGATGCTATTGACAATGACAACACTTTCGCACAACACATCGTGTTTAGTGATGAAGCTGCGTTTTATGTCAGTGGTCAGGTAAACAAACATAATGTTCGCATTTTGGGCCTACAGAACCCACATGCATTCATTGAACATGTACGAGATTCGCCCAAAGTGAATGTGTTTTGCACAATATCCCAATCATCTGTTTACGGCCCATTCTTCTTTGATGGAAACACAGTTAATGGTCAGCAGTATATCTCTATGTTACAAAACTGGTTGTTTCCGAGGATGCAGGAAGACAACTTCATTTTTCAACAAGACGGGGCACCCCCTCACTGGAGTCGCCAAGTGCGTGATTATCTGAATGAAACTCTACCGAACCGTTGGATTGGTCGTCAAGGAGCTGGCGACTTAGCATGTATCAGCTGGGCTCCACAGTCACCGGATTTGACACTCTGCGACTTCTTCCTGTGGGGTTTCATTAAAGACAATGTTTATGTACCACCACTCCCACAGAACCTGGAAGAGTTGAAGAACCGGATCCGTACTGACGAAGGACATGCTTGCCCGAGTATGGGAGGAATTCGAGTATCGATGTGATATTGTTCGTGTCACTGCTGGAGGACATATTGAACATCTGTAATCTGAACTTGAGAGGTTCGTAAGTATGTGTGTCAAGTTTCATCTTCGTATGTCTTAAAGTTTAATAAATATATGCATGCGAAATACGTATATTATTTTTGAAACACGCTGTATATTGATCTCAATACAAATTGAGAATGAGCAACGTGAAACTGTCTATTGGTATATGAATGACACCTCTCGGGGCAAGGGGAAAAACATTGAGATTTGCAGTAAAAAGAAACAAATAAGAACTTACGTTTTAACATATGGATTCAGAATCTATTTATTTTGATTATGCAATTATAAACAAAGTTGTACATCATAACGAAACACACTAAAAGTCACAGTAACAGCATAAATTTCCTTCCATGCGCTTATTCCACCGTAATTCTCCAGCCACAGGATTCATATATACCAGGCGGGATTATGGTTGCCAGACGTCCAGTTTTTTCCGGACATGTCCTACATTTTAGCCTTATGTCTGGTGTCTGGTAGGACTTTGAAAAATATCATAAATGTCCTACATTTTGAATGTCATATAATACGAGGGTCACTATTTATATTTTGAGCCTAACAATGTAAAAACAGGAATTTGGCATTGAAAACTGCTTTATTGTTTTTCGAAGTATTCTCCTTTATGGTCAATACACTTTTGCATTTGTTCAAACCATTTGTCAAAGCAGTTTTTCCAATCTTCTTGAGACACCTCCATAATATGGTTTTTGAACGCATCAACGGCGTCTTCCGCCGACAAAAATCGTTGTCCACGCAATTTATTCTTGACATTCGGGAACAAGAAGAAGTCATTGGGTGCCAAATCAGGACTGTACGGCGGATGACCCATCAATTCGATTTTTTGACTGTTCATAAAGTCGGTTGTTAGACGAGATGTGTGACAGCTGGCATTGTCTTGATGAAGAATGATCCTACGGCGTTTGTTTGTTTTCTGTATTTGACCGAAGACCTCTGGCAAACAAATTGTTGTGTACCATTCAGAGTTGACCGTTCTACATTCCTCTAAAGGCACAGTTGCCACATGACCAGTTTTGCCGAAAAAACAGGCGACCATTTGTTTCGATGTGCTTCGAGCGTGAACAACTTTTGTTGGATTGGGTTCATCTTGAAACACCCATACAGTCGACTGCTGTTTACGTTCCGGCTCATATGCATATATCCATGATTCGTCACCTGTTACAATCTTATATACGTCTTTTGAAGCACCACGATTGTATTTATTGAGCATTTGTTTGCACCAATTGACGCGAGTGTCTTTTTGAGTTTTTGTCAAATTGTGTGGGATCCAACGAGAACATACCTTTCTCACAGCTAAATGATCATGTAATATTTTATATATGCTGGTGGAACTAATGCCTATGGTTGCCTCAATCTCACAGTATGTCACATGACGATCTTGCAGTATTAGGTTTTGCACAGCATCAATGTTTTCTTGAACAACAACTGATTTTGGACGACCTTCGCGAATCTCGTCGGTGAGCGAATGGCGGCCACGATTAAATTCGTTATACCAGCGTTTCACAGTGGCAAAGGATGGGGCTTCATCGCCAAATGTGGAAGTAAGTTGATCGATGCACTCTTGTCTTGATAATCCACGTCGAAAATCGTAAAAAATCATCGCACGAAAATGTTCAGGAGTTAATTCCATTTTATTATTGTCGTGCAATCTCCAAGGCAACATAAACAACACAAATCAAGCTATTGACAAAACACTTGAAGTACGTTATGGTCAATAATGCCAGACGATTCCGTGCAAACGTCAAATCGCACCTAACTTCAATCAGTGTTGCCAAGGCTCAAAATATAAATAGTGACCCTCGTATGAATTATTAAAATATGTGTTCCAGTTGAACAAAAATAAATCATGCAAGTTACAAGTCTATGGACTATAGTACACCCAAATTCAATAGTGAAATTTATTTTGATTCAGTCATTGCCCAAAAATAAAATAAAAGTGTGTCCTGCTAGAACAAAAACGGAAGCAATTTATGGACAAGTTTTGGGGCCACATTCTGATATTGTCACTGCTTGGTGCATCAGAGAAATGTCTTGCCGAGGGTTTATACTGATGGAACAAGGTGTTTCCCATTCTTACTTAATGCTTTGACTGTAAAGCAGGGGATATAGAGAACAAAGTTATTGAACTAAAAACTACCCCAGATGAAATATCTGAAACCATTTCAAGTGACTGAAATTGCTGTCATAATGAAAATGTTGAGAGAATACTTTCATTACAATCAGCACAATGGACTCATAAGACATATAATTTTTTCATAAATTCTGTAAAACGTTTGGTGCTTTTTCAATATATTTTAAAAGAGTTTGTTGAGTCTCTCAGAAATGTATTTTGACTAAACTTGGAATTCTGAAGAAAATTAGCTCCTCTGAGAAGTACTATTGATTAGTATTGATTACAAGTTTTGGAATTTTGCATTTAAGATTTCATTATTAAAACTGAAAAGTGTCAATTTTAAATTACTTTCTAACTTGCTCTATTAATTTGTATTCTTTGTTGCTAGTGTTTTGCATCCTACATTTTTGGACCTTACATCCTAATTTTCCCTCATAGCGATCTGGTAAGCCTAGGCAGGATAACAGTATGTTCATACATCCACGATGATTCGTGGAAGCACTCGTGGTCTAGGAGATTTTGGATTCAACCTTCTAAGAGCATCTTCCTCATGTCTGGAGAACAATTAAAAATCTTCAGTTTGTCGAAATTCACCTTGCACACTTCCTTGCGAGTTTTTGTGTCCAATAACACTGCTGTGTTGAATTTCACTTCGGTAGCTATAAAGGGTCCTGTCCACAAATAAAACAGCTTGGAAATGGTCGGTTAACAGCTGAACTTGGACAATGACTTCTCAGCAGCATCAGGTCCTCCTCCTTCAACTGCAAAGTATGGCACTTCTGCTTCAGTTTCTGCCTCTGCAAATCACTATCGAACAGTAATAAATCATCGATATGCTGGGTCAGAAATAAATCTGTTTCAGGTCCAAATATAGAATGCATAGTCAAACAAAAATTGAAACTGCATTAGCTATTCCGAAGGGCATTTTTGTAAACATCCACGGTGTTCCTTTATACAAAAATGCAGTGTATGACTGGCATTATTGCTTTACAGGAATCTAGATACTCGGATACCAAATCAAAACTAGTGAAGTACTTGACACCTTTAAATTTCTGAAGTGCTTCGTCTATTGGTTCAACAGAACTTATTCAACAAACGAAAATCTACACACGGACGTATGGACCATCCAGTTTGTTCACAACACAACAATGAGCGGGTTCAAGTATGGAGAGTTACAAGGCACAATTATTTCCCAGTTTTTCCATTTTTGCAGCTCAGCCTCCAGTTTTGCTCTTTTTGCCACTGGAATCGGGTACGGTCTCTGACTATTACTGGACAAATGAATATCACAAACTAAGTTCTTGGCAGTGCCAGGTCTCTCTGAAAACGCTTTACTATGAGTAATAAACATTTTAAATAATTCGGCTCTTTGCTCCTTAGTCCATAATTCACTCTTATATCCTCTAGCGGTGTAGCCCATTTATCGTAGCTAGTTTCAATCCTCTGGACGCTCATCTGCTGATCAACGGAATCATCATAATCTAGCTTTTGCTCAATTGGCTCTCCATCCATTATTAAATACAACTTTTTATGCTTTAGATTGATCTCTGCTTCATATTTCTGCAGGAACAAATAACCCAATAGTAAGTCTGAAGGCAAATCCTTCACAACAAAAATTTCTAAATGTATGGTGCTCTCAGCAATTTCCAGCACGATTCTGTGCTTTCCCACAACTCGAGTTCGACTTTTTCCAGTGAAATCAATAAGTCGCACCTCGCTTTTTATCATGGCCCCTGGCAAATTTTGCTTTATTTTCTTCCAAATCTCTAGACTCCGAACAGATATTTCAGCTGCAGTGTCCACTATACAAGTGATATAACATTTGCTGCACGTGCCTTGAACTCAGGCGCTCTTCCAAAGTTTTTAGACTGACTAGCCTAACACAAATTGTAAAGAAACTCACTCTCTTCATAATTAATAACAAACAACAGCTTCAGATCATTATTTACAGACTGGGAAATATTTTCTGCAAGCCCCAGTTCTATCCGAGACAGCCCAACATCAGAAGGGGATGTTTCTATGCCAGGCATGGGGCAAAATCCCACACCTGGTTGAGATTTGCAGTTCTCCCAGCAAAAATTCCTGGTTAGCTCGACGCTCTGTTGCTGTTCGATACTAGGGTACGACACCACAGCATCGGTTTATAAGCCACTGGTCGCCACTTGCAATCGTGGAGAGCTACGACCTTCCCTCAAAGGTTCACTGTGCTCCGGTGAAAGTAAACTGTTCTCAGTTCGTGGTCTCTCACAAGGTTCATATCTGGCAGCAGCATACTCTTGTGTCTGCCTATTTTGGCTTTGTTGACGATAATGATTGTCGTTTCTATATTGACCTGCACAGTGCTTTGAATGGTAATTATTCTGCCTCTGGACTATACGAACCCTCGGGTTTCTGTTTACCGAGTTGCCTGGAATATATCAATTGTTTTGGTGAGTAGGATTCTCCTTCCTCCACACAGTTCGCCAAGCATCCTGCTCTTGCTCTTGCACTTGCTCGTATCTCTTAACAAAATCTGCAAGCAAATCGACAGTTACGGGAACATGGGCTGTACACAATTGCTTCACTCTATAAGGCAATTGGCCGATTATGAGGTTTACCACTTCCTGCTCTGTGTAGTGGCTACTCAGGTTTCTGTAAGGAGAGTATACAGACCAAACATATTCTTCCAAACTTTTGTATTTATTTATTTATTATCCTGCGCACAACAGGCATCTGCCCTTTTACAGTGCACAGTAAATGTCTTACATTTGAATTTATACACATAAAAATAATATTTATACACATTTTCAGATATAAAAAAAATACATATAGATGTTATATATATCATCCTTATACATTACCATGGATAAAAAATGAATCAAAATTTACACAATTACATCGTGTATGGTATATATATATACACATAACAAAGGTAAAATAATAATAATAATAATTAAAAAATTATAATAAAAAATTGAAAATTAAGTAAGAATGTTGTCCATTAAATAGCGTTTATACTCAGAAAATTTAGCAAATATATCCAAGTGTACGCCCCTCTCTAACCATTCATTATCATTATCATCGCTCCGACTGTTGCCCACGCTCCGGAGCGAGGAGCGAGATTCTAAGAAATGGTTCGCTCCGCTCCGGAGCGGAGCGATGTCTTAGCCCGCTCCGCTCCGGAGCGGAGCAGCGGGAATCTGAAAATTTCTCGCTCCGCTCCGGAGCGAGGAGCGATGTTTTAGAAAATGGTTCACTCCGCTCCGGAGTGGAGTGCTACCTTGACACGCTCCGCTCCGGATCGGAGCAGAGGAAGTTGGAAAATGTCTTGCTCCCCTCCGGAGCGATGAGCGAAATTTTAGGAAACGGTTCACTCCGCTCTGGAGCGGAGCGATACCTTGTGACGCTCCGCTCCGGAGCGAGGAGCGATATTCAAAGAACTTGCCCACTCTGCTCCGGAGCGACTCCGGAGCGCTCCGAGGTTGGATAATACGAGTGTATACAGAAAACTAACGATCGAAGGTTCCGAGTACCTTAGTAATTTTGTTTGTGGAATTTGTACGGCATTTGAAAATCACCCGTTATTGTTGTTATAAAACTGATTATTACTAAAGCTAACGCCACGGAAACAGTCCAGAAAAGATTACGTCACTCACCTACAGTGTTGCCAATAAACAAGGAATAATCCTTACACAATACACCAGGGAAGGCACAATCAACCGCATACGTACGGTCACGGACACTGCCGGCTTGTAATGAATACATTGACTTTCAATGGAATCGTTACAAGCCGGTAGTGTCCGTGACGTAGAACGAGCAATGTGGCAACTGTGAAGTGTAGAAGAAGTGTGGCAAACCTGGAGGGCCAGCGGTGTGGACAAGGTAAGGGGAAGCTTCGATCTTCACTGGACTGTTTTCGTGAAGAGAGCGATATTATTATTATTATTATTATTATTATTATTACATTCTCATTATCACTTTTACTACTCTACTACTATACTTCTGGGGACAATATATTTCAATAGCAGGTGTGCCACCTGTGGTTTTATAAGTTGAGAGAATGGAACCACTCTCTCATTTCCTGCCACCAGGGATCGCGACTGAAACTCATTTCGGTTCAACTTCTGGTTCGGGCTAAGCACTTCGGCCATCGGCCCGACGTTACAGTCCACGCCGCGGGAGAAGTGAGTTATTCCGGAATATTGGTTCGAGTAACACGGGCGAAACTACTGCAGAAAATCCATTCGACCTTCTAAAATGCCAGGAGTGCGCAGAGGAAAGCCGAAGCAACTTGTATGGAGGAAGATAAAAGGCAGACAGGTGTTCATTCAAAATACTCCCTGGTGCATGATTGCCATATCTTACTTTATTTTACGCTGGTTATGTATGATACTTTGAATGTAACGAAAGGGAAAAGTTTAAAGTAATTGGAAATTCAGGTTGCTAATTTTAACTTTTCGATATTTGAATGTATGAAGTTGAAAATCTGAATCATGCTTATTAATGTTACCGTCGGCCAATAAGGAAACGTTTTAATTTGAAATAGCTACAGAGTTTTCATATCTAACTTTTTAAAAATCCTGACATTAGAAAGTTCAAAACCGGCTTAACCAAAAATGTAAGTTGCCACATTTGGTTTACTTTTATGAAGGTATAAAGTCTAAAATCGGAATGCTGTTTTTATACAGCCGAACCGGGGAATTTAAATGGTATGAAATACAGGGTTGTCATATCGATTCTTTTTCCCAATTTTAAAGGCAGGAAGTTGAAATAGGTATTTAATGGTTACATACGTATACTACTGCAAAAATTACGAAATGTCTGATTGCCATATCTAACATTTCAAGTTTGTAAGCTGTAACCTGGAAATAGGCATGGTGGTTATAAGAAAATTGCAAAAATTTTGGAAAAACAACGAATAGAATGTTGCTATATTTAACTTTCTGAGTCTAGAAAGCCAGAAAACGTATGTATACGTATAAAATAAATATTTTTTTGTATTGTGTACATTGTACACAGCAAACTGAAAGCAAGTTTTCAGTAATGAGCAATGTGTAGTCAGCAGATAAGTCGAAACAAGATGTATAAACCTTAATAACCGTGATAAACACAAAATGTAATATTATCTACTTGGATAGGGGCATGTCCTGAATTTTATGGTTTCATTTTGAAAAACAGGGCTACGAGCAATACGTGCCTTCCTCACTGATGGCATTTTATTTTATTTTTGTTACTTAGCTTTGAATTTTGGCTAATCGCGACGATGATAATGAGAAAAGTGATAAATGTGAACTGAAAAAAAAAAGTAGCGCGCTGTACCCCAATAACATAGTGGTAACAACGTCGCCTTGCAATGAAGGGGCACTGGGGTCGATACCCAGTGGAGGGACATAGTGGCTCGAATCCCACTTTAGGTAGGATTTAAACTGTAGGTCTATTTTCGATAGCGTATTGTTGAGTCTTAAATCCACCAAAAGTCCATAACAAAAGGCATTGTTTCAACGTATGTTGAATGTATAATTGCAGTGAATATTGTGATAAATTAATCCTTAAGCAAATATACATTTGTAATTCTGTTTAACAATAACAGACTTCACTTTCCTTTACATCTATTCACAAGAGCATAAAAATAAAACTTGGAAATTCATTTCCAAACGAACAACCTCTTATGCATATATTTTAGGTGTGTGTGTGTTTTCTGAAATCTGGCAAAGTTTTAATAATGTATTCACTTCATAAATGTCTATTAAATAACAGAAAGCATCATTGGGTATTCAATATCAGACGAATAACGAATTCCATGGGAATATTTCAGCGAGTTCGTGGATGTGAGTTCAGCTCTCAATGACAAATGGTGTTGGTTTGACCCGCCTTAATGTCATTGGTGTTTTCTTTGTGTTTGTTTCTCTATCACAGTATATTTCTTTTCCATAGTTTCGGTGTCCTATTTTTTTTACCGACTTCTCTAGAATTTGTTTAAAATTACGGATCATGAGAAATATACGATTAAAGGCAAGGCAAAGTTAATAGTCCTGTAAAGACAAATTGAAACTTATACTTAGTTGAAAGGACAATTGGTCATTGTTTATTACAATTATAGAAATAACTTGATCTAAATACTTGGTTTTCTCTTACATACATTTTTGTAATTCTTTTTGTGCACCTTTCCATTCCTACTTGAACAGGTAGACTATAAATAAAAACTCGGCATAGTTTCCTTCGATTCATTATTACAGTATAGATCTTCCATGATTCTCGTGGCTTATGATGCATAGAATTAACAATTACGGATTTTTCTTTTTTGTTCTTGTGTATTGATTTAACAAATCTAGGCACCTTATAATTCCATTAACCGAGACTGGTTGGAATGATTTCTCCATTCGCATGGACGTCCGGAAGGGAGGGGGCCACGCCACCCGGAAATGAAAGTCAATCAAAAAGTATATATTTCACGCATATAATTTCATTTCAGTCACAGTAATATGTATTAACTATTGCAAGGGCGTTTCAGGAACATGATAACTTCAAACTGTAGAATTTTTTTAAAGGGAGTAATACTATTTTGGAGAAATTCTGCCTCATTCTGCCCCCTCCCTTGGAAAAATATCTTGCTTGTCCCTTCCTGGAAAAGATCCTGAAGACGTCCATGTATCAGCGGCGTTAAAAATTTCATTAAATGTCCATACATCACCGTTGACAAGCACACATAATATGCATGTAATGATACAAGAGAACACAGCTTTTAAAAGCTTCTTTTTATGACAGTGAAGAGAAGAACAACGCGTGCAAGTAATACTTTTAAAAGAGAACAATCTAGCCAGAATTGGTGTAGCATAATTCTAATACAACTGGCAACACTGGATCTGTCTGGCAATGGCGATGTCTCTATTATACGGATACTTCGAACGCAATGTACAGCACAGCGAACGAAGTTCTCAACCCCGAAAGCACACACAAACAAGCTATGTGCCAGTTTCACTCTCCTTCCCTCTTGAAACGGGCACAAGACCAATGCGCTAGCCGATTGCACTGAGTCACCTGCAAGGAACACGGAATACGGCAGAAAACGAAGCTGTCTGTTATATGGGGGAGGTGGGTTGGACAAATCCGCAAAGCAGAAAAACTCATTGCTTGAAATTATTCGTAACCCATTCAACACATAACATTCAAACTCTTATATCTAAGAGTCACAATACAAAATAGTTCATCTCAATACAGAAATACTATTTACGTAATTCATATTTCAACTTATATCAAATGAACAATTTACGTACTATAGCTCTCTCTCTCGCTCTCTCTCTCTCTATTGAGCCAAAACATCATTCTTGTATTGTTTTACCAATGTTTAATTTGGATGATTGATTGATTGATTTAGTTCATTTTACTTCTCTTCTTTGTCGCTTTTGGCTAATCGCGAAAATGGGGATGATCGATGTTATGATTAAATTGATGAACGATACACACAAAGATTGTACACTCGCCTCACCTAGTACTCTGGCAGTTTGTTTCTTTATACAGCATATTTGCAGAAGGTACAATTCAACATACAAGTGTATAAAACAAACTTATTACTAACTTCGTTGACCCTGTACAAGCCCATGCCGGGTTTTGAACCACCCCACGGATCCCTGACGTCATAGGGTGCTGTGCTGTAGAGCGACCACAAACAAAAGAGCTTCGGCCAAAAGTCCCCGCGCACCTCCCCCTTCACCCATTCGACTAGGGCCATAAGGAAGCATGATCCACTCTGTCCCTCCCCTCCAAGCGGGGCCGATCATACAGACAAACAACTAGAGTACGTGGAAACAGGACTGCAGGCTCTTTTCCATGTGGTTCCACTATAACCACTCCATCACGGAAGTCGGTTTTAATGCGCACATTCCATTATTTATAGTTGCATTACAGCATTCGTGTAAAAAAAACTCTTAACCGGATCGGAGCGTGCTGTTAAAAGCACCACGCTCCGGAGCGGAGTGCTGTTGTCTCACGCTCCGCTCCGGATCGGAGCGTGCATCTAAAAAATCTGCTCCACTCCGCTCCGGAGCGGAGTACTGCTGTATCACGCTCCGCTCCGGATCAGAGCGTGTGTCCCAGAAATCCGAACCACTCCGCTCCGGAGCGGAGTGCTGTTGTATCACGCTCCGCTCCGGATCGGAGCGTACGTCTCAAAAAGCTGAACCACTCCGCTCCGGATCGGAGCATACGTCTCAAAAAGCTGAACCACTCCGCTCCGGAGCGGAGTGCTGTTATATCACGCTCCGCTCCGGATCGGAGTGTGCTACTCAAAAAGTCGAACCACTCCGCTCCGGAGCGGAGCGTGTCTCTCAAGAAATCGAACCACTCCGCTCCGGATCGGAGTGCTGTTGTACCACGCTCCGCTCCGGAGCGAGGAGCGAAGTAGAAATGACGCTTCGAAGTCGCTCCGGAGCGCTCCTTTAGTACGCTCCGCACTCCGCTCCGAAACCCTGTTCATTATGCAAGCTACACATTCTTCGCAGGGGAGCCATTTCTGCAGATTTTGTACCGGTGCGGGAAATTGCAAAGAGTTGCTTTCTTGATCGCAACTTTGGATGGGGGACATAGAAAGCTATTTTTGAAAGCAGAGAATCCAATTTGTCGTTAAGAAGTTTGAAAAGAAAAAGGAGCTGATGTATGGTTCTTCTGTTTGCAAGGGAGGTAATGTGTAATTTAATTAGTAATTTGTTATAAGGTGTCATCTTTGGATATGCACCATCTATCCTAAAAACTATATAGTGAGTGAAATTATTTTGAACTTTTTCAATAAGATCTATTTGTTTACTGGTTTGTGGACTCCACACTATAGATGCGTACTCTAATTTGGGCCTAATATATAGGTTAAATAATGATGATAATGCTTTATTTTCATTGAATTCTTTTGCAGTTTTCATAATGAACCCCAGTTTTCTATGCACGTCATTAACAGTCTTTGTGATATGTAACTGAAACGATAATTTATCATCGAACACTACACCAAAATCTGTTATTGAGTTTGCCCTGTCTGTCTGTCTGTCTGTCTGTGTGCTATTTCGTAGTTATAGTGTATTGGAGATTTCAATCGGGTAAATGTTACGGCCCTGCATTTCTTATGGTTTAGATTAACTTTATTTGCTTTACACCATGCATTGAGATTTTCGATATCCTCCTGTAATTTAATGGTATCATCTTCATTGTGAATGCTCCTAAAGAATTTTAAATCGTCAGCGAATAAAAGTTTCTCAGAATTTCTAAGCTGTTTTGGTAGGTCGTTAATTAATATTAAATACAACAAGGGACCAAGATTAGATCCTTGATGTATGCCTGAGCCAGCTACAAATTCATGGGAGCAGCAACCTTGATAATTTACGTATTGTTTTCTGTTTTTGAGATACTAGCACATTAAATTTATGAGGGAAGAGGAGAAGTTATAAAATGCTAATTTCTTCAAGAGAATATCATGGTTTACAGTCGAACACTTTGCAGAAATCTGTGTATATAACGTCTACCTTACCTCTGTTGTCAAGTTCAGTGGAAATGAAGTTTGTAATTTCTACGAGGTTATTCGCGACAGATCTCTTTGGTACGAATCCGTGCTGGTGCGTGGAGAGAATTGGTTTTACGTGAGCAAATAAGTGTTTATAAAGAATCTGCTCTAATAGTTTAGCTGGCGCAGAGTATCGCAATTGGTCTGTAGTTTGGAACTTGAGATTTATCTGATGTTTTTGGTATGGGACAAATTTGGGACAATTTTCATTTAGGAAATCTCGATGTTTGTATTGCAAGGTTGAAGAATATATGTAGGGGATTATTTAGACTTTCATCACACCCCTTGATTACATAGGGGGAGATAAGATCAGGCCCAGCCGTTTTTTATTAGGTTTAAGGTTCTTTATTGCTGCTTCTACTTCAGTGATTGATAGATCCTGTAAATTTAGAGAAGATAGAAGGGCTTCGGTTTCAGACAGAGGGGTTGGTGGTTCGTAACAAGATGGTTCCTGTACGTAAACAGAGTGAAAGTGTTTCGCAAACGCTTCGGCAATTGAGTTGTTGCTGTCGAGTTCTTGATTTTCATTACAGATAAGTTGTGCGTATGATTGTCGCTTCTTATTTCTTATGAAGAACCAGAATTACTTCATGTCCCCTGTTTTAACACTAGCTTCAATGCTTTTCAAGTAGTTTGAGTACGCATCCTGAATATTCTTTTTTAGACTGGTTCGTATATTTTTAAATTTTGCTGCATGCATTTGAGTATTCCTTACGTTATGCTTCATTTTATGATGATGTTCTGCTTGGGATGCCAGATCCCTTATAATCTGTCACGTGAACCAACAAGGGTAGTGGCAGGAGGAGGGGGTTGAACACAGACGTGACAATCTGATAAAAATTTTCAACGGCAATATTATTGTCCGAGCACAATTTTAATTCTTCCCAATCTATCGAAGTAAATTTTTTATACATACTGTTAAAATCAGCTTTCCTAAAATTATAGTGTTTCTCGTTTGGTTCTGGATTTCTTGTTTTACAACGTACATGACTTACTTTAAAATATAAAGTAGGGTGATTCTTATCTTCAGGAATGGACAGAGGTTCTTCTCTGGACAATTTTATGTGGTTCAGATTTGTTAGTACTAGGTCAAGCATTTTCCCATAATAATTCCTAATATTATTTTTGTTTTGTAGAGCAGTTAGTTGGAGAAAGTTACATAATTGTTGACAGGTTTTATTGTTGTTTAATGCTTTGCAATCTGTATCGCAAATTTCCGGAATTTTAAAATCACCAATTATCAGAATCCGACTCCCCGGCAGGCAATGTATAGTTATACAGTTGAAAAGAGGATCATACAGTGCAGTATCAGAATTAGGAGGTATGTAAGTTGCACACATATACCTAGGTATATATATAACTACCAGGAATTGTTTGAACTTTAAGTATTATAATATCAATATTTGGATCATCTATTAAACATTCTACTTGAATCGCAATAAGTTCCCTTTTGATTCCATTCATTACACCCCCTCCCAGGTTTTTGTTAGTTTGCAACAATTTACGATCGGCTCTGAATACATTGTACCGGTCATCAAAAAGTTCAGAACTGTTATGTGTTGAATTCACCCACGTTTCGGTATAAATGACTACATCATTGTTATTGGCGTTTATAGCCACGTAAAAGTCTTTAATTTTAGTACGTAAGCCACGAACGTTCTGGTAGACAATATCCAATAAGTGTTTTTCACGACGTGTGTCATTATTCTGGCCGTCTACAGGGTTTGGAGAGTGTATATTTCTGTTCGGTTTATTTTTAACACAGGAGTTGAATCGAGGTTTTGAACTGTCACTCACTGATAATAACTTACCAGTTTGGACATCCTGGGCATGGCTACGTTTGGCCCGTACAGATGCCAAATCCCTTTCTTTTGCCTCTGAAGAAGCAAAACTCCTCTTAAACGCCCTACGGAAATCTGAATATCTGTGGAAATCATTCTTATCGGAGTAGAACCAATGATAAGCCATGCCCTTTAGCAACCGAGGAATAATCTCCAGCCTGTATCTATGCGGGATCTCAAGGTTAGTAGCTAATTCCTTCAGATAAATCTCAGCTGAAGTGGCTATAATATTTCCATCGAATTTCCACATGGAATTCAGGTCTGCCATCCAGGGAGTCATCCCACCACGCGTAGCATTGGTTTGAGAATTTCTTTCTTTTCTCTTTTCTGAAAATGTTGACTTGCTGCCTGAAGAACTGGAAATGATCTCTCTGCAGCCTTTTTTTTTTTTTTACATGTGTATGGTTTTGTTGCCCCGAAGAAACCTCAGAAAGACTAGGAGACAGGAACCTTCGAAAAGGTGCACCCAGCTGGTCTACCCGCGGTAACTCTGGTTCACTGGAGAGTGGCAACTTGCTTAAAGTGGTTGAAATCTGAGCCATTTCGTTACAAAGGTGATGCATGTCTGAAGAAAGCTTCCTTGTTTGGATTCCATACCATTTTTTCCACTCTTCAGCATTCTCTCTAGTACCCTCCATGCCTTTAAGGTTTTCCATCATCGTTTTTACAACTCGCAGATTTATGTTTTCTCTCAGCTGATATGCCACACTAGTCATCTGGTTTTCCAACTCTCTGGACATTTCTTTCCTGAAGTCGCTCTGCATTTCAGTGATTTCCTTTCGGAAGTTCTTCTTGGTATAACTGATGTACCAATTACCAATTAACATTACCATCGGTCTTCCTACACATTCCCCCCAAGATTTCATTTTTCTGCTCTCTGAGAAAAGACAGCTGTCTCAAGAAACCAGCAGTTCTTTCCCATGAAGCCCCGCATATATCACCGCACCTACTTCGAGATAAAGAAACCAGAATGTTCCTGCAATAAACTCTCATATCCATCCAGTCCACATTCGGCTCACGTCAACATAAATTCAAGCTCAGCATGATGGTTGAGATTTAGAGAAGCAGCTAATCACGGAACTTCAGGCATTTTAAAATTTAAAATCCCGACGAATACCCTTGCCCTCGTCCCAAACAAGGAACCTCTGTTCTCAAGGAAGTTCGCAGCTGGCCAGGCTCAGAATCAAGACAATTGGTCTACACATGGCAGGCTCGAAGAGACGTCATAACTTCTACGATCGCGCCGACCAGTCTGGCTCAGTGACAGTGAAGTGACAAGGGTAAATAATATGGAATCTTGAACTACAACCCTGCCTGAAAATATCTCTTCGTATCTCTTCGCCTCAGTGAAGTTTTGACAGCCACAGAAGGCATAACTTTAACGAAGTGTCCGAGTTGTGAGCAATAAAATTAATTAGGATGAGATATTTTTGTTCTTGAGATCAGCTCTCAAACAAGGTGTTATTGTGTTTTTGTGCTACGTGATTATCACCCTTCACGCCCTTCAGAGTATGCGATTCTCACCCCTTCAGTGTAAACATGACCACGTGTGGGAGGAGTTAAAAGTTGGACGACCAATAGAGAAAAGGACAATTCTTCCGGGAATGAAGGAAAAAGAAGAAGTAAGAACTTGAGAGACACAGTTTAGAGACACACAGTTTGGAAGATACATAGTGCAAGATTCACAGTTAAGACTTTCACATTGAGACTCTCGTTTCAGCACCTTTGCAGGTCGGAGAGGAATTTATTTTCTCTCTTGACAAAATCTAGATTCCTAGCTTTGAGATTTCAACTATAAATTTTAAAATTGATAGAAAATGGTGCTCGAGTAAAAACTAGTGTTTACGTGCAACGTCGACCATCAGCGGTCTGCGCTGCTAACTTGTTTTGACCTGGTGCATCATGGGTCGGCGATAGTGTTTTGTCCGCATGGTGCTTGTGTAGGCGAGTGACAAGGTGGTGTAAGTATGTCAACAGCAGTGCATTAAATACTATGTCATAACATGTTTCAGTGTTCAGTGTCTTGATTTCTGATTTCTGATTCCTTCTTGTAGTAATAATTTTGGCTCATAAATGAAGACCAATGTATTGGGAACCTGTGCATCCCAATCCATCGGCCGAACTCTTGGACCGTCGACACGAAGTACAATACCGTGTCTAATCATTGTGGTACATTTTTTTTTTTTTTACATGAGGGAACGTCCATGCTTAATTAACGTAAGACCGGATTCAAACCAGTAAACGCCCGTTCATTCTTAATTCCTAATATAAATGGCTTTCCCGAACAGGGACTTGTTTACAAGCCAAAGTTAATGTACCGTTTCTATAATTCTAAATATTCTAAATTTGCCCTAAATTTTATAAATTTGATAAAGAAATCAGGACACTACATAGTAGCATGCCTTGCGAGTGAACTAACTTCCGAGTAGAATACGTCATGCTTAGAGAAAATGACAGCAAGTGATTTGGTGATTTTTTTTAGAAAAGCACATATGCTAAAAAAGTGAAAGTACGCGCTGGAAGGGGAACTATGGAGCTAAAAGCTTCTTTTTGGGGCAAAATAACCTAATCGTTACCATGAAAATGAAGTATGATAAATAAGTAGACGACCATGCATGAATAATTTTTTTTGTACAATGCCAGTGGGCAGAGATAGGTTAATTTCATAAGTAAGTAAAGTGAAATTGCAACAGCAATCATGCCAATGACACTGGAAGATTTCGTAGACTTTATGAAAGATGGATTGAGACAATTAAAGGAGGGTTTAAACTTAATAAGAGCAGATATAACCGAAAAGCTAGACACATTTAGTGAAAAGATAGATTCCAGTTATGAAAAACTAGGTCGAACTATAGATGAGTGTAGGGAAGAAAATAGTTCTAAATTAAATGCATTCCCAGATTGTTATGATGAAGTGCTAGTTGTAAACAAAGTGGATGATGATGAATTATTTGTTAGTGAGGTACAGCAGGCAGAAGTTAGGCCTAATGATGATAATGCTATTGTTAAGGATTTTGATAGAGCTAAGAAGCATAAGTTTGCTATTAGTAATAGAGTAACTTTTGAACTAGGAGTGAGGGGGGATATGACCCACTTTAAGAAGATTATCGCTGATGAATTACGGCTAATTTAGTATGGTGAAATAGGATGGATGTACCGTAAAGGGAAGGTTAGGAGTAGGCTGCGTAGCTTTGAAATTTGAGAGGATTAATGAGAGAAGGGGAATAAGGGGGAAAGTAGAGAGTAATGGCAAGAATAATGCATCTACATTAATGATAGCTCAAGGTAGCAAGTATGTGAATTAAGTAATGATACCCCCCTATGATTTGCCTGCCAGCAAGGAACTGAGCATGGGCAGTAAATGTACAGAAGCTAGCGTTAACCTAACCAGCAATGAAAGTATGTCACTACTCATGAAACTTAAATGTAGCCAAGTTACTAAAGCAGATTTTCTCAGCATTCTAGTTAACGAAACCCCAGTAGCACTGAGCAACACCTGTACAGCTCTTCATTATGTCCGAGGTAAAGGACGGCACGACTTTTTCGCCTTGTCTTGTAACCATATGGGCCAAGGAGCATCAAATATTCATAAGATAGTACAAGTATGGAAGGGTAACAGAAAAAAGAAGAGAGGTAAAGTACACAAATGTACCAGAAGGTAAGAGGCCAGATTTTTATGATGACTGTGCAATGTACACACTTATTACACCAATATGAGTGTAAATAATGAGCAATTTCTTCCAGAATTATTATTATTTTTTTTTTTGTAACTTCGTAGCTGCGGAACAGCAGAAACACCTCGTACTTCTTACCAACATACAGTTTTTGAGTTGTTAATAAATGAAAGCTCAGTCAGATCAGAAATTAGCTTTATTTTACAAAATTTTTGCAAGATGGCATGGCAGCCACTGTAATTATCATTTTTTGAACGAATAGAAACTTTGCATACCAGATTTATTGGTACCAGTAGTGTTTAAAGACTACCATGATATTTTAATACATTTATGGAGTAGAAAAAAGGAAGAGAAAGATTTTTAAAACTGTATTTTGGAGAAATATGAAGATAGATGTCTGAGAATATGTCGTGAATAGCATTACGTAATCCCATACCGAAGGGAAGTCCGAGAGACTCTTTAACACTTGATTCTCAGGACGGTGTATAGAATCTTGTTCTTTATTTCTCCTTCAACCTAAAAATTGGTTCTTAAAAACAATATTTGGCTTATCTTTCATTTTCCAAACTTAAAAGCGTTACGCTGTTAAATAAAGCATTTATAATGAATTTTGAGCATAAAAGCTACAAATTTTGTAAAATTTTAATACATTTAAAACTTAATAAGAACAATTAAAGTATAAATTGCTTAAATATAAAGAGTTAAACTTGTATTGCTTCATAAAGTTGAACTACTGTGACTTAAAATCCAGATTTTGTCTGAATTAGTACTTTTGTGGAAAACTTGAATTTTAAATCAACCATAAAATGCTTAATTACAGTTAAATCTTTATGAAAACTAATTACTGGAGTCATAAATAGACTACCCTTGACGGAAATTACTAGATATCAACCATAACTTGCATAATTTTATTTTTAAATATCCAGTTTTTTTTACAAAGGTGTCGTATCGGAGGCTCGTAAACCGAAAAACCTCGAATTTATGTGAAAATTTTACTTTTATTACATGATGTCTGTTTCAAACTTGTTTAATTGTCCTTTGCAACCAACTACCAGTCAAGATTAGTGAAAATCAGTGTTGCCAGCTAATTTTTTAGACAATTTTCGACGTTCCGAGGAATTATTTTCCAAAATCACCTTTCTTCGATGTACTGATTAAACCAGTATACCTGTGACTTGTGTAATCATACAGTATAATAAGTACTAAGTAACAATTCATTATAAATGGTTTTGCAACCATCAACTTTAATATTTCTCTCAGCATGCATATTTGCTTGTACATGCTGAATGCGACGGATGACCTGATGATAGATAAGAGCTTATAATGAAAGGGAGACCAACTTCTTCATTTTATATATCTCCCTAGGGTTAATTTCTTGCTATAGAGAACCTCAAAATATCAAAATTTCTATTCTCAAAGGAGACTAGAACCCAAAATTTATTTTTGCCACCATTTCGGAATGCTTTTGATATACCCCTGGTAACTTGGAAAGATTTTTTTTGGTGTGGAAGTTAAGGAGTTAGGAAGAGGAAGACTGGAACACACCGCGTGTCACCTGTCCTCCCAACAGCTCATAAGACGCTATGGCAGCGTGTGCTAAACATGATTTTAAATATGGATTTGACTTAATCATTGCGGAATTCGACAGTTTTCATGCGTGGAGCATATTTTTGTGTTACACTTTGCCTTCTTTAGGCTTTAAGGGACTTTTTTTTTATTATTATCAAGATATTATCTTGCTGTCGGATTCAAGGGGGTGACTCTTTTATATATACATGTGGGTTGGGTTTGGACGTGTTCGGTTCCTGGGTTCTATCAGCCACGTTATAGGTCGACATCTGGCTGCTAGAAGTTACGGCCTAACTACGTAGTCCTCATAAAATAGCCCTGCGGGGCTAGAACATTGCAACAATTGCTTAAGAATAATTAAGACTACAAATACACTCGACCAAAAGCAAAAATTTCATACACATGCTTACACTTGTAATGCAGATGTATTTTAATCTTTTGATTTGTGGTTTTATGATGTAACTAACAGAAGGTGGTGTTAGGTCTTCTGTTTGTACTCATCTCATACATTTGTTCATATTAACTTCTTTATTATATTTAAACAATAATATCCTCTATTATTTTGATGTTTATTTTAAAATTTTATATTCTGTTTATCATTTTGTAATCCTAATTTTTGTAAACTTGTGTAATGAGGTGCAACACTATAAGTACACACAAGTGACTCAGTAAGTCACCTTATAATTTTATTAATGTCTAGTTAGTACTGAAACTCATAATCTTGTTTATTAAGGATAATTAGCACAGTCATAGTGCCATGTAATCATTTTATCTTCCTTAAGAGAAGTAGTTTTGTTTGATTTTTTCATTTGTTCGTCAATATTTACAGGAAAATATTAATATCAATTGATTATTGTCTGATATGTTTTTATGAATGTTATATCTAAAAGTGTATTTTGATTTATTATAGTTCATATTAGATAGGCTAGACAGACCAGACCAACCAGGGGCATGGAATGGCCAGTGGATGATGAAGGAAATAAGTTGGGTCTGTATAGTAAAAGAAGGATTCTTTTTTTATATAATAAAACTAGGTTCATGCACCATTTAGCTTTGATCAGGAGAAAGTGGAGGCTAGATCTCCATAATAATTATTCACTGTTTGCTTTTTATGTTGATAATGAGAATATTTAAATTTTTGCATCTTAAGTGGCTCAAGTTGCATATTTTTACTCAAAGTGAGGTATAAGACACAGAATAAATACATCTACCACGTACACTTGCCAACAACACAAAAGTTTTGTTGTTATAAGAAGGTTGTACTATTTTTTATTTGCCCAAGGAGGCCTCTTTACAGAGCATAAAGAATGTGCCTAAGATGCACACATAATTCCTGCCATAGAGCAGAAGATTTGCCCATAGAGGCCATTATTGTTTTGAATATGCACATGTAAGGGGCTGCGTACCTGTGCATTAAATATATTTAACCTATGAAGTGTATTAGTGAAATAGACTTGTGTTGGTAAAACCTTGAGCCCAGTAATTGAATTTGGAAAAGGCTACAAAAACTAAGAGATAGAGTTGAAGAGAAGGGTGCATGAAAAATATAAAATAAAAGGAATTTTCTTATTTTAATATATATATCGATAACTTTTTCAATTTTTAATTTCAAAACTAGCCAACAAATTTTTATATAATATTTTATTAAATCATGTATTTATTTTCATACTTATACTTTATGTAGAAGCAAAAAATTTTTTTTGTAATTTTCATTGCTAATAGCAACAATGTAGAAATAAAGTTCAAGAGACATAGTGGTCAAGTACACGAAGACAAGGAACTTAAAGTGGTCAAGAGGCTTGAAGTTGTGACATGTGAAGAAAGTGCATGAAGATAAATTAAGACTTTCAACTAAGCATATTCTAATGCCTTTGAACTTTCACAGAATAAGATACTACAACCAATAAGATGGCAGGAGAAGATACACCTAGGAGACCCCGGATGCATTTCTCCAGTCGGTACGGGAGTTCCAGCCAGGCAGACCAGAGGGCAGAAGAAGAGGCCAGGATGGGCTACTATTCCAAGACGACTATGCAATGCGGGCGGCACACCATTATTACCAACCGTATTCCTGAACCACTCGACACCAGAGTTAGCAGTTGGAAGAGGGAAGATGATGCAGTGGACACCAGATGAAGCAGTGGGGGCACTACTCACTTGCCCAGAGCCAATCCAGGCAGGAGGAGAAGCAGCAGCCGAGAACTCCACCAATGGGAAAAAGAAAGAGACAGGCAGACTTGCCAATAAGAGGCAGATGTGACCCGAACACTTAAGTCTACATGTGCTACGGTTACATTCTGACCTAAGCCAACATCGTGAGGCAAGAAAAATCAGGAGTCCTGCATGAGATATTGCAACAGGCAGCTGAAAAATTTGCTTCACTACATTTCAGCAAAATTTATTCTGGAACAGGGGGATGTATAACCGATGTACCAATTACCAATTAACATTACCATTGGTCTTCCTACGCATTCCCCGCATTTCATTTTTCTGCTCTCTCAGAAAAGACAGCTGTCTCAAGAAACCAGCAGTTCTTTCTCATGAAGCCCCGCATATATCACCGCACCTACTTCGAGATAAAGAAACCAGAATGTTCCTGCAATAAACTCTCATATCCATCCAGTCCACATTCGGCTCACGTCAACATAAATTCAAGCTCAGCATGATGGTTGAGATTTAGAGAAGCAGCTAATCACGGAACTTCAGGCATTTTAAAATTTAAAATCCCGACGAATACCCTTGCCCTCGTCCCAAACAAGGAACCTCTGTTCTCAAGGAAGTTCGCAGCTGGCCAGGCTCAGAATCAAGACAATTGGTCTACACATGGCAGGCTCGAAGAGACGTCATAACTTCTACGATCGCGCCGACCAGTCTGGCTCAGTGACAGTGAAGTGACAAGGGTAAATAATATGGAATCTTGAACTACAACCCTGCCTGAAAATATCTCTTCGTATCTCTTCGCCTCAGTGAAGTTTTGACAGCCACAGAAAGCATAACTTTAACGAAGTGTCCGAGTTGTGAGCAATAAAATTAATTAGGATGAGATACTTTTTGTTCTTGAGATCAGCTCTCAAACAAGGTGTTATTGTGTTTTTGTGCTACGTGATTATCACCCTTCACGCCCTTCAGAGTATGCGATTCTCACCTCTTCAGTGTAAACATGACCACGTGTGGGAGGAGTTAAAAGTTGGACGACCAATAGAGAAAAGGACAATTCTTCCGGGAATGAAGGAAAAAGAAGAAGTAAGAACTTGAGAGACACAGTTTAGAGACACACAGTTTGGAAGATACACAGTGGAAGATTCACAGTTAAGACTTTCACATCGAGACTCTCGTTTCAGCACCTTTGCAGGTCGGAGAGGAATTTATTTTCTCTCTTGACAAAATCTAGATTCCTAGCTTTGAGATTTCAACTATAAATTTTAAAATTGATAGAAAATGGTGCTCGAGTAAAAACTAGTGTTTACGTGCAACGTCGACCATCAGCGGTCTGCGCTGCTAACTTGTTTTGACCTGGTGCATCATGGGTCGGCGATAGTGTTTTGTCCGCATGGTGCTTGTGTAGGCGAGTGACAAGGTGGTGTAAGTATGTCAACAGCAGTGCATTAAATACTATGTCATAACATGTTTCAGTGTTCAGTGTCTTGATTTCTGATTTCTGATTCCTTCTTGTAGTAATAATTTTGGCTCATAAATGAAGACCAATGTATTGGGAACCTGTGCATCCCAATCCATTGGCCGAACTCTTGGACCGTCGACACGAAGTACAATACCATGTCTAATCATGGTGGTAATTTTTTTTTTTTTTTTTTTTTCACATGAGGGAACGTCCATGCTTAATTAACGTAAGACCGGATTCAAACCAGTAAACGCCCGTTCATTCTTAATTCCTAATATATCGGTCTGCTCAGCTTCTTCCCTCAACAGAACAACTGTTTCATGTAGATTAGATTCCAGCTGCTGAGAATTTGACTGACATGCTTGACGCAAGCTCACCATCTTAATTTCAAGGCTTTCCTTCAATTTCTGCTGTCCTTCAGACATTTGCAGAGTCAGTTGTTTGATCCTCCGTCCCATCTCCAAATTGGACCCAGCTAGTTGTGAACAACTCTGGGACAGTTTCTCCTCCATCCTTGCTTCTAGTCGGAACTCAAGAGTTCGACTACTTTCTTCCAGTTTTAGTTGTAAACTGTGCTCCAATATATTCACATTTTCCTGGAGTTCAGCCTCTAGCCTTCTGGAGTTCTCATGTATCTTAGCCTCCAAGCTATCAGAATGTTCCTGCATTTTAGCTTCCAGACTGCTAACATTTTCTGTCATTTTTTTCTGGATTCTAGTTTCCAGGTTGCTGGAATTTGCCTCCAGCATTTGCTGCAAAGACGCGAGCAAATCAGCAGTAACAAGAACAACAGGAAATGCAGGTTTTTCTGTGCATGCGAGACAAGTTAATTCACCAGGAGAATTACTTTCCTTTTGGGTTTAACTTTGCACAAATATTTGTTTCATATTAAAAGTATTGTGACATTCAGTGCAAACAAACGTATCATCAAGCCTTGATGTAGTTTCACAGCAAAACACATGAACTGTGCTTTCATCAACATATGAAGCTTTGCTTCCACTTCTTAATATTTTCTTTTCCATTGTTGTGTATCAAAAGTTCTGAGCCCACTGCAAATCTAACACACGTTACAACAGATTAACGTAGCTAGTGTACAATGTATTCTTGGCCACACGTTCTGTATGCCAAATTATTGACATGGTCGTGCCAGGTTCAACAATAGGATATTAATAGCAATAAGAATATGTTGATCTCAATACAAATTGAGAATGAGCAATGTGAAACTGTCTATTGTTATACAAATGACACTTCTCAGAGCACGGGGAAAAGCATTAAGATTTGCAGTTAAAGGAAACAAAACTCAGAACTTACGTTTTAACATATGGATTCAGAATCTATATATATCTTGATTATGCAATTAAGAACAAAGTTGTACATCTAACGAAATGCACTAAAAGTCAAAGTAAAAGCATACATTTTCTTCCATGCACTTATTCCACCGTAATTCTCCAGCCACAAGATTCATATATACGAGGGCGGCTGGAAAAGTTTCTGCAAACTACCACCAACAGTGGTGCTAGTGTTCCGCTATTATAAAAATCAGAAGAATAGACCTTTTTTATGCTACAATTATCTTTTATTGTTTGTTTAAGCCTATTCAATTATTTTTCACAGTAGTTTGAAGAAGTTGTTTGGTGTGAGAAATGGAAATTTCTCGTGAACACTTTCGGACAATGATTTTTTTATGATTTCAAAGGTATCAAGCTATTTCATTTGGCTTTTGGGGATGAAGCACTGTGTACAATTGTTTTTCCGAATTCCAGCGTAGTCGTACATTTTTCAGTGATTAATTTCATGAAGATCCATCCACGTCTGTTGTTGCTAGTAATGTTGATGCTGTGCGTGAAATGATTGAGAGAGATCGGCATGTCACATACCGTGAGATTCAGGCAACCTTGAACATTGACATGAAAGCAATACATATGATTTTGTATAGTCATCTGAACTTACAGAAACTTCCAAGCCATTGGATCCCACACAACTTGACCGAAGTTCAAAAACAGGCTTGTGTAAATTGGTGTAAAGAAATGCTTAAAAAATTCAACTGAGGCAAGTCAAATATGATGTAGTACATCATTACAGGGGATGAAACTTGGATCTATCTATTCATACAAAGCACAAACTAAACAGCAATCCACTGTCTGGGTGTTTCAAAGTGAGCCGAAACCAACAAAAGTTGCTCTTTCGAGGAGTGCTGCTAAGCAAATGATTGCTTGCTTCTTCGTTTATACCGGACATGTTGCAACAATTGCTTTAGAAGATCGAAGGACTGTAAATGCTGAGTGGTATACAACAATTTGTTTGCCAGAGGTCATCAATGAATTGTGCAAAAGAAACCCAAATCTTCACATTATTCTTCATCACGACAACGCCAGTTCCCACTCAGCACACCAAACTGTTGACTTTTTGTCCAGTAAAAATGTCGAATTAATGAGACATTGTCCGTACTCGCCTGATTTATAACCTAATGACTTTTTTTTGTTCCCACACATGAAAAATAAGATGCGTGGTGAGCGATTTATGTCACCTGAAGCAGCTGTTGACGCATTCCGAGCAGAGGTTTCTGAGGATAAAATGCTTTCAAAATTGGTTTGAGCGTATCCAAAAGTCTATCGATCTTAAGGGTGAATACTTTGAAAAACAATAAAACCATTCCCAGAATTTCACGTCTTTTTTCATATTGATTGTAGAAAATTTTTTCAGCAGCCCTTGTACCAGGCGGGATAGTGTACTTCAACAGTCTGTTTATATGTCTGGGAAGGACATGTCAAACCCCTGGGTGCAACAAACCTTTTGTCACCTGGTGATGAGAAACACTGGCACTAAAACTGAAGCAGAAGCAAATAACAGTGGCCGTATATGGCAAAGGGAAAAAAAACTATTTTAGAAATCTGGACTGAACCTACAGTTTAAGATGAGATCTGCCTCCACTGAGGATTGTTCCACCTGTGATTTACAGGTTAAATGAAATCTTAATCTTTGATGAAGTAGGTAACAATCTTGTTAAGTATAAAGAATATTCAAATTGGAGCAACATGTGACAAGGGCCCCTTCAGTCTGTAAGCAAGCATTCACCACGCATGTACAAACAACAGACCGAAGTGGCATGATGCACGCTATTGAGAAAACAGTATAGTCCGAGCAACATGCAAGTGACATGTTTAGTTCATTGTTGCACTTCATTTAAAAAAATTGAATGCATTACTGAGAGTCTGCTTCCAAGAGACACATGTCACTTGTTACTTCGGTCTGAAAGTTCCCTGAGAAAGCAGTACAGGCCAAGTGACAAGCGACACTTGCAACTTCTCCTGATTTGATATATCACATCACCCCCTTTCCTTTGAAATTTTTCGTTGAATTCAATATGGCGGTCAACAATATGTCGGACCTGCACTTGAAACAAACGGCTAGGGATCTCCCTGTGCCTAACCTATTTCTTTCATGACCAATTATACCCAGGATAACTTCTTTACATTTTGTAGTGGGGGGGGGGCATGTTAAGGGAAATTTGACTCGTCATAGTTCATGTAATGAGGCTTTTATCAGTCACATAGTTACACATATTATTTTGTATCTTCTCATCCCATTGCAGTCCCAGAATCATATTTTGATATGTTTTAGAGTATGGCATGAGAAACCAAATATATTTTTTTTTCATGATTTTTGGTGATGACATGTTTTGAAATATTCAAGGTCAAAGGTCAAGGTCATGTGTCAAAATTACAATTTTATCCAAAGGTAGGCTTGTTATATATCACTGGAAAGCTTGTTCAATTCCCTGTACAATAAGCTTTATTTGAGCTTCTAGGCAAAATAGGGGCAGAGTTACAGCACATTAAGTACAGCTAAGCGGGTTCAAACAGATCAATTTATGTGAACTTTGACCTTGAATAATTTAACAATTAGAAGACAAATGAAACTGAAAATTTCCATAGTTACTAAGTTCCATGCATAGTTTCAACTCCCCAAATTTCATGAAAATCGGTGATGGTCAGGTTGAAGGCTGTGTTGATTTCGCATGGAATGACTCTAACCTTATTTAAGTCTGTAGTGTAGAGGGTGAAAAGGAGTGGTCTCCAAATCTATCCCTGAGGAACCCCTGCTTTTAAAACTACAGTTTCGGAGATCTGTGAGGGTGAATTTTGAAAGAATGTTCTCAGTGAGGTGCGGTGACGTCAACACTTGGGGTAGCAATCAGTGGCGTGCCCAAGGGGGGTTGGTGTAGGTCATACCCCTTCCCTCTTTAGGGTCCGGTATTCTTAAAAAAAGAACGTCAAAAACAGGAAGAGATTTCAAGATGATGAATAGTTACTTAAAAGAAAGTACCCAAACTCCCACTGGTAACGGTAGGGTAAGCCGGAGACGGATTTCTTAAAAATTTACAGGAGAAAAGACGAGAAAGTACTTACGGAATTGTGTTCTTGAGGACTTTCCGAAGCCGGAGGTATTGTTTTTTAGAATCGTGCTACATTTCTTGCCCGTAAATAAGGTATTTTTCGTCAATCATGCATCTCCGTTGTGTGATAGCTCGTGCCGCCATTACCGTCGACTACGTGAATCAAATGTTCCGTGCGTTTGGTTATGTAACCCCCTCACAGTGTAGCAACCACGCGGTAGTTTTACAAGATGACGTGTGAGCGGGTTTTTTGTTCCAATTTAAGGTAACACTCTAGTTTACGTCCTTTTCCTAAGGAATACGTGTCATATATCGTTGGAAAGCTTATTTTATAAGGAATTGAACAACGTAAATCCCAAAGGTAGGAAAAATTTCCTGAAAGAGTAAATCGAGAAAAACCGATGTTGTCCGGATATGCGTAATTGAACCTATGATTGAACGTACTAAGGAATTTTTTAGATAATGAAGCACATATTTAGGGGTGAAATGAGTGCTAATGGAACCTAACCTAACAGGCCTAACCTAACCTCGTAGGCATACCTCGACCCCGTGAATGGATAGTGGGGCTATCGTGAAAAGAAAGTCTAAAAAGAAAAAGGTACTTTCCCGGAGAGATGCCGGGTGACGCACCACGATCGCTCACCGCGAGCGCAAAGAAGCAATCACCATGCAGATAAGGACGTAAAGTAGAGTTTAGCCTCGATTTCCGCTTAAAAACCTTTTGTGAATAGTTTGTGCGGCATTTATCGGCGCACCGCGAACGCAAAGAAGCAATCACCATGCAGATAAGGACGTAAAGTACAGTTTAGCCTCAATTTTCGGTTAAAAACCTTTTGTGAATAGTTTGTACGGCATTTATCGGCACACCGCGAACGCAAAGAAGCAATCACCATGCAGATAAGGACGTAAAGTACAGTTTAGCCTCAATTTTCGCTTAAAAACCTTTTGTGAATAGCCTGTGCGACATTTATAGGTTCATACGTTTGGCAACACTGCACATCATCTGACAATACTGCATATCTGCTGACGACAGACAACGTGAGTCAAAATTTGCCCGCAGAATTAGCAACGACCAATAAATGATTATAATGTTAAAATTAACGTGTTTTTCATGGAAAAAAAGTTATCGCCAGCTTGAAAAATCTTCCACTATGCATATGAGGTAAGTAGCAATGATTTTTATTTGAAAACAACCGAGTATTAAGTGTCTCCGGCTTACCCTACTGTTACCCTCCCACTTCCTTTCGAAAATGAAAAATTATTTGATTTGACTACTAAGCCAGAGATCCCAGGTTCGAATCTCGGCTTGGTCCTATGTGTTCTTTGTGTGTGTGTCCCTTCATCAATTTTATCGTATCATCTTCGCGAATAGTTAAAAGTGGTGGAAAAGTGGAGTAAAATATACCTAATCAAGCAATCAATCAATGATTTGATTTGATTTTTGTTACTTAACGTCACTTTTTTGTCACATTTCTTTAATTGCAAAGATGATACAATAAAATGAATGAAGGGACAAACACAAATAACATCTATGCCCAGGTCGGGGTTCGAACCCGGAACTCCTGGTGTCATAGCATGCTGTGATAACCACTCCCCAACGGTTGGTTGATTTGTTTGTTGATTTGGTGTTTTAAGTCCACTTTATACACAGAAAGGCTAATCGGAACTGAACTTACAGTTTAAAGTGGGATCCGAACCAATATGTGCCTCCACTGTGTGACTGTTTTCAAATTGTAAAATGTATAATCACTTCTTCTGTAAAAGAAAAAGAAAGAAATGTTATAGCATACTGTTTTGTTGCGTAGCAACCAGTTGTAAGAAATAAGTGAAAATAGATAATAAGAAAGTTTGTGAGTAGTTCTGATCACTTCAAGTCGAGCATAAACTAATGTATTCATTTAGTCCAAATAACAAGTATATTCACCAGAGAACGGTGTTGTGATTTGGAACTATTTACATTACTCTAATTTCATAATTTACTATGAAGTTGAATAGTGATTTCCTGAGCATAAAGTAAAATGCTCAAGCCTCTGCGACACTAGCAAAAAGTGGCGACTGTGTGACAGGACTCTAAAGTTAAGTAGTTCTTCGGATAAGCGATGTGAAATATAATCTCAGTAAGCTGTGATTGAAGCGGATTCTAACTGCATTTGATTGATATTGAAGTATTTAAATGTGTGTGTAAGTTTTTTTTTTCGTTTATGAAAAATGTCTTCCAGAGATTCATCTAAATCTTGTAGCAGAAAGAAAACTGCTATGCAATACGAGGGCACATATCTAGCAACGTTTACAAACGTTCAAGGTCAAGAAGTTAATTGCGATGATAAGACTGATACCAGTACCTGCAAGGTGGAATGTTGTGATGATACCAAAGCTGACATCAGATTTGTTCAGTGCTTTCAGTTCAGTCTTTCATGGTTTCACTTTTCTTGTCTTAAATTGTCAGTTGTTCATTGGTCTATTTATTCTACTACGGTAGAGAATTACTTTTGTAAATCTTGTGAACCTAGTTTTAATCCATATGAATTGTCAGCTTACAAAGGGAGTATTAGTCATAAAAACAATGAAGAGCATTCAGTCCGTGGTAGTTAATTCTATTAAAGAATTAAAATCTCAGCTTGAAGCTTCCAATAGAGAATTAAAATCTTCCAGCAAGAAATTAAAATCTCAGCTTGAAGTGTCTAATAAGGAATTAAAATCTCAGCTTGAAGTTTGCAATAAGGAATTAAAATCTCAGCTTGAAGATTCCAATAAGGAATTGAAATCTCAGCTTGAAGCTTCCAACAAAGAGTTGAAATCCAAAATTGAAGCTTCCAATGTCGAATTACAGTCTAAAATTGAATATATGAATTTTGATTTTAAGCAGGTTAATAACCATATAGACATGTTGGGTTCTGATGTAGCAATAAGAATCGAATCTTTAGCAGAAACATGTGTAAGTTCAAATGAAGAATTAAACCAGAAGTTGCAAGAAAGCATGCAAAATTAGGACTGTAAAATATCAGACATTCTTAGTACACAAGATCTTCATGAGAAACAAATAAATGAAATTGAAGGTTCTTTGGAAGGTGCAAAGGATGATATAGGTAAACTCAAATGTGGATTTGATGATTGTTAATCAGAATGATGATAATTTGAAACAGCTTGCATTGCATGTTGAAGTCATTGAAAACAATATGCAGAAACCAGTTAATGTAAATTATAGTGATGATGATTGTAATGTTACAGGTACTTCTCATAACAAATATTCTAATATGAACTCTCAAGTTCATGGTATTGATAATGTTGCAAATCGCCAATCGAGAAGGTTAAATGTAAGGCGTGATTCTGGAATTGGTCATAAGTATGATTCTGGTGTGAGTGATTCAAATGGAAGTTCTACTAACTCTATGGATACTACTAAAGTAAGACTTTTTATGTAAGAGAACCGCATCTTAAACATGTAAGTTGGAAGCAAAATCGCAAACAATCTAGTTTACATATTGCTAGAAAGACGCAAGTAAATTCTAATTGCTCTTGTATGAATAGATCTAGTTGTATTTTAAATGAACACAAGAGTACAAACTGAGAATAACATTGATGTTTCCTCGAATAATGCATTTCCTGAAACAACATCAAATATGTTAGGTAGGCCAGAGGACTTCCGCAGTTATGGAGGTTATTGTAATTTGAATTACACAAACTATCCTTGCACTTGGTGTTCCGCTTTTACTAAATATGCTCAAATTCATCCAGACAGGTCTGATAACACATCTTCAAGAATGAATAATACACAGAGAGTATTTAATTGTCATAATGATAACGATGAGTCTAGACGGAAACTGTTTAATCGTTCTTACCCTTGCACATATTTTGCTGGTAATCAACAGTTACCAAACATTCATGATAGTGCATTTGTGAATGGAGTAGAAAATTGTAATGGTGCACATAATTTTCAAGAAGATTGTAATGTAAGACCGGACTCTGATTCTTGCCCTTGTACAGTGTCTCTCAAAAGTTTTAGGACAACGACATTTTAAACTATGCAACCCAATTTACACAAGGCGTTTGTGGGTTGCATGTAGAGTTAGGCTCAATTTCAGGGTTGCCACATGCACATTAGGTATTTATAAAATAAGCGAAAGAAAGATATCCAAATATTATTGCATAAAAATAGAAAGAAAAATCAGTATTACATTTGTTGCAATACTCTCAGAAAGAAACAACGTCGATTTTCTAGTATTTCATTGTTGATGAGTCTATATAAAGGAAAAGTGGAGAGAGGAAACGAAAGGGAACAAAGGAGAGGAGAAAAGAGAAAGCAAGAGGAGAATAGGAAAAGTAAAGAAGGGAAGAAAATAGATGACAGAGGAAGTGGATAGGAGAAGTAATGAGGAGAAAGGAAAAAGATGCGAGGAGAGATGAGAAAAATGGAGGAAAGGGGAGAGAAGAGAGGAAGGAAAGCGAGGTGCTAGAATAGGAGGAAAGGAGTTTGGAGAGGAGAAGAGGGGAGTGGAGAGTAGAGTAAAAGAGAGAAAGAGAGAAGAACGAAAATATGAGGAGAATATTGCCGTGGAGTCGGAAATATAAGACAGGAGAGGAGATAAGAGGAGTGGAGAAGAGTGGGATGGAGACAAGAGGCGAGAAAAGTAGGAAAGGCGGTATGAGATAAAAATAGAGGAGAAGGACGGGAGAGGAGATGGAGAAGTTAAGAACAGAAGGGACTGGAGACGAGAGGAGAGAAGTGGTTGTTGCAGAAAATACGTCTCGGCGTCAAGAACTGATGCATTGATAAAATAATCGACATGAAACATTCATTAACATTTTATAATGTATTGGAGAATGAATTAGATCGGTGCGAAGTTCCTTTTGGCCGAGTTCAGAGCAAGATAAAATCTTCCATGTAAGATCTTTGATTTTACCTGCGATTATACCACTAAAAACATGAATGTAATTTTCATATTTATCCAATTTTTCTCCTCTTCTCGGTTAGTTGAAATTGAAATGTTGTTATTTAACATTTTCCCTCCCCCCATTGTTAATTCCAAACTGAATCATTCCGTTTCATACGGCGTGAACAATGAACGCAATGGGATATGTCTAAAACGTACGAAAAGTTTCTGCCACCGGAGGGGTTTGAACCTACGACCATCAGATTAGCAATCCTTAACGGTAACCACTACCCCACAAGCTTTCGCTCCTGAACACAGGTAGAAGGAGCTGACCAATGTACGGTAGTGGCATTAATTCTGGACACTTTTGAGAATTATGGTCAAAATCACATTCAAGTTTTGATTTTAATTTAAATTTACGTTTTTATTGAAGTCAAATTTTCAGAAAATAGACAAACATGTCTTTATATTCAATGTTTCAAAAAGTGAGCACACTAAATTATAATTAATAGTAATAATAATAATTATACAGAAAATGTAACTAAGTGTTCTTAGCATAACAACACCTGCAAAATGTTCATTCAGTAAATAGTAAATTTTGGCACACACTCATTATGGTTATTGTAACTGCGTTGTGTTAATATTTTTTGGGATATCCTTTCGATTTGATAACTGCCTCGATACTTCGTGGCATCGAGTCCATCATACACTTGAGATCTTCCGGTATTATCACTCTAAACCATGATTGGACGATGGCCTCTAACAGCTCCCTCTTGTTGCTGGGATTCCGACGTGCCACCAAAACTTTCAGCCTTGACCACAAGTTCTCAATCGGGTTGAGGTCGGGACTGTTCCCGGGCCAAGGCAGAACAGTAATACCATGGTCCCTGAACCATCGCTGATTGATTCCAGTGGTGTGACACCTCGCGCCATCCTGCTGAAAGATGCACCGCTTAACGTTACCCCCAAACAAATCACGAATAGTGGGCAGCAATTTTACCTGTAAGACCTGTTCTTGGTATTTTTTGGCATTCATGTTGCCTTCTAACACTGCTAGGCGCCCGACACCATGCCTTACCATGCTTCCCCACTCCATGACACTGATAGGATGCTTCATAGTGGCGGTGGTGCACTCAGGTATCATGTCTTTACTTTTTCGGCCACGCACATACCTGATACCATCACTTCCAAAGATGCTGATCTTGCTTTCATCGCTCAAAATTACTTTACCCCAATCTTCTAGCGTCCACTCCCTGTGTGCTAACGCCCATTGCACACGCTTTTTCCTCTGCTTTTGGTTGAGATAAGACTTCTTTCTTGCGATCCTCGCTCGTAAACCATTTTCACAAAGTTTTTGTCTGACTGTTCGGTCAGAAACTACTACTCCAGAAGTTCTCAAAATGGCATTAACATCTTTTGCCGTACGCCGGCGATCTTGTAGAGAAAGGCGACAGATTGTACGACAGTCTTGAGCAGTTAATTTTGGTTTCCTGCCACTTCTTGGAGCAGTTTTTGTGCTCCCAGTTGCTTCATACCGCTTGCAAACCTTTCTAACGTCTGACTTTGTAGCACCACCACCCAACCTTTTTGCTATTTCTTCATAAGAATAACCTTCATTACGAAGTGTCAGTGCCTTACTCCTTTCACTTGGTGACAATCAGCTCGTTTTATTGTGTTAGGAGCCATTATTTGCAATTTCAGTATCACTTTTCAACTCGCTCCACTACATAGAGTGGGGTGTAAGGGGTGCTGCTTCCACGTAGTGCACCCAAAAGTCAACCTCACTTCCACGTAGTGCACCCTGTACAAGAGACTAACGAGGCTCTGGCGACTGGCGCTATTGCCAGTATAATTTTGTGTGTGTTGTCCTGTTTTATGTCCTTGTGTGTGCTGAGTGCGCGTTTACAGCCTCAGCTTTTAACTAGTCAGAACATTTTAAGGTTTTAAACTTTTTAGTTATGCAACGTTTGAGTTGTAATTTGTAATGGTAAGGGGCTGGACCCCCCCCCCCCCCGTATAATGTGACGGGAGCAAATTAGCCTAAGTGCTGACGCTCCCAAAATTTTAAATTCAAATTCAAATTCAAACTACATAGAGTACCTAACGATGTTCACTTCACAAAAGTCAGCTGCCAAGTGCTGTAAAGAATGAAAACAAAGAGTTCAGTTGGTTGAAAATACCAATAACAATACTAATAAATATACCAATAATGAAACAAAAATGCTGCAGTAAGGTGCGAGCGATTCTTGAGGTCAGCGAACGATGTACAACAATAATGCTCGAAGTTGATGTAATACACAAGAATCGCACACAAGCGTTCTGTTGGATGAAAATAACAATAACAATAATAATCAGGCTACAATAATGCACTCAGATGCATTATTGAAGTTACTGAATGATATAATTTAAATTGTTTAATTTTTCTATACAGGATATAGTTTTACATTCGAGTTATTCTAAAAAAAAATAACATTTTACAAAAAGTGTCCAGAATTAATGCCACTACTGTAAAATGCAGATCCAACCCCCTCCTACATGTCATGTGCAAAGAATACTTGTTTGTAACAAAGAAAACGAAGGCAATACGACTCGGCGAAAACATTTAATGGAGAATTGCACATGATGGAGACTTTTCAGTCGATATTTGTGGAGGTTACTTTGCATTGAACTCGAGTGTGTCCTGAATTGCCACAAACATAAATGGTTATTTCATTAATATTTGTCAATGTCTTTGAAGCAGAACACAATTATCGTTAGAGTGTCATAATTCAAGATCTGATACGTGAAAATATCCCTTTGATCCTGTGTCAATTCATTTATTTGTTTATTTTTTTTAGTAAATTCCAGTTTTAGGACAATCTAGCTACTATACACTATTATTACAAATAATGTTGCCATGCTCTTGTTTAATAGAAGGAGAAATATTTTTTTAAAGAAAAAGATAGAACACCTCGTATGGAGGATCGAACCTCGGACCGCTTACAATGCTCTCAAGAACTCTAACCAATACACTACGTCCTTAATTATTCTGTCGCCTCAATATTGTAAACGTTATCCTGCAAAATAAAAAGTTCAATACTCTCATATTGCTCTGTACTTCTATAATTACTTTATACACATGCATTTGAAATCTTACTCTGAATTTCTTTCTTCGTATTAGTATATCTAAGGTTGTGAATATATTTTATATGTAATTTTATAACGGTTACATGAACATCTACGAAATAGTTCCTTATAACTTGGTATCTGTAAAGAGATACATTCAAGTTCATATGATTTTAGACCACTAGATTTTGGCAAGGGATTATGTGTGATCCGTGTCCAGTTATCATTGAAACGTTTGAAAACTCTGTGGAATTTTCATTCTGAGATAATTTGCCTTACTTGCTACATGTATGCGAACTACACTCTGTCTCACTTATCTCTGGAGCAGGTGAACAAAACAAGTATCTGAGCAGCGTTGAACACGTGAGAGGAACGGAATTGTGTGGAGGGAGGAGATCCACTGCAGTTACCAGCCTTTCCAGCAGCATGTACTGCCTCGCTCTGTCCACTCGATCCCCCTTCCCCTCTTTCCCCTTCTCTTCCACTATGCGCGGCTTTGCTCCAGAGATGCTGGGACAGGGCACAGTTATTTGTTTTCGCAAGAAGTATCTGTGTGTGCCACACATTTAATTCTTACTCACATGAAAAAAAAATGTTGTCAATTTGCATTCAGGGGGTAGTTTCACAGTTACAAACTATTTTGGCCTTGATAAGAAGTTTAGTGTAAATAGTAATTTTGTTTATATTTTTTAAAAAAAAAATTGAGGTCTATGGATGAAATCCTCATATTTAGGGTTTGAACTCGTCACCTAAGAGGTTGAAGACCCGTCCTGTTCTTTCTGCGTGACCTTCTTTTTATTTTTCTATTCATTATTCATCCTCACCCTATCGATTAGCCAAAAGTAAAATAAGAAAAGTTCTCCTCCGTGATCGTGCGGTCTAAGGCGCTGTGCTTTGGACTCCGACTGCGGGACGGAATGTGTTCGAGTCCGCCTGGGTTCAGTCTCTGGGTTCTCGGCCTGTATATAGGACCGGTGGCAACCCACCATCGTGAGGAAATTGGGGAGCTACGAGTGAGTAGCGTAACCCGGTCTCGTAATTCTCCTATGGGGGATGTTCCTGGGTAAACAAGAAATAGTCGATCAGACAATTCGATTATCAAAGGCGATAAAACAACTTCCGGTTTGACCAAGTTTCCAATATAAGCTAGTGGAATACAAATTGTCTTCGAGCTTACTTTGTTAAAAAGGAGCGGATACAAAATGGGATCACTTGAAATTTTTAAGTGACAGAGAATTAAAGATACCTCGAAGAAATTGACCAGTTCCCGGAGCCATTGGATGAAGATTTATGGAACAATAGAAATCTTTACTGAGACAATGTTGATCCTCTACCAATGGTTTCGTTTTTTTTTTTTTTTTTGTTTTTTGTTTTGAGTTGATGTTTTAAGTTCACTTTGTGCACAGTAAGGCTAATCGGGACTGGATCTACAGTTTAAAGTGGAATCCGAACCACTAAGTGCCTTCACCTGGTATCGAACCCAATGGTTTCGTAGGTATATACATTAAACAAGAAAGTTCATTAGCTTATAAATTAAGCTACAGATTTTTTATATTAAAAAAGAAGTAAATAATAATAAATTATTAAAAGTAAAAGGAAGATTAAATACACCGATGAAAAACAAAGATATTCTACTTAGCCTAATAGTTATAAAGTGCACATTTTATTTCTCATTAATAAAACCACAGATAAATTTTTACATAAACGTGTATTTTAAGTTGGTTCTAATTTACGTTTGGCCACTTCTCATTCTTTATAATTATCATTCTAATTAATCATTAAAAAGCTATGCCAGTTGATTTTTAATTCCACGAAAACGAAAAAAAAAAACAGGCAATTCCACACATGATACGAATATGCAGGAATGGAGGATTCGGCAGGTTGAAATACGTAAAGCTTACATTATTTACAAACATTCCAGAGGCGAAGATATAGTACAAGCAATGCAAGCACTGCTTGCATTATTCGAATATCATTTAATGTACTTAATGTTTTAGCCTTATTTCGTTTCCATCGCACTCGATTTAGCGAAAAATTACGGCCGCAAACTCCCTCAGCAGCTCTGTAGCAAGCACCAGCCTCAATGCTTGCGGCTGCTCTGCGGGAAAATAACGCACCCGAAGGAGTCACATGGCGAAGCTTGAAATTCGAGTGGAACCCGTCCACAACGCTTATACCAAAAGCTCTGCTTGCTGAGCTTGCGTTATTCCCGAAAATAGCCGAGCTCAACCGAAAGCAGAAGGATATAGTATTGCCACCAAAAACTAGGAGTAAAGAATATTTGTCTTCATGAACACGTAAATAAGATCGCGAATATAAAAATATTTCTTAGTCATAAAATAACTAAAATAAGTTATTATCATTGTTCTAAATTCCATATATATATATATATATATATCATTTTATATTACAATTTATTTTAGATTTCGCGAATTGTAAAACGCGTAAAAAAATGGATATTGGGAGTTCGGGCGAGATGGTAAAGGGCGGGGGTTTGTGTTTCCAGGAAGTGAGATGTCCGCACCCCAGAGTTTCCCCAGGGAGGGAGGGAAGATTCGACGAACCTTGGTCTGCAGCCTGTGTCCAGCTCCGTCCAGCTCGGTCCAGCTCAAATTACGTCAAAAGTGTTGACCGCACCAGTGTTTGCAACTGCCAAGTTATTTACACAGTAATTCAAGTGAGCTGTTTCACAAATTTTACAACCACATTCAATAAATTGACTGCTTTTGAATAAAACTTGGGGTGAAAATAAAGCTATCTAAAAAGAACTCTCTACTGATATTTACATAGCACAATTAAATCGTATACATTGTACACATTATGAACACAAGAACATGTTTTAAGTTTTATTATTATGACACAAGTGGTGCTCCCAGGATTTTTTGTAGTAGTCTCCTCATTTTGTCATCTTTTAATGCCTTTGACTTTCCTTTTCTTAGGAATACTGGGCCAAAGGGGGGGCAACCCTCCCCCGGCCCCGGCGCCGCCTCTGTATGACACTTTATTACTTAAATATTATGTATATACTCTTTCTGCTGTAATGATTCTGATTCCACCGCTTAATTTCTATCTCCATACTGATATATCTTTCCTTCCCATGAGGGTTAAAATGAAGGAAATAGGTTGGTATCACTTTCGGTCGTTTCAGAGATTTCCAAAGTGATCTTGCGTGGATGCTTTCCAGTTGTGGAAAGAGCATGGGAGTGTCTTCACGTTTTGAGAACCTTGAAGCCCTAAGATTTGTTGAATTGTTCGATAGCGGGAAATTTCCTATATATGCAAAGGAGTTTGGAATTCTTTGTTGTGAGTACATCGTCTATGCATGTGTTTCTTTTGTTTGAAATGGATTTTTTAAAGTTTGTGTTTAACTTTTTATTTTAATGTTTGACTCCGAATGCGATTTTTAGGGTGCCCACAAATCCTAAATTACAATCAGGCAGTGTAAATTAAATAAATGAGTTATTTTACCTAAATCCGTTTGGTCACCGTTTGTCCACATTAAAAAAATATGAACAAATAAAAGTACTAATATATAAATAAGAAAATACGTACCCCTTTAGTCGTATGCGGAAAGTTCGCATATGTAAGACGTTTACTACCATACGAATAACGTTACCTGGAATTTCAAAAGTAAATGTGACGTTTGAGGATCATATGGTTTATTTTTAGAACCGTCACTTTATTATGATATTTTGACAAATCCAGCGACCGGGCCAATGAGGCTATAAACCTTTAATCCCCCTCTTGGCGTGCCATTGTACTACATGTTTTGTTGTCCTGAAACATTGCTTGCCTCCTTCGTAAGACTACGCTTCGCTACTGAAACATTCAAATACTTCGAAGCCTCCCGATGGCGTAGCTGTAACGTCACTGCCTTGTAATCAAGGTGTCCCAGCATTCGATATCTGGTGGAGGCACAATGTGGCTTAAACTCTAGGTTGAGTCCCGAAGTGCCTTACTGTGCATAAACTGTACTTAAAACAAAAAAAACAACTGAAATGTACTCTGATTATATCAGAATGGATAATTTTTCCACATTGTGTATCTACTAGAACACAGCTCTCTTAATTGTTCTTTCTTCCACAGATAATAACATGCATGGTTGTAAAAAATTACATCTTTTAAATTTGTTATGCCAACATATGTGCGTTAGAAAATTATAATTTAAAAACACTTAAATATTTCATTGGGTTTATTTAACGGCGATGAAATGACGTGTCTAGGGCCTACTTTCTCATGTCGTGGTTCACAGTCTTTTTTGCATTACTGCCTGAATCCACTGAGTTTTCGTATCTGGTCTGTCGAAAAAAGATTCACAGATACTTGAGAAAAATTATTCGTTCTGGACCTCATATTGCAACCAACAGCCACGCAATGATTGTCGTATTTTCTGCAAGATATTACCCTTACATCTTTATAATCCATGTTACTCTTTCAAAACCAGAAGTAGGGTCCCGACCATGCCGAACAGGATGGAAAATGTAAACATCAGGTGAATAACCACTTTAATGGTTGAGGGTTCGACGTGCTGATCCCACGTCACCACATCTGGTTGAAGATCACTAGGAAGGATTGTGTGAGGGAGACTGGCAGTCGGGAGATAGGCCAAGGCCCTTCGAGAGCTGTTGAGCCATGCGTTATTGTTATTATTAAAATAAGAAAAACAAGGGAATGAGGAAAAATTAATAAAAAAATATTTATCTATATTAAACCAACCATTCAATTTTATTTTGTTTTTCATGGATCGGTTGCCCTACTACGCGGTAATCCCACTAAGTATCTTACATGTTACACGATAAAGCACGTATTACTATCCGAATACTCATTCAATAAGCATTTTTGTTTGCCAGGAATCATTACTTATTGCATGTTGAGCTAGTGCCCACCTAGCCGCCTCTGATGAAATCTATAATTCTTCAGATTTTCTTTAAAATTCGACTCTGATCAATTGTAATTTGCTGGGTGTGGACGCTGTGCATCGACGCACAATGTTTGCGGCCTTGTGAAGCGTGACTCATGAACGCGAGCAAGCTACGCTACCAAGCTTATCTGCCATTGAATACCAAGTCATTTTTTTTAACCTTTCCCGAACGCGATTGCTACTGTAGAAGTATATATCTCAAAAGAGCAAGAAAGGAAATTCAACCAATGTTCTCCCGTTGTATAAAACCAAATATTATCTATTAAACGAAAAGTTCACGATTGTCAATAAACGGTTTAACCAATCTGAGCTTTCAGGAACTTTTCACGCATAATTCCACTGTCTATGCCAATGACAGAAAAGCAAGCAATACTTTTGTTTATTATTTAAATCAATTAAAGGAATGTGTAATAATTTATAAGAAATAAAGAGCGGAACGGAATGACTGTTGTTCTACCTTAAAAATTGTTGTTCTTCGAAATAGTAAAATAAGAAGGATTTAATCCAACACCTTAACACACCGTTCCACGACTCTTTGACTTGGTGTTTTAAGTCCACTTTATGCACAGTAAGGCTAATCTGGACTGGACCTACGGTTTAAAGTGGGATCCGAACCACTGTGCCATGTGCCTCCACCGGGTATCGAACCCGGGACCCCTTGACTACAAGGCGACGACGCTACCACTGCGTTCCACGACTCTCTATTGACTAACACTGTTAAATGTGATGTGATTTTATGAATACAATTTTCCGCCTGTTTACGTATAACGTCTCGCAATATTTGGCAGTTCGCAAACGTTTTTGCAAACGCTGTAATTATTTCGTGTTACCATACGTAACAGCAAATAAGACTGTTCTGGACACGAGACTTGCTTCAGAAAGCAAGCATTTCGTATGTTGCAGTATCACAAGAAGAGAACATCGCCCTGCAATGTTCAATACTCAAGATATTTTTCATTAATAATGTCTAATCAACATAATAAGTTAGAAGAAGTAACTAGCATTTTCACAACTACGAATATTCTTGTTTTTCTTCATCACTTCCAAAATATATTCTCGAAGATAGCTGCTATACTACAAGAAACAATTCAAAATTAAAGTAAAATTCAACTACATGTATATCCAAGAAGATTTACATTATTGGAGGAACAGAATACTTAAACATTGTTGATTCAACGGAAGGTAAGGGCGTGGTGGTGACGGCCCCCGTGGTGAAGTGGTTAGCACATCGCGCTACGACGCTCGGGCATGGATGTTTGTGATTGTCTGTCCTGAAAAGTCCTGAAATTGAGAATTGAGTGAAATGATATGGGCTGCTAGCGGTCCCAGGTTCGATCCTCCTTACGAGGTGTTCTCTTTTATTTAATTCTCCTTCTATTAAACAAGAGCATAGCAACATTATTTTGTAATAATAGTGTATAGTGGCTAGATTGTCCTAAAACTGGAATCTACTAAAAAAAATAAACAAATAAATGAATTGACACACGATCAAAGGGATATTTTCACGTATCAGATCTTGCATTCGTATCAATCCATAAGATTATATTTTATTTAAAGCCTCTCTGATGCTTCATGTTGACCACGGCATTCACTTGATTATCTCAGTTGTCTCAACCTCTGAGGTATGTAAATAATGCACAGTGTTGTGCTACCTGAGGTATTCAGGATATAGGAAGTTCCACCAGCCTATGGAGTCAGCGGTTTGCATAGTGGCAGTAAAAATCACGATTCGGCATGAAGAAAGGTCTCCATGGCCTGGGTAATATAGAGGTGAGACAGACTGATAAGGGACTGACTTTTAATTTGGATTGAGGAGAGAGAGAAGAGCTTAGAAAAGGATTGGAGGAAAAGGGAGGCGAAGCGCTGGTCAACCTGCAACGAAGCCTACAGAGGACTCAGTTTATTTTATTCTTCGAAATTATCTTCATTCATCAGATAGACAGGTAATTATCCTAACCCAGCCATGATTCAGGTTCATAAAACCCAATGAGTGACCATTGACTTTTCTAGTTGTTAGTTTTAGTTGCTAGGGGTTTAGTTTTAGTTGTGCCTTTCGCACTGCCAAGCGTTTAACTCGTGATGTTAATGACGAATGCTGTCATCATCATCGAGGATGAAGGATGAATAAGTTACATCACCCATTGATTAATTGGTTAACATTCTTGGTAAGATCCCACGAGCTTTAGAGTTCGTTACGAATTATGATACTCTAACGATAATTGTGTTCTGCTTCAAAGACATTGACAAATATTAATGAAATAACCATTTATGTTTGTGGCAATTCAGGACACACTCGAGTTCAATGCAAAGTAACCTCCACAAATATCGACTGAAAAGTCTCCATCATGTGCAATTCTCCATTAAATGTTTTCGCCGAGTCGTATTGCCTTCGTTTTCTTTGTTACAAACAAGTATTCTTTGCACATGACATGTAGGAGGAGGTTGGATCTGCATTTTACATTGGTCAGCTCCTTCTACCTGTGTTCAGGAGCGAAAGCTTGTGGGGTAGTGGTTACCGTTAAGGATTGCTAATCTGATGGTCGTAGGTTCAAACCTCTCCGGTGGCAGAAACTTTTCGTACGTTTTAGACATATCCCATTGCGTTCATTGTTCACGCCGTATGAAACGGAATGATTCAGTTTGGAATTAACAATGGGGGGAGGGAAAATGTTAAATAACAACATTTCAATTTCAACTAACCGAGAAGAGGAGAAAAATTGGATAAATATGAAAATTACATTCATGTTTTTAGTGGTATAATCGCAGGTAAAATCAAAGATCTTACATGGAAGATTTTATCTTGCTCTGAACTCGGCCAAAAGGAACTTCGCACCGATCTAATACATTCTCCAATACATTATAAAATGTTAATGAATGTTTCATGTCGATTATTTTATCAATGCATCAGTTCTTGACGCCGAGACGTATTTTCTGCAACAACCACTTCTCTCCTCTCGTCTCCAGTCCCTTCTGTTCTTAACTTCTCCATCTCCTCTCCCGTCCTTCTCCTCTATTTTTATCTCATACCGCCTTTCCTACTTTTCTCGCCTCTTGTCTCCATCCCACTCTTCTCCACTCCTCTTATCTCCTCTCCTGTCTTATATTTCCGACTCCACGGCAATATTCTCCTCATATTTTCGTTCTTCTCTCTTTCTCTCTTTTACTCTACTCTCCACTCCCCTCTTCTCCTCTCCAAACTCCTTTCCTCCTATTCTAGCACCTCGCTTTCCTTCCTCTCTTCTCTCCCCTTTCCTCCATTTTTCTCATCTCTCCTCGCATCTTTTTCCTTTCTCCTCATTACTTCTCCTATCCACTTCCTCTGTCATCTATTTTCTTCCCTTCTTTACTTTTCCTATTCTCCTCTTGCTTTCTCTTTTCTCCTCTCCTTTGTTCCCTTTCGTTTCCTCTCTCCACTTTTCCTTTATATAGACTCATCAACAATGAAATACTAGAAAATCGACGTTGTTTCTTTCTGAGAGTATTGCAACAAATGTAATACTGATTTTTCTTTCTATTTTTATGCAATAATATTTGGATATCTTTCTTTCGCTTATTTTATAAATACCTAATGTGCATGTGGCAACCCTGAAATTGAGCCTAACTCTACATGCAACCCACAAACGCCTTGTGTAAATTGGGTTGCATAGTTTAAAATGTCGTTGTCCTAAAACTTTTGAGAGACACTGTACATGAGGAAAGATCGGCATTTGAAGTTAAATGAATTGTCTTTATTACCAAAGTTCTCAGGTCGAGTTGAAACACAATCTGCAAGAGAATACTTGGAACAATTAAACTCAATGTTAGATCTGATAGAAGTGCCTGCTGATAAACGACTGCAGAGCATTCAGAATTGTTTTACAAATCGAACAGCTTATTGGTTTAGAACACACAAAAGATATTTATTTTGTTATTCTGATTTTGAAAACAAATTTATTCAATAGTTTGCTTCGCCTGAGATGTTACAATCACCGTTAGCTGTTTTAAGGAATCAAAAATACGACCAAAATGCACATGGAAGTTTAGTAAATATTCGACAAACAAGAAATACTAGTACTTCTTCTACTCAAACTCTGCCTTCTGATAATTTGGGTACCTCTGTTGGAAATAGCTCAGACAATGTAAACCAATCTTTGAGTTCAAGATATAATGCAAGTAATGCTACAAATTTTGGAAATTTCTGACGAAATAGAAATCGATGTTTCCTAGGAATTTTTACAATACTGGCAGGCTTTACCGTACTAATAATAGAAATATCCCGAATGAGAATTCCAGACAAGATAATGGTCTTAATTTAGGCAGTCTAACTACAGATTTTCTAGGAATGTTACTTTAATAGTAACAGATCTTTGTTTCCCTCTGTTTACGAAAACTGTCCACCACAAAATCGAGATGTGCCAGTGTGTGATATGATACAGTGAGAAAACAGCCCAGTAATATGCCAAGTAATATAATGACGAGTACATCTAATACTGGTGTAAGTCCTAATTTGACTCAAAATCCAACTTCTGGTATTCAGTCTTTACAATTTAATGATGCTAGGCAACATCAGTTGGAAAGGCAGTCTACTTTAAATTAATTCTTAACCTGAAAAGCGTTATAATTCTGACATTTCTACTATAGGATCAAAACTTGATTTTTCGAGAAATTCGCCTTCAAAGCTGGTATTCGTTTCAAACTCATTTTCTCTAAAGACTAATCCAGAGATGATTTTCATTAAAATGTTGTAATATTATGCTTTTCAGAGCCTGAAAAGCGTTTTAATTCTGACATTTCCACTATAGTGTCAAAACTTTTTTATCGAGAAATTCGTGTTCATTGCTGATATTCGTTTGAAACTCATTTTCTGTACAGACCAAGACAGAGATGATTTTCATAAAAATTTTGTATTATTGTGCTTTTCAGAGCCTGAAAAGCGTTTTAATTCTGACATCTCGACTATAGTGTCTTATCTTGATTTTTCGACAGATTCGTCTTCAAAGCTGGTATTCGTTTCAAACTCATTTTCTCTACAGACTAAGCAAGAGATGACTTTCATTAAAATGTTGTAATATTATGCTTTTCAGAGCCTGAAAAGCGTTTTAATTCTGACATTTCCACTATAGTGTCAAAACTTTTTTATCGAGAAATTCGCGTTCAATGCTGATATTCGTTTGAAACTCATTTTCCCTACAGACAAAGCCAGTGATGATTTTCATTAAATAAACAATTGTATTAAAAATGCTTTTCGGAGCCAGAAAAACGTTTTAATTCTGACATTTAGACTATAGTGTCAAAACTTGATTTTTCGAGAAAATCAAGTTCAATGCTAATACTCGCTTGAAATTCATTTTCAATACAGACCAAGCCAGAGATGAATTTCATTAAAGCGTTGTATTATTATGCTTTTCAGAGGCTGAAAAGCGTTTTAATTCTGACATTTCGACTATAGTGTCAAAACTAGATTTTTCGACAAATTCGTGTTCAATGGTGATATTCGTTTCAAACTCATTTTCTCTACAAAGCAAGCCAGAGATGATATTCAAAAAAATGTTGTATTATTATGCTTTTCAGAGCCTTTAAAACGTTATAATTCTAACATTTCGAGTATACTGTCATAAATTGATTTTTCGACAGATTCACGTTCAATACTGATATTCGTTTTAAACTCATTTTCTCTACAGACCAAGTCAGAGACGATTTTCATTAAAACGTTGTATTATTATCCTTTTCAGAGCCTGAAAAGTGTTTTAATTCTGACATTTCGACTATAGTATCCAAACTTGATTTTTCGAGAAATTCGTGTTCAATGCTGATATTCGTTTGAAACTCATTTTCTATAATGACCCAGCCAGAGATGATTTTCTCAAAAATGTTGTATTATTATGCTTTTCCTATCCTGAAAAGCGCTTTAATTCTGACATTTTGACTATAGTATCCAAACTTGATTTTTCGAGAAATTCGTGTTCAATGCTGATATTCGGGTGAAACTCATTTTCTCTACAGACCAAGGGATAGATGATTTTCATTAAATTGTTGTATTATTATGCTTTTGAGAGCCTTAATAAGCTTATAATTCTGACATTTCGACTATAGTATCAAAACTTGATTTTTCGAGAAACTGGCGATCAATGCTGACATCATTTGAAACTCATTTTCTATGAAGACCAAGCGAGAGATGATTTTCACAAGAATGTTGTATTATTATGCTTTTCAGAGGATGAGAAGCGTTTTAATTCTGACATTTCGACTATAGTGTCAAAACTAGATTTTTCTACAAATTGGTGTTCAATGCTGATATTTGTTTGAAACTCATTTTCTCTACAAACCAAGCCAGAGGTGATTTTCATAAAAATGTTGCATTAGCCAGAAAAACGTTTTAATTCTGACATTTAGAGTATACTGTCATAAATTGATTTTTTGACAGATTCCCGTTCAGTACCGTTATTCGTTTCAAACTCATTTTCTCTACAGACCAAGTCAGAGACGATTTTCATTAAAACGTTGTATTATTATCCTTTTCAGAGCCTGAAAAGCGTTTTAGTTCTGACATCTTGACTATAGGACCAAACTTGATTTTTCGAGAAATTCTCGTACAATGCTGATATTCGGTTGAAACTCACTTTCTCTACAGACTAAGCCAGAGATGATTTTTATAAAAATGTTGTGTTATTGTGCTTTTCAGAGCCTGAAAAACTGTTTAATCCTGACATTTTGACTATAGTGTCAAAAGTTGATTTTTCGAGAAATTCGTGTTCAATGCTGATATTCGGTTGAAACTCACTTTCTCTACAAACCAAGCCAGAAATGATTTTCATAAAAATGTTGTATTAAATATTCTTTTCAGAGCCAGAAAAACGTTTTAATTCTGACATTTAGACTATAGCCTTTAGTCCACCGCCGTTGCATATGTGCAACAAAAAAGGTATGTCCCTGTCAGCCGCGGTTGCATATGTGCAACAAACAGCTTTACATACAATTATCGTGGGTTTGCCAGACTTATATTTGTATATTGAGGTTAAAACACTGACAGTTCGGTTAAGGAACATGTTTTCACGAAAATTCCAAATCCCCGCCCTCCTTTCTCGGAATATGTCACGTGTTTGGGCTCACCCAAACACGTGTTGGCTCAACACTTCACAGACACAATGAATGCTTGGTATTTACGATGCTGTTTTCCTCCAAGCTTCCAACGCTGTGATTTAGTTCTGATAAGGCACACATTCTTCTTTGTGTTTAGACCTGGTGATCCAGCCGAAAGTAGTGGCAGGGGGTTCAAGGAGAGGGTGTATTGGATAAGGTTTGGCGGTGTCAGCTTTCTATCGCCTCTATGTTAGAAATGCAATGAAGCTTGACGATAGCCAGAGGCGCCAGAAGCGTGAGTCTAAGAGACAAAGTAGACAAAAGTAGAGACAAAACAAACGATTGCAAAGGCTACCTTTACTCCTCTGTTAGGAAAAACAGTTCGTATCATATAACAGCACATGGATTTCCCTAACGCACAATCGTTGCACAATCGTTTCCTAATGCAAATTGGCTAAAATTCGCTAGAGTTTTACGTTTTGCCTTATTATTCAAATTGTGTTGCACCCACGAACATGAATCAAGTTTTATTCTGTTGCGGAAGGTCTATTCTTTGAAAAAAAAAAACCCAAAAGTTCCGGTTTTCTCCCCAAACTAGCTGGAGAAGAGGGGGCAAACTCCACATTTTTATGTTTTTTTCATTGAAATTCGGCGGATGCACCCCCCGCCCGTTTCCCCAGCGGTTGGGGCATCCAAATTTTACTTGGTTGCATGCACTGATGTTCTAGCTGCAAAACAAAAGTTATCCGAAGTAGATTGATCCCATAGTGTCAGTTATATAACAAGTTTATGAATAATATGCAAATTGGCTAAAATTCGCTAGAGTTTTACGTTTTGCCTTATTCTTCAAATTGTATTGCACCCACGAACATGAATCAAGTTTTATTCTGTTGCGGAAGGTCCATTATTTAAGAAAAATCAAAAGTTCCAGTTTTCTCTTCAAAGTAGCTGGAGAAGAGGGGGCAAACTCCACATCTTTATGTTTTTTTCATTGAAATTCGAGTGATGCAGCCCCCGCCCGTAACTCCCCGCGGTTGGAGCATCCAAATTTTACATGGTTGCATGCACCGATGTATTACCTGCAAAACGAAAGTTATCCGAAGTAGATTGGTCCCATAGTGCCAGAGGTATTACGATTTTTCTCCATTATGTATACGAATTCAAATTTCGCGCTCAAAGCCTCGGCGACACTGGGCTTACTTTCGTCAGACCGCGCAGCGTACTAAAGGATAGTGTCAAAACTTGATTTTTCGAGAAAAGTAAGTTCAATGCTAATACTTGCTTGAAATTCATTTTCAATACAGACCAAGCCAGAGATGAATTTCATTAAAGCGATGTATTATTATGCTTTTCAGAGGATGAAAAGCGTTTTAATTCTGACATTTCGACTATAGGATCAAAACTTGATTTTTCGAGAAAATCGTGTTCATTGTTGATATTCGTTTGAAACTCATTTTCTATACAAACCAAGCCAGAGATGAATTTCATTATAGCGTTGTATTATTATGCTTTTCAGAGGCTGAAAAGCGTTTTAATTCTGACATTTCGACTATAGTGTGAAAACTAGATTTTTCGACAAATTCGTCTTCAATGGTGATATTCGTTTCAAACTCATTTTCTCTACAAACCAAGCCAGAGATGATTTTCAAAAAAATGTTGTATTATTATGCTTTTCAGAGCCTTTAAAACGTTATAATTCTAACATTTCGAGTATACTGTCATAAATTGATTTTTCGACAGATTCACGTTCAATACTGATATTCGTTTTAAACTCATTTTCTCTACAGACCAAGTCAGAGACGATTTTCATTAAAACGTTGTATTATTATCCTTTTCAGAGCCTGAAAAGTGTTTTAATTCTGACATCTCGACTATAGGACCAAACTTGATTTTTCGAGAAATTCGCGTTCAATGCTGATATTCGCTTGAAACTCACTTTCTCTAGAAAGCAAGCCAGAAATGATTTTCATAAAAATGATGAATTAAAAATGCTTTTCAGAGCCAGAAAAACGTTTTAATTCTGACATTTCGACTATAGTATCAAAAACTTGTTTTCTCGAGAAAAGCAAGTTCAATCCTAATACTCGCTTGAAATTCATTTTCAATACAGACCAAGCCAGAGATGAATTTCATTAAAGCATTGTATTATTATGCTTTTCAGAATCTGAAGAGCGTTTTAATTCTGACATTTCGACTATAGGATCAAACTTGATTTTTCGAGAAATTCAAGTTTAATGCTGATATTCGTTTGAAACTCATTTTCTATAATGACCAAGCCAGAGATGATTTTCTCAAAAATGTTGTATTATTATGCTTTTCCTATCCTGAAAAGCGCTTTAATTCTGACATTTCGACTATAGTATCCAAACTTGATTTTTCGAGAAATTCGTGTTCAATGCTGATATTCGGGTGAAACTCATTTTCTCTACAGACCAAGGGATAGATGATTTTCATTAAATTGTTGTATTATTATGCTTTTGAGAGCCTTAATAAGCTTTTAATTCTGACATTTCGACTATAGTATCAAAACTTGATTTTTCGAGAAACTGGCGATCAATGCTGACATCATTTGAAACTCATTTTCTATGAAGACCAAGCGAGAGATGATTTTCACAAGAATGTTGTATTATTATGCTTTTCAGAGGATGAGAAGCGTTTTAATTCTGACATTTCGACTATAGTGTCAAAACTAGATTTTTCTACAAATTGGTGTTCAATGCTGATATTTGTTTGAAACTCATTTTCTCTACAAACCAAGCCAGAGATGATTTTCATAAAAATGTTGCATTAGCCAGAAAAACGTTTTAATTCTGACATTTAGAGTATACTGTCATAAATTGATTTTTTGACAGATTCCCGTTCAGTACCGTTATTCGTTTCAAACTCATTTTCTCTACAGACCAAGTCAGAGACGATTTTCATTAAAACGTTGTATTATTATCCTTTTCAGAGCCTGAAAAGCGTTTTAGTTCTGACATCTTGACTATAGGACCAAACTTGATTTTTCGAGAAATTCTCGTACAATGCTGATATTCGGTTGAAACTCACTTTCTCTACAGACTAAGCCAGAGATGATTTTTATAAAAATGTTGTGTTATTGTGCTTTTCAGAGCCTGAAAAACTGTTTAATCCTGACATTTTGACTATAGTGTCAAAAGTTGATTTTTCGAGAAATTCGTGTTCAATGCTGATATTCGGTTGAAACTCACTTTCTCTACAAACCAAGCCAGAAATGATTTTCATAAAAATGTTGTATTAAATATTCTTTTCAGAGCCAGAAAAACGTTTTAATTCTGACATTTAGACTATAGCCTTTAGTCCACCGCCGTTGCATATGTGCAACAAAAAAGGTATGTCCCTGTCAGCCGCGGATGCATATGTGCAACAAACAGCTTTAGATACAATTATCGAGGGTTTGCCAGACTTATATTTGTATATTGAGGTTAAAACACTGACAGTTCGGTTAAGGAACATGTTTTCACGAAAATTCCAAATCCCCGCCCTCCTTTCTCGGAAAATGTCACGTGTTTGGGCTCACCCAAACACGTGTTGGCTCAACACTTCACAGACACAATGAATGCTTGGTATTTACGATGCTGTTTTCCTCCAAGCTTCCAACGCTGTGATTTAGTTCTGATAAGGCACACATTCTTCTTTGTGTTTAGACCTGGTGATCCAGCCGAAAGTAGTGGCAGGGGGGGTCAAGGAGAGGGTGTATTGGATAAGGTTTGGCGGTGTCAGCTTTCTATCGCCTCTATGTTAGAAATGCAATGAAGCTTGACGATAGCCAGAGGCGCCAGAAGCGTGAGTCTAAGAGACAAAGTAGACAGAAGTAGAGACAAAACAAACGATTGCAAAGGCTACCTTTACTCCTCTGTTAGGAAAAACAGTTCGTATCATATAACAGCACATGGATTTCCCTAACGCACAATCGTTGCACAATCGTTTCCTAATGCAAATTGGCTAAAATTCGCTAGAGTTTTACGTTTTGCCTTATTATTCAAATTGTATTGCACCCACGAACATGAATCAAGTTTTATTCTGTTGCGGAAGGTCTATTCTTTGAAAAAAAAACCCAAAAGTTCCGGTTTTCTCCCCAAAGTAGCTGGAGAAGAGGGGGCAAACTCCACATTTTTTTTTCATTGAAATTCGGCGGATGCACCCCCCGCCCGTTACCCCCAGCGGTTGGGGCATCCAAATTTTACTTGGTTGCATGCACTGATGTTCTAGCTGCAAAACAAAAGTTATCCGAAGTAGATTGATCCCATAGTGTCAGTTATATAAAAAGTTTATGAATAATATGCAAATTTGCTAAAATTCGCTAGAGTTTTACGTTTTGCCTTATTCTTCAAATTGTATTGCACCCACGAACATGAATCAAGTTTTATTCTGTTGCGGAAGGTCCATTCTTTAAGAAAAATCAAAAGTTCTAGTTTTCTCTTCAAAGTAGCTGGAGAAGAGGGGGCAAACTCCACATTTTTATGTTTTTTTCATTGAAATTCGGCGTATGCAGCCCCCGCCCGTAACCCCCCCGAGGTTGGGGCATCAAAATTTTACTTGGTTGCATGCACTGATGTTCTAGCTGCAAAACAAAAGTTATCCGAAGTAGATTGGTCCTATAGTGTCAGTTATATAACAAGTTTATGAATAATATGCAAATTGGCTAAAATTCGCTAGAGTTTTACGTTTTGCCTTATTATTCAAATTTTATTGCACCCACGAACATGAATCAAGTTTTATTCTGTTGCGGAAGGTCCATTCTTTAAGAAAAATCAAAAGTTCTAGTTTTCTCTTCAAAGTAGCTGGAGAAGAGGGGGCAAACTCCACATTTTTATGTTTTTTTCATTGAAATTCGGCGAATGCAGCCCCCGCCCGTAACCCCCCCGAGGTTGGGGCATCAAAATTTTACTTGGTTGCATGCACTGATGTTCTAGCTGCAAAACAAAAGTTATCCGAAGTAGATTGGTCCTATAGTGTCAGTTATATAACAAGTTTATGAATAATATGCAAATTGGCTAAAATTCGCTGGAGTTTTACGTTTTGCCTTATTATTCAAATTGTATTGCACCCACGAACATGAATCAAGTTTTATTCTGTTGCGGAAGGTCCATTCTTTAAGAAAAATCAAAAGTTCCAGTTTTCTCTTCAAAGTAGCTGGAGAAGAGGGGGCAAACTCCACATCTTTATGTTTTTTTCATTGAAATTCGAGTGATGCAGCCCCCGCCCGTAACTCCCCGCGGTTGGAGCATCCAAATTTTACATGGTTGCCTGCACCGATGTATTACCTGCAAAACGAAAGTTATCCGAAGTAGATTGGTCCCATAGTGCCAGAGGTATTACGATTTTTCTCCATTATGTATACGAATTCAAATTTCGCGCTCAAAGCCTCGGCGACACTGGGCTTACTTTCGTCAGACCGCGCAGCGTACTAAAGGATAGTGTCAAAACTTGATTTTTCGAGAAAAGTAAGTTCAATGCTAATACTTGCTTGAAATTCATTTTCAATACAGACCAAGCCAGAGATGAATTTCATTAAAGCGATGTATTATTATGCTTTTCAGAGGATGAAAAGCGTTTTAATTCTGACATTTCGACTATAGGATCAAAACTTGATTTTTCGAGAAAATCGTGTTCATTGTTGATATTCGTTTGAAACTCATTTTCTATACAAACCAAGCCAGAGATGAATTTCATTATAGCGTTGTATTATTATGCTTTTCAGAGGCTGAAAAGCGTTTTAATTCTGACATTTCGACTATAGTGTGAAAACTAGATTTTTCGACAAATTCGTCTTCAATGGTGATATTCGTTTCAAACTCATTTTCTCTACAAACCAAGCCAGAGATGATTTTCAAAAAAATGTTGTATTATTATGCTTTTCAGAGCCTTTAAAACGTTATAATTCTAACATTTCGAGTATACTGTCATAAATTGATTTTTCGACAAATTCGCGTTCAATGCTGATATTCGCTTGAAACTCACTTTCTCTAGAAAGCAAGCCAGAAATGATTTTCATAAAAATGATGAATTAAAAATGCTTTTCAGAGCCAGAAAAACGTTTTAATTCTGACATTTCGACTATAGTATCAAAAACTTGTTTTCTCGAGAAAAGCAAGTTCAATCCTAATACTCGCTTGAAATTCATTTTCAATACAGACCAAGCCAGAGATGAATTTCATTAAAGCATTGTATTATTATGCTTTTCAGAATCTGAAGAGCGTTTTAATTCTGACATTTCGACTATAGGATCAAACTTGATTTTTCGAGAAATTCAAGTTTAATGCTGATATTCGTTTGAAACTCATTTTCTATAATGACCAAGCCAGAGATGATTTTCTCAAAAATGTTGTATTATTATGCTTTTCCTATCCTGAAAAGCGCTTTAATTCTGACATTTCGACTATAGTATCCAAACTTGATTTTTCGAGAAATTCGTGTTCAATGCTGATATTCGGGTGAAACTCATTTTCTCTACAGACCAAGGGATAGATGATTTTCATTAAATTGTTGTATTATTATGCTTTTGAGAGCCTTAATAAGCTTTTAATTCTGACATTTCGACTATAGTATCAAAACTTGATTTTTCGAGAAACTGGCGATCAATGCTGACATCATTTGAAACTCATTTTCTATGAAGACCAAGCGAGAGATGATTTTCACAAGAATGTTGTATTATTATGCTTTTCAGAGGATGAGAAGCGTTTTAATTCTGACATTTCGACTATAGTGTCAAAACTAGATTTTTCTACAAATTGGTGTTCAATGCTGATATTTGTTTGAAACTCATTTTCTCTACAAACCAAGCCAGAGATGATTTTCATAAAAATGTTGCATTAGCCAGAAAAACGTTTTAATTCTGACATTTAGAGTATACTGTCATAAATTGATTTTTTGACAGATTCCCGTTCAGTACCGTTATTCGTTTCAAACTCATTTTCTCTACAGACCAAGTCAGAGACGATTTTCATTAAAACGTTGTATTATTATCCTTTTCAGAGCCTGAAAAGCGTTTTAGTTCTGACATCTTGACTATAGGACCAAACTTGATTTTTCGAGAAATTCTCGTACAATGCTGATATTCGGTTGAAACTCACTTTCTCTACAGACTAAGCCAGAGATGATTTTTATAAAAATGTTGTGTTATTGTGCTTTTCAGAGCCTGAAAAACTGTTTAATCCTGACATTTTGACTATAGTGTCAAAAGTTGATTTTTCGAGAAATTCGTGTTCAATGCTGATATTCGGTTGAAACTCACTTTCTCTACAAACCAAGCCAGAAATGATTTTCATAAAAATGTTGTATTAAATATTCTTTTCAGAGCCAGAAAAACGTTTTAATTCTGACATTTAGACTATAGCCTTTAGTCCACCGCAGTTGCATATGTGCAACAAAAAAGGTATGTCCCTGTCAGCCGCGGTTGCATATGTGCAACAAACAGCTTTACATACAATTATCGTGGGTTTGCCAGACTTATATTTGTATATTGAGGTTAAAACACTGACAGTTCGGTTAAGGAACATGTTTTCACGAAAATTCCAAATCCCCGCCCTCCTTTCTCGGAATATGTCACGTGTTTGGGCTCACCCAAACACGTGTTGGCTCAACACTTCACAGACACAATGAATGCTTGGTATTTACGATGCTGTTTTCCTCCAAGCTTCCAACGCTGTGATTTAGTTCTGATAAGGCACACATTCTTCTTTGTGTTTAGACCTGGTGATCCAGCCGAAAGTAGTGGCAGGGGGTTCAAGGAGAGGGTGTATTGGATAAGGTTTGGCGGTGTCAGCTTTCTATCGCCTCTATGTTAGAAATGCAATGAAGCTTGACGATAGCCAGAGGCGCCAGAAGCGTGAGTCTAAGAGACAAAGTAGACAAAAGTAGAGACAAAACAAACGATTGCAAAGGCTACCTTTACTCCTCTGTTAGGAAAAACAGTTCGTATCATATAACAGCACATGGATTTCCCTAACGCACAATCGTTGCACAATCGTTTCCTAATGCAAATTGGCTAAAATTCGCTAGAGTTTTACGTTTTGCCTTATTATTCAAATTGTGTTGCACCCACGAACATGAATCAAGTTTTATTCTGTTGCGGAAGGTCTATTCTTTGAAAAAAAAAAACCCAAAAGTTCCGGTTTTCTCCCCAAAGTAGCTGGAGAAGAGGGGGCAAACTCCACATTTTTATGTTTTTTTCATTGAAATTCGGCGGATGCAACCCCCGCCCGTTTCCCCAGCGGTTGGGGCATCCAAATTTTACTTGGTTGCATGCACTGATGTTCTAGCTGCAAAACAAAAGTTATCCGAAGTAGATTGATCCCATAGTGTCAGTTATATAACAAGTTTATGAATAATATGCAAATTGGCTAAAATTCGCTAGAGTTTTACGTTTTGCCTTATTCTTCAAATTGTATTGCACCCACGAACATGAATCAAGTTTTATTCTGTTGCGGAAGGTCCATTATTTAAGAAAAATCAAAAGTTCCAGTTTTCTCTTCAAAGTAGCTGGAGAAGAGGGGGCAAACTCCACATCTTTATGTTTTTTTCATTGAAATTCGAGTGATGCAGCCCCCGCCCGTAACTCCCCGCGGTTGGAGCATCCAAATTTTACATGGTTGCATGCACCGATGTATTACCTGCAAAACGAAAGTTATCCGAAGTAGATTGGTCCCATAGTGCCAGAGGTATTACGATTTTTCTCCATTATGTATACGAATTCAAATTTCGCGCTCAAAGCCTCGGCGACACTGGGCTTACTTTCGTCAGACCGCGCAGCGTACTAAAGGATAGTGTCAAAACTTGATTTTTCGAGAAAAGTAAGTTCAATGCTAATACTTGCTTGAAATTCATTTTCAATACAGACCAAGCCAGAGATGAATTTCATTAAAGCGATGTATTATTATGCTTTTCAGAGGATGAAAAGCGTTTTAATTCTGACATTTCGACTATAGGATCAAAACTTGATTTTTCGAGAAAATCGTGTTCATTGTTGATATTCGTTTGAAACTCATTTTCTATACAAACCAAGCCAGAGATGAATTTCATTATAGCGTTGTATTATTATGCTTTTCAGATGCTGAAAAGCGTTTTAATTCTGACATTTCGACTATAGTGTGAAAACTAGATTTTTCGACAAATTCGTCTTCAATGGTGATATTCGTTTCAAACTCATTTTCTCTACAAACCAAGCCAGAGATGATTTTCAAAAAAATGTTGTATTATTATGCTTTTCAGAGCCTTTAAAACGTTATAATTCTAACATTTCGAGTATACTGTCATAAATTGATTTTTCGACAGATTCACGTTCAATACTGATATTCGTTTTAAACTCATTTTCTCTACAGACCAAGTCAGAGACGATTTTCATTAAAACGTTGTATTATTATCCTTTTCAGAGCCTGAAAAGTGTTTTAATTCTGACATCTCGACTATAGGACCAAACTTGATTTTTCGAGAAATTCACGTTCAATGCTGATATTCGCTTGAAACTCACTTTCTCTAGAAAGCAAGCCAGAAATGATTTTCATAAAAATGATGAATTAAAAATGCTTTTCAGAGTCAGAAAAACGTTTTAATTCGGACATTTCGACTATAGTATCAAAAACTTGTTTTCTCGAGAAAAGCAAGTTCAATCCTATTACTCGCTTGAAATTCATTTTCAATACAGACCAAACCAGAGATGAATTTCATTAAAGCATTGTATTATTATGCTTTTCAGAATCTGAAGAGCGTTTTAATTCTGACATTTCGACTATAGGATCAAACTTAATTTTTCGAGAAATTCAAGTTTAATGCTGATATTCGTTTGAAACTCATTTTCTATAATGACCAAGCCAGAGATGATTTTCTCAAAAATGTTGTATTATTATGCTTTTCCTATCCTGAAAAGCGCTTTAATTCTGACATTTCGACTATAGTATCCAAACTTGATTTTTCGAGAAATTCGTGTTCAATGCTGATATTCGGGTGAAACTCATTTTCTCTACAGACCAAGGGATAGATGATTTTCATTAAATTGTTGTATTATTATGCTTTTGAGAGCCTTAATAAGCTTTTAATTCTGACATTTCGACTATAGTATCAAAACTTGATTTTTCGAGAAACTGGCGATCAATGCTGACATCATTTGAAACTCATTTTCTATGAAGACCAAGCGAGAGATGATTTTCACAAGAATGTTGTATTATTATGCTTTTCAGAGGATGAGAAGCGTTTTAATTCTGACATTTCGACTATAGTGTCAAAACTAAATTTTTCTACAAATTGGTGTTCAATGCTGATATTTGTTTGAAACTCATTTTCTCTACAAACCAAGCCAGAGATGATTTTCATAAAAATGTTGCATTAGCCAGAAAAACGTTTTAATTCTGACATTTAGAGTATACTGTCATAAATTGATTTTTTGACAGATTCCCGTTCAGTACCGTTATTCGTTTCAAACTCATTTTCTCTACAGACCAAGTCAGAGACGATTTTCATTAAAACGTTGTATTATTATCCTTTTCAGAGCCTGAAAAGCGTTTTAGTTCTGACATCTTGACTATAGGACCAAACTTGATTTTTCGAGAAATTCTCGTACAATGCTGATATTCGGTTGAAACTCACTTTCTCTACAGACTAAGCCAGAGATGATTTTTATAAAAATGTTGTGTTATTGTGCTTTTCAGAGCCTGAAAAACTGTTTAATCCTGACATTTTGACTATAGTGTCAAAAGTTGATTTTTCGAGAAATTCGTGTTCAATGCTGATATTCGGTTGAAACTCACTTTCTCTACAAACCAAGCCAGAAATGATTTTCATAAAAATGTTGTATTAAATATTCTTTTCAGAGCCAGAAAAACGTTTTAATTCTGACATTTAGACTATAGCCTTTAGTCCACCGCCGTTGCATATGTGCAACAAAAAAGGTATGTCCCTGTCAGCCGCGGTTGCATATGTGCAACAAACAGCTTTACATACAATTATCGTGGGTTTGCCAGACTTATATTTGTATATTGAGGTTAAAACACTGACAGTTCGGTTAAGGAACATGTTTTCACGAAAATTCCAAATCCCCGCCCTCCTTTCTCGGAATATGTCACGTGTTTGGGCTCACCCAAACACGTGTTGGCTCAACACTTCACAGACACAATGAATGCTTGGTATTTACGATGCTGTTTTCCTCCAAGCTTCCAACGCTGTGATTTAGTTCTGATAAGGCACACATTCTTCTTTGTGTTTAGACCTGGTGATCCAGCCGAAAGTAGTGGCAGGGGGGTCAAGGAGAGGGTGTATTGGATAAGGTTTGGCGGTGTCAGCTTTCTATCGCCTCTATGTTAGAAATGCAATGAAGCTTGACGATAGCCAGAGGCGCCAGAAGCGTGAGTCTAAGAGACAAAGTAGACAGAAGTAGAGACAAAACAAACGATTGCAAAGGCTACCTTTACTCCTCTGTTAGGAAAAACAGTTCGTATCATATAACAGCACATGGATTTCCCTAACGCACAATCGTTGCACAATCGTTTCCTAATGCAAATTGGCTAGAATTCGCTAGAGTTTTACGTTTTGCCTTATTATTCAAATTGTGTTGCACCCACGAACATGAATCAAGTTTTATTCTGTTGCGGAAGGTCTATTCTTTGAAAAAAAAAAAACCCAAAAGTTCCGGTTTTCTCCCCAAAGTAGCTGGAGAAGAGGGGGCAAACTCCACATTTTTATGTTTTTTTCATTGAAATTCGGCGGATGCACCCCCCGCCCGTTTCCCCAGCGGTTGGGGCATCCAAATTTTACTTGGTTACATGCACTGATGTTCTAGCTGCAAAACAAAAGTTATCCGAAGTAGATTGATCCCATAGTGTCAGTTATATAACAAGTTTATGAATAATATGCAAATTGGCTAAAATTCGCTAGAGTTTTACGTTTTGCCTTATTCTTCAAATTGTATTGCACCCACGAACATGAATCATGTTTTATTCTGTTGCGGAAGGTCCATTATTTAAGAAAAATCAAAAGTTCCAGTTTTCTCTTCAAAGTAGCTGGAGAAGAGGGGGCAAACTCCACATCTTTATGTTTTTTTCATTGAAATTCGAGTGATGCAGCCCCCGCCCGTAACTCCCCGCGGTTGGAGCATCCAAATTTTACATGGTTGCATGCACCGATGTATTACCTGCAAAACGAAAGTTATCCGAAGTAGATTGGTCCCATAGTGCCAGAGGTATTACGATTTTTCTCCATTATGTATACGAATTCAAATTTCGCGCTCAAAGCCTCGGCGACACTGGGCTTACTTTCGTCAGACCGCGCAGCGTACTAAAGGATAGTGTTAAAACTTGATTTTTCGAGAAAAGTAAGTTCAATGCTAATACTTGCTTGAAATTCATTTTCAATACAGACCAAGCCAGAGATGAATTTCATTAAAGCGATGTATTATTACGCTTTTCAGAGGTTCAAAAGCGTTTTAATTCTGACATTTCGACTATAGGATCAAACTTGATTTTTCGTTTGAAACACATTTTCTATAATGACGAAGCCAGAGATGATTTTCACAAAAATGTTGTATTATTATGCTTTTCAGAGGATGAAAAGCGTTTTAATTCTGACATTTCGACTATAGGATCAGAACTTGATTTTTCGAGAAAATCGTGTTCATTGTTGATATTCGTTTGAAACTCATTTTCTATACAAACCAAGCCAGAGATGAATTTCATTATAGCGTTGTATTTTTATGCTTTTCAGAGGCTGAAAAGCGTTTTAATTCTGACATTTCGACTATAGTGTGAAAACTAGATTTTTCGACAAATTCGTCTTCAATGGTGATATTCGTTTCAAACTCATTTTCTCTACAAACCAAGCCAGAGATGATTTTCAAAAAAATGTTGTATTATTATGCTTTTCAGAGCCTTTAAAACGTTATAATTCTAACATTTCGAGTATACTGTCATAAATTGATTTTTCGACAGATTCACGTTCAATACTGATATTCGTTTTAAACTCATTTTCTCTACAGACCAAGTCAGAGACGATTTTCATTAAAACGTTGTATTATTATCCTTTTCAGAGCCTGAAAAGTGTTTTAATTCTGACATCTCGACTATAGGACCAAACTTGATTTTTCGAGAAATTCGCGTTCAATGCTGATATTCGCTTGAAACTCACTTTCTCTAGAAAGCAAGCCAGAAATGATTTTCATAAAAATGATGAATTAAAAATGCTTTTCAGAGCCAGAAAAACGTTTTAATTCTGACATTTCGACTATAGTATCAAAAACTTGTTTTCTCGAGAAAAGCAAGTTCAATCCTAATACTCGCTTGAAATTCATTTTCAATACAGACCAAGCCAGAGATGAATTTCATTAAAGCATTGTATTATTATGCTTTTCAGAATCTGAAGAGCGTTTTAATTCTGACATTTCGACTATAGGATCAAACTTGATTTTTCGAGAAATTCAAGTTTAATGCTGATATTCGTTTGAAACTCATTTTCTATAATGACCAAGCCAGAGATGATTTTCTCAAAAATGTTGTATTATTATGCTTTTCCTATCCTGAAAAGCGCTTTAATTCTGACATTTCGACTATAGTATCCAAACTTGATTTTTCGAGAAATTCGTGTTCAATGCTGATATTCGGATGAAACTCATTTTCTCTACAGACCAATGGATAGATGATTTTCATTAAGTTGTTGTATTATTATGCTTTTGAGAGCCTTAATAAGCGTTTTAATTCTGACATTTCGACTATAGTATCAAAACTTGATTTTTCGAGAAACTGGCGATCAATGCTGACATCATTTGAAACTCATTTTCTATGAAGACCAAGCGAGAGATGATTTTCACAAGAATGTTGTATTATTATGCTTTTCAGAGGATGAGAAGCGTTTTAATTCTGACATTTCGACTATAGTGTCAAAACTAGATTTTTCTACAAATTGGTGTTCAATGCTGATATTTGTTTGAAACTCATTTTCTCTACAAACCAAGCCAGAGATGATTTTCATAAAAATGTTGCATTAGCCAGAAAAACGTTTTAATTCTGACATTTAGAGTATACTGTCATAAATTGATTTTTTGACAGATTCCCGTTCAGTACCGTTATTCGTTTCAAACTCATTTTCTCTACAGACCAAGTCAGAGACGATTTTCATTAAAACGTTGTATTATTATCCTTTTCAGAGCCTGAAAAGCGTTTTAGTTCTGACATCTTGACTATAGGACCAAACTTGATTTTTCGAGAAATTCTCGTACAATGCTGATATTCGGTTGAAACTCACTTTCTCTACAGACTAAGCCAGAGATGATTTTTATAAAAATGTTGTGTTATTGTGCTTTTCAGAGCCTGAAAAACTGTTTAATCCTGACATTTTGACTATAGTGTCAAAAGTTGATTTTTCGAGAAATTCGTGTTCAATGCTGATATTCGGTTGAAACTCACTTTCTCTACAAACCAAGCCAGAAATGATTTTCATAAAAATGTTGTATTAAATATTCTTTTCAGAGCCAGAAAAACGTTTTAATTCTGACATTTAGACTATAGCCTTTAGTCCACCGCCGTTGCATATGTGCAACAAAAAAGGTATGTCCCTGTCAGCCGCGGTTGCATATGTGCAACAAACAGCTTTACATACAACTATGGAGGGTTTGCCAGACTTATATTTGTATATTGAGGTTAAAACACTGACAGTTCGGTTAAGGAACATGTTTTCACGAAAATTCCAAATCCCCGCCCTCCTTTCTCGGAATATGTCACGTGTTTGGGCTCACCCAAACACGTGTTGGCTCAACACTTCACAGACACAATGAATGCTTGGTATTTACGATGCTGTTTTCCTCCAAGCTTCCAACGCTGTGATTTAGTTCTGATAAGGCACACATTCTTCTTTGTGTTTAGACCTGGTGATCCAGCCGAAAGTAGTGGCAGGGGGGTCAAGGAGAGGGTGTATTGGATAAGGTTTGGCGGTGTCAGCTTTCTATCGCCTCTATGTTAGAAATGCAATGAAGCTTGACGATAGCCAGAGGCGCCAGAAGCGTGAGTCTAAGAGACAAAGTAGACAAAAGTAGAGACAAAACAAACGATTGCAAAGGCTACCTTTACTCCTCTGTTAGGAAAAACAGTTCGTATCATATAACAGCACATGGATTTCCCTAACGCACAATCGTTGCACAATCGTTTCCTAATGCAAATTGGCTAAAATTCGCTAGAGTTTTACGTTTTGCCTTATTATTCAAATTGTGTTGCACCCACGAACATGAATCAAGTTTTATTCTGTTGCGGAAGGTCTATTCTTTGAAAAAAAAAACAACCAAAAGTTCCGGTTTTCTCCCCAAAGTAGCTGGAGAAGAGGGGGCAAACTTCACATTTTTATGTTTTTTTCATTGAAATTCGGCGTATGCAGCCCCCGCCCGTAACCCCCTCCCGAGGTTGGGGCATCCAAATTTTACTTGGTTGCATGCACTGATGTTCTAGCTGCAAAACAAAAGTTATCCGAAGTAGATTGGTCCTATAGTGTCAGTTATATAACAAGTTTATGAATAATATGCAAATTGGCTAAAATTCGCTAGAGTTTTACGTTTTGCCTTATTATTCAAATTGTATTGCACCCACGAACATGAATCAAGTTTTATTCTGTTGCGGAAGGTCCATTCTTTAAGAAAAATCAAAAGTTCCAGTTTTCTCTTCAAAGTAGCTGGAGAAGAGGGGGCAAACTCCACATCTTTATGTTTTTTTCATTGAAATTCGAGTGATGCAGCCCCCGCCCCTAACTCCCCGAGGTTGGAGCATCCAAATTTTACATGGTTGCATTCACCGATGTATTACCTGCAAAACGAAAGTTATCCGAAGTAGATTGGTCCCATAGTGCCAGAGGTATTACGATTTTTCTCCATTATGTATACGAATTCAAATTTCGCGCTCAAAGCCTCGGCGACACTGGGCTTACTTTCGTCAGACCGCGCAGCGTACTAAAGGATAGTGTCAAAACTTGATTTTTCGAGAAAAGTAAGTTCAATGCTAATACTTGCTTGAAATTCATTTTCAATACAGACCAAGCCAGAGATGAATTTCATTAAAGCGATGTATTACTACGCTTTTCAGAGGTTCAAAAGCGTTTTAATTCTGACATTTCGACTATAGGATCAAACTTGATTTTTCGTTTGAAACACATTTTCTATAATGACGAAGCCAGAGATGATTTTCACAAAAATGTTGTATTATTATGCTTTTCAGAGGATGAAAAGCGTTTTAATTCTGACATTTCGACTATAGGATCAAAACTTGATTTTTCGAGAAAATCGTGTTCATTGTTGATATTCGTTTGAAACTCATTTTCTATACAAACTAAGCCAGAGATGAATTTCATTATAGCGTTGTATTATTATGCTTTTCAGAGGCTGAAAAGCGTTTTAATTCTGACATTTCGACTATAGTGTGAAAACTAGATTTTTCGACAAATTCGTGTTCAATGGTGATATTCGTTTCAAACTCATTTTCTCTACAAACCAAGCCAGAGATGATTTTCAAAAAAATGTTGTATTATTATGCTTTTCAGAGCCTTTAAAACGTTATAATTCTAACATTTCGAGTATACTGTCATAAATTGATTTTTCGACAGATTCACGTTCAATACTGATATTCGTTTTAAACTCATTTTCTCTACAGAAAAAGTCAGAGACGATTTTCATTAAAACGTTGTATTATTATCCTTTTCAGAGCCTGAAAAGTGTTTTAATTCTGACATCTCGACTATAGGACCAAACTTGATTTTTCGAGAAATTCGCGTTCAATGCTGATATTCGCTTGAAACTCACTTTCTCTAGAAAGCAAGCCAGAAATGATTTTCATAAAAATGATGAATTAAAAATGCTTTTCAGAGCCAGAAAAACGTTTTAATTCTGACATTTCGACTATAGTATCAAAACTTGTTTTCTCGAGAAAAGCAAGTTCAATGCTAATACTTGCTTGAAATTCATTTTCAATACAGACCAAGCCAGAGATGAATTTCATTAAAGCATTGTATTATTATGCTTTTCAGAATCTGAAGAGCGTTTTAATTCTGACATTTCGACTATAGGATCAAACTTGATTTTTCGAGAAATTCAAGTTTAATGCTGATATTCGTTTGAAACTCATTTTCTATAATGACCAAGCCAGAGATGATTTTCTCAAAAATGTTGTATTATTATGCTTTTCCTATCCTGAAAAGCGCTTTAATTCTGACATTTCGACTATAGTATCCAAACTTGATTTTTCGAGAAATTCGTGTTCAATGCTGATATTCGGATGAAACTCATTTTCTCTACAGACCAAGGGATAGATGATTTTCATTAAATTGTTGTATTATTATGCTTTTGAGAGCCTTAATAAGCGTTTTAATTCTGACATTTCGACTATAGTATCAAAACTAGATTTTTCGAGAAACTGGCGATCAATGCTGACATCATTTGAAACTCATTTTCTATGAAAACGAAGCGAGAGATGATTTTCACAAGAATGTTGTATTATTATGCTTTTCAGAGGATGAGAAGCGTTTTAATTCTGACATTTCGACTATAGTGTCAAAACTAGATTTTTCTACAAATTGGTGTTCAATGCTGATATTTGTTTGAAACTCATTTTCTCTACAAACCAAGCCAGAGATGATTTTCATAAAAATGTTGCATTAGCCAGAAAAACGTTTTAATTCTGACATTTAGAGTATACTGTCATAAATTGATTTTTTGACAGATTCCCGTTCAGTACCGTTATTCGTTTCAAACTCATTTTCTCTACAGACCAAGTCAGAGACGATTTTCATTAAAACGTTGTATTATTATCCTTTTCAGAGCCTGAAAAGCGTTTTAGTTCTGACATCTTGACTATAGGACCAAACTTGATTTTTCGAGAAATTCTCGTACAATGCTGATATTCGGTTGAAACTCACTTTCTCTACAGACTAAGCCAGAGATGATTTTTATAAAAATGTTGTGTTATTGTGCTTTTCAGAGCCTGAAAAACTGTTTAATCCTGACATTTTGACTATAGTGTCAAAAGTTGATTTTTCGAGAAATTCGTGTTCAATGCTGATATTCGGTTGAAACTCACTTTCTCTACAAACCAAGCCAGAAATAATTTTCATAAAAATGTTGTATTAAATATTCTTTTCAGAGCCAGAAAAACGTTTTAATTCTGACATTTAGACTATAGCCTTTAGTCCACCGCCGTTGCATATGTGCAACAAAAAAGGTATGTCCCTGTCAGCCGCGGTTGCATATGTGCAACAAACAGCTTTACATACAACTATCGAGGGTTTGCCAGACTTATATTTGTATATTGAGGTTAAAACACTGACAGTTCGGTTAAGGAACATGTTTTCACGAAAATTCCAAATCCCCGCCCTCCTTTCTCGGAACATGTCACGTGTTTGGGCTCACCCAAACACGTGTTGGCTCAACACTTCACAGACACAATGAATGCTTGGTATTTACGATGCTGTTTTCCTCCAAGCTTCCAACGCTGTGATTTAGTCCTGATAAGGCACACATTCTTCTTTGTGTTTAGACCTGGTGATCCAGCCGAAAGTAGTGGCAGGGGGGTCAAGGAGAGGGTGTATTGGATAAGGTTTGGCGGTGTCAGCTTTCTATCGCCTCTATGTTAGAAATGCAATGAAGCTTGACGATAGCCAGAGGCGCCAGAAGCGTGAGTCTAAGAGACAAAGTAGACAAAAGTAGAGACAAAACAAACGATTGCAAAGGCTACCTTTACTCCTCTGTTAGGAAAAACAGTTCGTATCATATAACAGCACATGGATTTCCCTAACGCACAATCGTTGCACAATCGTTTCCTAATGCAAATTGGCTAAAATTCGCTAGAGTTTTACGTTTTGCCTTATTATTCAAATTGTGTTGCACCCACGAACATGAATCAAGTTTTATTCTGTTGCGGAAGGTCTATTCTTTGAAAAAAAAAACAACCAAAAGTTCCGGTTTTCTCCCCAAAGTAGCTGGAGAAGAGGGGGCAAACTTCACATTTTTATGTTTTTTTCATTGAAATTCGGCGTATGCAGCCCCCGCCCGTAACCCCCTCCCGAGGTTGGGGCATCCAAATTTTACTTGGTTGCATGCACTGATGTTCTAGCTGCAAAACAAAAGTTATCCGAAGTAGATTGGTCCTATAGTGTCAGTTATATAACAAGTTTATGAATAATATGCAAATTGGCTAAAATTCGCTAGAGTTTTACGTTTTGCCTTATTATTCAAATTGTATTGCACCCACGAACATGAATCAAGTTTTATTCTGTTGCGGAAGGTCCATTCTTTAAGAAAAATCAAAAGTTCCAGTTTTCTCTTCAAAGTAGCTGGAGAAGAGGGGGCAAACTCCACATCTTTATGTTTTTTTCATTGAAATTCGAGTGATGCAGCCCCCGCCCCTAACTCCCCGAGGTTGGAGCATCCAAATTTTACATGGTTGCATTCACCGATGTATTACCTGCAAAACGAAAGTTATCCGAAGTAGATTGGTCCCATAGTGCCAGAGGTATTACGATTTTTCTCCATTATGTATACGAATTCAAATTTCGCGCTCAAAGCCTCGGCGACACTGGGCTTACTTTCGTCAGACCGCGCAGCGTACTAAAGGATAGTGTCAAAACTTGATTTTTCGAGAAAAGTAAGTTCAATGCTAATACTTGCTTGAAATTCATTTTCAATACAGACCAAGCCAGAGATGAATTTCATTAAAGCGATGTATTACTACGCTTTTCAGAGGTTCAAAAGCGTTTTAATTCTGACATTTCGACTATAGGATCAAACTTGATTTTTCGTTTGAAACACATTTTCTATAATGACGAAGCCAGAGATGATTTTCACAAAAATGTTGTATTATTATGCTTTTCAGAGGATGAAAAGCGTTTTAATTCTGACATTTCGACTATAGGATCAAAACTTGATTTTTCGAGAAAATCGTGTTCATTGTTGATATTCGTTTGAAACTCATTTTCTATACAAACTAAGCCAGAGATGAATTTCATTATAGCGTTGTATTATTATGCTTTTCAGAGGCTGAAAAGCGTTTTAATTCTGACATTTCGACTATAGTGTGAAAACTAGATTTTTCGACAAATTCGTGTTCAATGGTGATATTCGTTTCAAACTCATTTTCTCTACAAACCAAGCCAGAGATGATTTTCAAAAAAATGTTGTATTATTATGCTTTTCAGAGCCTTTAAAACGTTATAATTCTAACATTTCGAGTATACTGTCATAAATTGATTTTTCGACAGATTCACGTTCAATACTGATATTCGTTTTAAACTCATTTTCTCTACAGAAAAAGTCAGAGACGATTTTCATTAAAACGTTGTATTATTATCCTTTTCAGAGCCTGAAAAGTGTTTTAATTCTGACATCTCGACTATAGGACCAAACTTGATTTTTCGAGAAATTCGCGTTCAATGCTGATATTCGCTTGAAACTCACTTTCTCTACAAAGCAAGCCAGAAATGATTTTCATAAAAATGATGAATTAAAAATGCTTTTCAGAGCCAGAAAAACGTTTTAATTCTGACATTTCGACTATAGTATCAAAACTTGTTTTCTCGAGAAAAGCAAGTTCAATGCTTGAAATTCATTTTCAATACAGACCAAGCCAGAGATGAATTTCATTAAAGCATTGTATTATTATGCTTTTCAGAATCTGAAGAGCGTTTTAATTCTGACATTTCGACTATAGGATCAAACTTGATTTTTCGAGAAATTCAAGTTTAATGCTGATATTCGTTTGAAACTCATTTTCTATAATGACCAAGCCAGAGATGATTTTCTCAAAAATGTTGTATTATTATGCTTTTCCTATCCTGAAAAGCGCTTTAATTCTGACATTTCGACTATAGTATCCAAACTTGATTTTTCGAGAAATTCGTGTTCAATGCTGATATTCGGATGAAACTCATTTTCTCTACAGACCAAGGGATAGATGATTTTCATTAAATTGTTGTATTATTATGCTTTTGAGAGCCTTAATAAGCGTTTTAATTCTGACATTTCGACTATAGTATCAAAACTAGATTTTTCGAGAAACTGGCGATCAATGCTGACATCATTTGAAACTCATTTTCTATGAAGACCAAGCGAGAGATGATTTTCACAAGAATGTTGTATTATTATGCTTTTCAGAGGATGAGAAGCGTTTTAATTCTGACATTTCGACTATAGTGTCAAAACTAGATTTTTCTACAAATTGGTGTTCAATGCTGATATTTGTTTGAAACTCATTTTCTCTACAAACCAAGCCAGAGATGATTTTCATAAAAATGTTGCATTAGCCAGAAAAACGTTTTAATTCTGACATTTAGAGTATACTGTCATAAATTGATTTTTTGACAGATTCCCGTTCAGTACCGTTATTCGTTTCAAACTCATTTTCTCTACAGACCAAGTCAGAGACGATTTTCATTAAAACGTTGTATTATTATCCTTTTCAGAGCCTGAAAAGCGTTTTAGTTCTGACATCTTGACTATAGGACCAAACTTGATTTTTCGAGAAATTCTAATACAATGCTGATATTCGGTTGAAACTCACTTTCTCTACAGACTAAGCCAGAGATGATTTTTATAAAAATGTTGTGTTATTGTGCTTTTCAGAGCCTGAAAAACTGTTTAATCCTGACATTTTGACTATAGTGTCAAAAGTTGATTTTTCGAGAAATTCGTGTTCAATGCTGATATTCGGTTGAAACTCACTTTCTCTACAAACCAAGCCAGAAATGATTTTCATAAAAATGTTGTATTAAATATTCTTTTCAGAGCCAGAAAAACGTTTTAATTCTGACATTTAGACTATAGCCTTTAGTCCACCGCCGTTGCATATGTGCAACAAAAAAGGTATGTCCCTGTCAGCCGCGGTTGCATATGTGCAACAAACAGCTTTACATACAACTATCGAGGGTTTGCCAGACTTATATTTGTATATTGAGGTTAAAACACTGACAGTTCGGTTAAGGAACATGTTTTCACGAAAATTCCAAATCCCCGCCCTCCTTTCTCGGAATATGTCACGTGTTTGGGCTCACCCAAACACGTGTTGGCTCAACACTTCACAGACACAATGAATGCTTGGTATTTACGATGCTGTTTTCCTCCAAGCTTCCAACGCTGTGATTTAGTTCTGATAAGGCACACATTCTTCTTTGTGTTTAGACCTGGTGATCCAGCCGAAAGTAGTGGCAGGGGGGTCAAGGAGAGGGTGTATTGGATAAGGTTTGGCGGTGTCAGCTTTCTATCGCCTCTATGTTAGAAATGCAATGAAGCTTGACGATAGCCAGAGGCGCCAGAAGCGTGAGTCTAAGAGACAAAGTAGACAAAAGTAGAGACAAAACAAACGATTGCAAAGGCTACCTTTACTCCTCTGTTAGGAAAAACAGTTCGTATCATATAACAGCACATGGATTTCCCTAACGCACAATCGTTGCACAATCGTTTCCTAATGCAAATTGGCTAAAATTCGCTAGAGTTTTACGTTTTGCCTTATTATTCAAATTGTGTTGCACCCACGAACATGAATCAAGTTTTATTCTGTTGCGGAAGGTCTATTCTTTGAAAAAAAAAACAACCAAAAGTTCCTGTTTTCTCCCCAAAGTAGCTGGAGAAGAGGGGGCAAACTTCACATTTTTATGTTTTTTTCATTGAAATTCGGCGTATGCAGCCCCCGCCCGTAACCCCCTCCCGAGGTTGGGGCATCCAAATTTTACTTGGTTGCATGCACTGATGTTCTAGCTGCAAAACAAAAGTTATCCGAAGTAGATTGGTCCTATAGTGTCAGTTATATAACAAGTTTATGAATAATATGCAAATTGGCTAAAATTCGCTAGAGTTTTACGTTTTGCCTTATTATTCAAATTGTATTGCACCCACGAACATGAATCAAGTTTTATTCTGTTGCGGAAGGTCCATTCTTTAAGAAAAATCAAAAGTTCCAGTTTTCTCTTCAAAGTAGCTGGAGAAGAGGGGGCAAACTCCACATCTTTATGTTTTTTTCATTGAAATTCGAGTGATGCAGCCCCCGCCCCTAACTCCCCGAGGTTGGAGCATCCAAATTTTACATGGTTGCATTCACCGATGTATTACCTGCAAAACGAAAGTTATCCGAAGTAGATTGGTCCCATAGTGCCAGAGGTATTACGATTTTTCTCCATTATGTATACGAATTCAAATTTCGCGCTCAAAGCCTCGGCGACACTGGGCTTACTTTCGTCAGACCGCGCAGCGTACTAAAGGATAGTGTCAAAACTTGATTTTTCGAGAAAAGTAAGTTCAATGCTAATACTTGCTTGAAATTCATTTTCAATACAGACCAAGCCAGAGATGAATTTCATTAAAGCGATGTATTACTACGCTTTTCAGAGGTTCAAAAGCGTTTTAATTCTGACATTTCGACTATAGGATCAAACTTGATTTTTCGTTTGAAACACATTTTCTATAATGACGAAGCCAGAGATGATTTTCACAAAAATGTTGTATTATTATGCTTTTCAGAGGATGAAAAGCGTTTTAATTCTGACATTTCGACTATAGGATCAAAACTTGATTTTTCGAGAAAATCGTGTTCATTGTTGATATTCGTTTGAAACTCATTTTCTATACAAACTAAGCCAGAGATGAATTTCATTATAGCGTTGTATTATTATGCTTTTCAGAGGCTGAAAAGCGTTTTAATTCTGACATTTCGACTATAGTGTGAAAACTAGATTTTTCGACAAATTCGTGTTCAATGGTGATATTCGTTTCAAACTCATTTTCTCTACAAACCAAGCCAGAGATGATTTTCAAAAAAATGTTGTATTATTATGCTTTTCAGAGCCTTTAAAACGTTATAATTCTAACATTTCGAGTATACTGTCATAAATTGATTTTTCGACAGATTCACGTTCAATACTGATATTCGTTTTAAACTCATTTTCTCTACAGAAAAAGTCAGAGACGATTTTCATTAAAACGTTGTATTATTATCCTTTTCAGAGCCTGAAAAGTGTTTTAATTCTGACATCTCGACTATAGGACCAAACTTGATTTTTCGAGAAATTCGCGTTCAATGCTGATATTCGCTTGAAACTCACTTTCTCTAGAAAGCAAGCCAGAAATGATTTTCATAAAAATGATGAATTAAAAATGCTTTTCAGAGCCAGAAAAACGTTTTAATTCTGACATTTCGACTATAGTATCAAAACTTGTTTTCTCGAGAAAAGCAAGTTCAATGCTAATACTTGCTTGAAATTCATTTTCAATACAGACCAAGCCAGAGATGAATTTCATTAAAGCATTGTATTATTATGCTTTTCAGAATCTGAAGAGCGTTTTAATTCTGACATTTCGACTATAGGATCAAACTTGATTTTTCGAGAAATTCAAGTTTAATGCTGATATTCGTTTGAAACTCATTTTCTATAATGACCAAGCCAGAGATGATTTTCTCAAAAATGTTGTATTATTATGCTTTTCCTATCCTGAAAAGCGCTTTAATTCTGACATTTCGACTATAGTATCCAAACTTGATTTTTCGAGAAATTCGTGTTCAATGCTGATATTCGGATGAAACTCATTTTCTCTACAGACCAAGGGATAGATGATTTTCATTAAATTGTTGTATTATTATGCTTTTGAGAGCCTTAATAAGCGTTTTAATTCTGACATTTCGACTATAGTATCAAAACTAGATTTTTCGAGAAACTGGCGATCAATGCTGACATCATTTGAAACTCATTTTCTATGAAGACCAAGCGAGAGATGATTTTCACAAGAATGTTGTATTATTATGCTTTTCAGAGGATGAGAAGCGTTTTAATTCTGACATTTCGACTATAGTGTCAAAACTAGATTTTTCTACAAATTGGTGTTCAATGCTGATATTTGTTTGAAACTCATTTTCTCTACAAACCAAGCCAGAGATGATTTTCATAAAAATGTTGCATTAGCCAGAAAAACGTTTTAATTCTGACATTTAGAGTATACTGTCATAAATTGATTTTTTGACAGATTCCCGTTCAGTACCGTTATTCGTTTCAAACTCATTTTCTCTACAGACCAAGTCAGAGACGATTTTCATTAAAACGTTGTATTATTATCCTTTTCAGAGCCTGAAAAGCGTTTTAGTTCTGACATCTTGACTATAGGACCAAACTTGATTTTTCGAGAAATTCTCGTACAATGCTGATATTCGGTTGAAACTCACTTTCTCTACAGACTAAGCCAGAGATGATTTTTATAAAAATGTTGTGTTATTGTGCTTTTCAGAGCCTGAAAAACTGTTTAATCCTGACATTTTGACTATAGTGTCAAAAGTTGATTTTTCGAGAAATTCGTGTTCAATGCTGATATTCGGTTGAAACTCACTTTCTCTACAAACCAAGCCAGAAATGATTTTCATAAAAATGTTGTATTAAATATTCTTTTCAGAGCCAGAAAAACGTTTTAATTCTGACATTTAGACTATAGCCTTTAGTCCACCGCCGTTGCATATGTGCAACAAAAAAGGTATGTCCCTGTCAGCCGCGGTTGCATATGTGCAACAAACAGCTTTACATACAACTATCGAGGGTTTGCCAGACTTATATTTGTATATTGAGGTTAAAACACTGACAGTTCGGTTAAGGAACATGTTTTCACGAAAATTCCAAATCCCCGCCCTCCTTTCTCGGAATATGTCACGTGTTTGGGCTCACCCAAACACGTGTTGGCTCAACACTTCACAGACACAATGAATGCTTGGTATTTACGATGCTGTTTTCCTCCAAGCTTCCAACGCTGTGATTTAGTTCTGATAAGGCACACATTCTTCTTTGTGTTTAGACCTGGTGATCCAGCCGAAAGTAGTGGCAGGGGGGTCAAGGAGAGGGTGTATTGGATAAGGTTTGGCGGTGTCAGCTTTCTATCGCCTCTATGTTAGAAATGCAATGAAGCTTGACGATAGCCAGAGGCGCCAGAAGCGTGAGTCTAAGAGACAAAGTAGACAAAAGTAGAGACAAAACAAACGATTGCAAAGGCTACCTTTACTCCTCTGTTAGGAAAAACAGTTCGTATCATATAACAGCACATGGATTTCCCTAACGCACAATCGTTGCACAATCGTTTCCTAATGCAAATTGGCTAAAATTCGCTAGAGTTTTACGTTTTGCCTTATTATTCAAATTGTGTTGCACCCACGAACATGAATCAAGTTTTATTCTGTTGCGGAAGGTCTATTCTTTGAAAAAAAAAACAACCAAAAGTTCCGGTTTTCTCCCCAAAGTAGCTGGAGAAGAGGGGGCAAACTTCACATTTTTATGTTTTTTTCATTGAAATTCGGCGTATGCAGCCCCCGCCCGTAACCCCCTCCCGAGGTTGGGGCATCCAAATTTTACTTGGTTGCATGCACTGATGTTCTAGCTGCAAAACAAAAGTTATCCGAAGTAGATTGGTCCTATAGTGTCAGTTATATAACAAGTTTATGAATAATATGCAAATTGGCTAAAATTCGCTAGAGTTTTACGTTTTGCCTTATTATTCAAATTGTATTGCACCCACGAACATGAATCAAGTTTTATTCTGTTGCGGAAGGTCCATTCTTTAAGAAAAATCAAAAGTTCCAGTTTTCTCTTCAAAGTAGCTGGAGAAGAGGGGGCAAACTCCACATCTTTATGTTTTTTTCATTGAAATTCGAGTGATGCAGCCCCCGCCCCTAACTCCCCGAGGTTGGAGCATCCAAATTTTACATGGTTGCATTCACCGATGTATTACCTGCAAAACGAAAGTTATCCGAAGTAGATTGGTCCCATAGTGCCAGAGGTATTACGATTTTTCTCCATTATGTATACGAATTCAAATTTCGCGCTCAAAGCCTCGGCGACACTGGGCTTACTTTCGTCAGACCGCGCAGCGTACTAAAGGATAGTGTCAAAACTTGATTTTTCGAGAAAAGTAAGTTCAATGCTAATACTTGCTTGAAATTCATTTTCAATACAGACCAAGCCAGAGATGAATTTCATTAAAGCGATGTATTACTACGCTTTTCAGAGGTTCAAAAGCGTTTTAATTCTGACATTTCGACTATAGGATCAAACTTGATTTTTCGTTTGAAACACATTTTCTATAATGACGAAGCCAGAGATGATTTTCACAAAAATGTTGTATTATTATGCTTTTCAGAGGATGAAAAGCGTTTTAATTCTGACATTTCGACTATAGGATCAAAACTTGATTTTTCGAGAAAATCGTGTTCATTGTTGATATTCGTTTGAAACTCATTTTCTATACAAACTAAGCCAGAGATGAATTTCATTATAGCGTTGTATTATTATGCTTTTCAGAGGCTGAAAAGCGTTTTAATTCTGACATTTCGACTATAGTGTGAAAACTAGATTTTTCGACAAATTCGTGTTCAATGGTGATATTCGTTTCAAACTCATTTTCTCTACAAACCAAGCCAGAGATGATTTTCAAAAAAATGTTGTATTATTATGCTTTTCAGAGCCTTTAAAACGTTATAATTCTAACATTTCGAGTATACTGTCATAAATTGATTTTTCGACAGATTCACGTTCAATACTGATATTCGTTTTAAACTCATTTTCTCTACAGAAAAAGTCAGAGACGATTTTCATTAAAACGTTGTATTATTATCCTTTTCAGAGCCTGAAAAGTGTTTTAATTCTGACATCTCGACTATAGGACCAAACTTGATTTTTCGAGAAATTCGCGTTCAATGCTGATATTCGCTTGAAACTCACTTTCTCTACAAAGCAAGCCAGAAATGATTTTCATAAAAATGATGAATTAAAAATGCTTTTCAGAGCCAGAAAAACGTTTTAATTCTGACATTTCGACTATAGTATCAAAACTTGTTTTCTCGAGAAAAGCAAGTTCAATGCTTGAAATTCATTTTCAATACAGACCAAGCCAGAGATGAATTTCATTAAAGCATTGTATTATTATGCTTTTCAGAATCTGAAGAGCGTTTTAATTCTGACATTTCTACTATAGGATCAAACTTGATTCTTCGAGAAATTCAAGTTTAATGCTGATATTCGTTTGAAACTCATTTTCTATAATGACCAAGCCAGAGATGATTTTCTCAAAAATGTTGTATTATTATGCTTTTCCTATCCTGAAAAGCGCTTTAATTCTGACATTTCGACTATAGTATCCAAACTTGATTTTTCGAGAAATTCGTGTTCAATGCTGATATTCGGGTGAAACTCATTTTCTCTACAGACCAAGGGATAGATGATTTTCATTAAATTGTTGTATTATTATGCTTTTGAGAGCCTTAATAAGCGTTTTAATTCTGACATTTCGACTATAGTATCAAAACTTGATTTTTCGAGAAACTGGCGATCAATGCTGACATCATTTGAAACTCATTTTCTATGAAGACCAAGCGAGAGATGATTTTCACAAGAATGTTGTATTATTATGCTTTTCAGAGGATGAGAAGCGTTTTAATTCTGACATTTCGACTATAGTGTCAAAACTAGATTTTTCTACAAATTGGTGTTCAATGCTCATATTTGTTTGAAACTCATTTTCTCTACAAACCAAGCCAGAGATGATTTTCATAAAAATGTTGCATTAGCCAGAAAAACGTTTTAATTCTGACATTTAGAGTATACTGTCATAAATTGATTTTTTGACAGATTCCCGTTCAGTACCGTTATTCGTTTCAAACTCATTTTCTCTACAGACCAAGTCAGAGACGATTTTCATTAAAACGTTGTATTATTATCCTTTTCAGAGCCTGAAAAGCGTTTTAGTTCTGACATCTTGACTATAGAACCAAACTTGATTTTTCGAGAAATTCTCGTACAATGCTGATATTCGGTTGAAACTCACTTTCTCTACAGACTAAGCCAGAGATGATTTTTATAAAAATGTTGTGTTATTGTGCTTTTCGGAGCCTGAAAGACTGTTTAATCCTGACATTTTGACTATAGTGTCAAAAGTTGATTTTTCGAGAAATTCGTGTTCAATGCTGATATTCGGTTGAAACTCACTTTCTCTACAAACCAAGCCAGAAATGATTTTCATAAAAATGTTGTATTAAATATTCTTTTCAGAGCCAGAAAAACGTTTTAATTCTGACATTTAGACTATAGCCTTTAGTCCACCGCCGTTGCATATGTGCAACAAAAAAGGTATGTCCCTGTCAGCCGCGGTTGCATATGTGCAACAAACAGCTTTACATACAACTATCGAGGGTTTGCCAGACTTATATTTGTATATTGAGGTTAAAACACTGACAGTTCGGTTAAGGAACATGTTTTCACGAAAATTCCAAATCCCCGCCCTCCTTTCTCGGAATATGTCACGTGTTTGGGCTCACCCAAACACGTGTTGGCTCAACACTTCACAGACACAATGAATGTTTGGTATTTACGATGCTGTTTTCCTCCAAGCTTCCAACGCTGTGATTTAGTTCTGATAAGGCACACATTCTTCTTTGTGTTTAGACCTGGTGATCCAGCCGAAAGTAGTGGCAGGGGGGTCAAGGAGAGGGTGTATTGGATAAGGTTTGGCGGTGTCAGCTTTCTATCGCCTCTATGTTAGAAATGCAATGAAGCTTGACGATAGCCAGAGGCGCCAGAAGCGTGAGTCTAAGAGACAAAGTAGACAAAAGTAGAGACAAAACAAACGATTGCAAAGGCTACCTTTACTCCTCTGTTAGGAAAAACAGTTCGTATCATATAACAGCACATGGATTTCCCTAACGCACAATCGTTGCACAATCGTTTCCTAATGCAAATTGGCTAAAATTCGCTAGAGTTTTACGTTTTGCCTTATTATTCAAATTGTGTTGCACCCACGAACATGAATCAAGTTTTATTCTGTTGCGGAAGGTCTATTCTTTGAAAAAAAAAACAACCAAAAGTTCCGGTTTTCTCCCCAAAGTAGCTGGAGAAGAGGGGGCAAACTTCACATTTTTATGTTTTTTTCATTGAAATTCGGCGTATGCAGCCCCCGCCCGTAACCCCCCCCCCCCCGAGGTTGGGGCATCCAAATTTTACTTGGTTGCATGCACTGATGTTCTAGCTGCAAAACAAAAGTTATCCGAAGTAGATTGGTCCTATAGTGTCAGTTATATAACAAGTTTATGAATAATATGCAAATTGGCTAAAATTCGCTAGAGTTTTACGTTTTGCCTTATTATTCAAATTGTATTGCACCCACGAACATGAATCAAGTTTTATTCTGTTGCGGAAGGTCCATTCTTTAAGAAAAATCAAAAGTTCCAGTTTTCTCTTCAAAGTAGCTGGAGAAGAGGGGGCAAACTCCACATCTTTATGTTTTTTTCATTGAAATTCGAGTGATGCAGCCCCCGCCCGTAACTCCCCGCGGTTGGAGCATCCAAATTTTACATGGTTGCATTCGCCGATGTATTACCTGCAAAACGAAAGTTATCCGAAGTAGATTGGTCCCATAGTGCCAGAGGTATTACGATTTTTCTCCATTATGTATACGAATTCAAATTTCGCGCTCAAAGCCTCGGCGACACTGGGCTTACTTTCGTCAGACCGCGCAGCGTACTAAAGGATAGTGTCAAAACTTGATTTTTCGAGAAAAGTAAGTTCAATGCTAATACTTGCTTGAAATTCATTTTCAATACAGACCAAGCCAGAGATGAATTTCATTAAAGCGATGTATTATTACGCTTTTCAGAGGTTCAAAAGCGTTTTAATTCTGACATTTCGACTATAGGATCAAACTTGATTTTTCGTTTGAAACACATTTTCTATAATGACGAAGCCAGAGATGATTTTCACAAAAATGTTGTATTATTATGCTTTTCAGAGGATGAAAAGCGTTTTAATTCTGACATTTCGACTATAGGATCAAAACTTGATTTTTCGAGAAAATCGTGTTCATTGTTGATATTCGTTTGAAACTCATTTTCTATACAAACCAAGCCAGAGATGAATTTCATTATAGCGTTGTATTATTATGCTTTTCAGAGGCTGAAAAGCGTTTTAATTCTGACATTTCGACTATAGTGTGAAAACTAGATTTTTCGACAAATTCGTGTTCAATGGTGATATTCGTTTCAAACTCATTTTCTCTACAAACCAAGCCAGAGATGATTTTCTCAAAAATGTTGTATTATTATGCTTTTCAGAGCCTTTAAAACGTTATAATTCTAACATTTCGAGTATACTGTCATAAATTGATTTTTCGACAGATTCACGTTCAATACTGATATTCGTTTTAAACTCATTTTCTCTACAGACCAAGTCAGAGACGATTTTCATTAAAACGTTGTATTATTATCCTTTTCAGAGCCTGAAAAGTGTTTTAATTCTGACATCTCGACTATAGGGCCAAACTTGATTTTTCGAGAAATTCGCGTTCAATGCTGATATTCGCTTGAAACTCACTTTCTCTACAAAGCAAGCCAGAAATGATTTTCATAAAAATGATGAATTAAAAATGCTTTTCAGAGCCAGAAAAACGTTTTAATTCTGACATTTCGACTATAGTATCAAAACTTGTTTTCTCGAGAAAAGCAAGTTCAATGCTAATACTTGCTTGAAATTCATTTTCAATACAGACCAAGCCAGAGATGAATTTCATTAAAGCATTGTATTATTATGCTTTTCAGAATCTGAAGAGAGTAGTAAATTGCTACGAAGCACTCAAAGAATTTTGACACCAACCACTCAAAGAAAGATGATAAGAAGAGAGAGCGATAAAAGAGGGGGAATATAGAGAGATAGAAAAGAGCACACATACATACACACACACACACACACACACACACACACACACATGTTTTCGCACCGTGAAAAACGAGGAACCGGTCACAGCAACGGCAAAGTTGGGAACCAAAAAAAGTGCTCCAATCCGCTTGAGATTTCGAACAGTGAACTATTATCTCACTGGTATTCTCCAGTTGGCGTGTGGCTGGCGGTTTATACTTAGAAGCTGAGATATAGACCAGCAACTGGGATCCCACCAAACGAGGAACTTACACCCCGAAACGAGGACCCGATCGTCTTTTGTCTTGTTGAACACTGACACGTTATGTAACGTCCATTGGGGGAACCGCAAAAGAAGGAACTTTGTTCTTGTTCACACACTTGGTTGCACACCAACCTTGTGAGGAACAAAAAACAAAGTTATTTTAAGATATAATAAAATAAGTCTGAAGAGATGTCTATTTTTCGTTCAGGTTGAAATGTTTTGAAAATAAGGAGCTAAGTTTAGGGCAATTAGTTATTTTACTTAATGTCACGTGTTTGAAGATTTAATTACATTGTGATGGAGGTGAGGAGAGATGAAGAAAAATAGCAAACAAGGACATATAATGAATCGCACGTGACGTTGGTTAGAGTTGTACTTGAAGAATTACCCTGGACTAGCAGAGAAGTCATAAGAAAAAAGCACAACCATGTGGGATGATTGCTGGATATAAACCCTCTCTTCCCTAATACATTTTGTAAATCAACTTGCAGTATGACTGTAGTCTGTATGTTCTAAAGCAGAACATTCTAAAAAATCTGAATCAAATTCAAATCAACAGATAATATTATTAAGTAATTAAACGGTATTATTGAGAAATATGCCTACGTTGAGTATGGTTCCTTTTTATGTTTCTATGTGAAAGCAACTTGCCTTGGTATGAATCTTCCTGTTGTATCGATGGAAGTTAAACAACAAGAATTATTTAACTAGAATGCTTGTTTGTTTGAGTTAATTTTTAAGTCCACTTCTTGCACAGAGAGGTAATATGGGTTGGAATTACAGTTTAACGTTGAATCCAAAATACCATGTGCTTTCACCGAGTATCGAACCGCCTTCATTGCAAGGCCAAGCCGTTACCACCACGCCATCGAGAGGCGCAGGTATTTAATTAACGCGTTGTGCAATATAAGGATTAAATATTTTAGGGCAAAGTTAATGGATTGTTTGGCTAGAAGAACTTATGTGTGATGTGCCTGAAGAGTGTAAGAGGGTAATCTTCACCGAAGACACACTTTTCCTACACAATCTAGTCTGTATTTCTTGCAGGCTAACGAGGCTCTATCGCCTGGACCATAGTATAACAATGGATAATGTACATGAGGATAACACGGAACCATGGTCATGGCGACTGCGGAAATCACTAGGCGTATAGGGAAGTTGCTACACTATATTTGCGTTGGAGACGGAAGTAACTAGCGCTCTCAAAACGTATGAATGAAAACTAACAACTTCAAAATGATGGTAAATTAATAAGGATCTGCCTTGACAAGGTGTGCCATAAGTCCATGACCACAGACTACTTCATACAAAATCGTATAAATTCAAGTGATTCATATCGTAAACTGTGTGTGTTGCATTTTGTGCAGCACTGCGTTACGTAATGCACATGCACACACTTAAAGTGTAGAAACCACATGTTGTAAACATAATATATATATTACGATGTCATGGGGGATTGAGAGATATCATCGTTGCTTCTTTTTTATTGAATGTTATGTTATGTTTGACGCTTCATGAAAGCATAATACAGAAGAAACTAGGGCTTGGTATTCATGCTCTACGTAAAATGTTCTCATTACAGACGTTTTACATGAGTTGTTGCTTTAGAGTATTGTGTGCGATTGCCCTAGTTAGAAACTTTAGTGTATAGTGAGAAAATAAATGATTTCTGTAGCCTACAGATCAGTTCATTCTCCTCTATAGTTTATTTATTTATTGAGAAAATTTCAGATACAGATCGTAACCATTTTACACTGAAATTAGTAACAATGAAAATAACAAAATAAAAAATAACAAAATTAGACAAAATATTAATATAAATAAGTCAAGATATATTATATCGTTATATTGGGTGGAAAGTCTGTGGAAGAGCGATCTTTTTTTGAATTTCCAGTCTAGGCTTTTTTGTGTAAAATAGATTTGAGTTGCGTGTTGTTGTGCGCATAGGTACTCGAAAGTGGAATTCCTGGAGAAGCGTGTTGCAACGGATTTTGCCATTGACGATTTTGTAAAGATACCCAAAATCATTCAGTAAACGGCGCTGATAGGGAGTCTGTAAGTTTAGAATAGACAGAAGATGCGGTGTTGAAAAATTGCGTAAAAAGGGAACCCTGTAACGAACTATAGCAAGGAAAAAGTTAAGAACAGAGTCGATTCTGGAGAGCTGAGTGGGACATGCCATGGACCAGACGGGAGAGCAGTATTCTATTATTGGAGAAATGAATGATTTGAAGTACAAGGTGAGGGCTGAGATGTCATTAATTTCGGTGAAACGATACAATAAACCTAAGAGACGCATAGCCTTTTTTGTCGTGCCTGTAATATGTTCTTCAAATGTGAGTTTTTGGTCGAAAACAATGCCTAAGTCTTTGTGAGAGGATACTGCTTTGATGATATTGCCAAAAATGGAGTAAGATGACTTTAACAGGTTCTTTCTGTCTGTCTTGCAGAAGAAAATGTCTATTTCGTTTTGCTTAATGAAAACCTAGACATGTGTACAGAATTTTGGAATAAAGATCGGATTTTTACTGTCAGATGTTGAAGTTCAAGAAAATGTTATGGTAAATGGAATCTAAAACATGTGTATTGTGAAATTTATATATTCTTGCCATTCTTGTGGTTATGTTCTCCATTTCTATTTGCATGTGATAAATTTTCATTATAACTCCACAGAACAATATTCCCTCTATGGTAAAAATATACTGGCTGCATTCTGGGTAGTTCGTTACTTTCAGTGCAAGGGAAAACAATACGGTTCTGTTTTGGTTTATTTCATTGAACATCACGTAGTATGTAAATAACAAATGAAGAAAATAAATTAAAATACTAAAGCATTAAGTAAGATTTGAAAAGAAGAATTTAAAATTTATCTTGCTTCCTTGTTACGAAAATCGGAAAGTGACCCAATATCATACTTATTTAGTAATTGTGTACGAGATTGGGACATTTTCCATGTATCTCCTTTACATAATCCAAGACAAGACGTAACCCTTTTAATCATTGCATGTTGATACTTATTACATTACATTCCAATTGTTGGTACGATTCCAAATGAAAAAGTCAATTTTCTTTTCAAATATCGAGCTTAAATATTAATATGCGTACTGATCGATAGTTCCTCACCGTTACATTGCATTTTCAATATGCTCAGTGTCCCATCCTGTAAAAGATTATCCTTGGTATTATCCTCTCTAGAGGTTATTTTATGCCGTCGGTATATACGATTATTACTTTGTTTATCTCATACTAACGCCATTCTTCATGCTTATAGTCTCAATTAGCCAAGAGTGGTGGAAAAACGACATAAAGTAAACTAAATTAATTAAAAAATAAAATTAAGTCATTTAAGGTAAATAATGTTTAAATGACATTAATCAGTAGCGGCCCTTTTCCACGCCAAGTTGAGTTAATTTGCATTTGCTCTAAAGAATTTCCCAAGGAATTTTGACTGCTCAAGAGCAGTCCCTCCCTTTCATTTTTTTCCCGCATGGCACAAGCTTACTTCTTGAGAGGTAATTCCGTTCGGCTTTGTTCAAAGGTGGATGGCATATTTTTAAAGTGCGTTTTTTCTAAGTAGTCGTGAATTCTCAGACCACTTCCTTATCATTTATTTCCATTCACTCTTCTCTCTCTCTATCTATCTATTTCTCTCGTTCTATCATTCTATCTTCCTCTCTTTCTCAATTCTCTCTCTATCTTCCGCTGTTTCATATCGAACGCTAATTTTCTTTATATATCCATACATTTCTCTCTTCGTTTCATTCCCTCTTTGTAGTTTAATGTATGAATCTCGATTATTTATTTTTTATCCTTCGAGTGTGTATCCTTTACGATTGATTGATTGATTGAGTTTATTTTACTTCGCTTCTTGTGCCACTTTTGGCTAATTTGCGAAGATGGGGATGAGTGATGGCATGATGAAAATGATGAATGGATACTCGCAAACATCTATAACCCAAGCCGGGATTCGAACCAAGGACCAACACTATTATTACTATTAGTAGTGGTAGTATCAAAGACGTTATTTTACTCGTAAATTACGCAAAAAGGGGGTAAAGTGTGTGCTAAAGCATTTGTGTTTGAACAAACGATTTGAATTTATTTTTTAACGCGTTCATTTTCACATTAATAATGATAAAACAAGCATATAAACTATTTTTTAAAGACAGAAAATGCTAGATAAATCCATTCCTTTTTACATTAACTTAACTTTCATGCACAATATATGTTTCACTTATATGCTACGTGGAGTGACGTGGACACTCAATTGTGTATGTATTGAAAGTTTCTTTAATAAATATTATATATATATTATGTATATTATATATACAGCATATGTTATTTAAATACATTACACAACAAACTCATCCATCTCGCAATAAACCAACAGCAAAAATTACATAAATTGTCTCTCAAAATGTGCACGCTCCCTTTCCTTAAAAGAATTGTTCATGCATTTAGAACAAAATAAATTAAGACAAGTCTTATTTCTCTGTCTGTTGATTTACAATGCATTATAGCCAAGAAACATAAATTGCAAGCAAAGCGAGCAAGAAAATTTTTGGATCCAATTTTTTTGCAGGCTGAAATTAATATTAATTTAATAGGGTGCAAATAATTTCATGGAACGCCATTGCATTATATCATTTAGAACTTTTGTACTTCTTCGATGGTGTAATGGTAACATCGTCGCCTTGTGATCAAGGGGTCTCGGATTTAATACCCGGTGGAGGCACACAGTGGTTCGAAACCCACTTTAAGCTATAGGCTAGTCTCAATTAGCCTTTCTGTGCATAAAGTAGACTTTAAAAAACACAAATCAATCAATCAATTTTACAACTTCTTTTAATTTAGATCGTTCGGCGCCCAGGAACGTCTCCCGCCGTCCTCTAGCTATGGTTTTGAACTTGATAAGATTAAAAAAATCACGTGTTGCGAGCGAAGCGAGCAAGAAAATTTTACGAAAAGTCTAATTATTTGCATAAAATTTGAAGTTCTGGGCGGTAATTGCCCCCTGCAGGACACTTGGCCCTCAATGTTTCTCCTCCCCTAGAACTCATTTCCGACCAAGATCGGGGGGTGGGGGTGGCAATGCCCCCTTCCCCCCCTGTGTGTGGTTGCGCTAGTGCAGAAAACCATACCTCACATATATGTATTGACAAACAACCCTAGATTTTTATTTTGAGTTTGTGTCAAGACGCAGGGAATTTAAATTGTTGTTGCAATTCCGTAAAGGAACTGCAAGCTTTTTCACTGCTTTATAAATAATGGAGCACATACAAAAGAATAAATATTTTTTTAGCATGAAATGTCTCAAATTTAGACTTTGGTTCCAAGATAACTCCTGGATATCTATTGGGAGAGATGTGTTCATATTTTTTTTTAAAAGCAATAAATAAATTGATTGGTACTTTGAGGTTGGACTTCACTGAGCTGAAATCCTTTCTTTATCTTCGATATGAAATCGAAACCGATAAAGTCCTATGACAAGAGAGCTTTATAGTGGAACCACAAGGAAAAAAAAAACCTGTCCAGACCCGCGACTCTTGTGCACCGCACTCCCGCGTGGAGGGGAGGGGGAGAGTGGACCATGCTTCTTTATGGCCCGAGCTGAAAGGAAGAAAAAGAAGTTGCGCGGAGACTTTTCGTTCTATTACACTCACGTTAACTTGCAAGAGAAGACCATTGTGTAAACACAGAGAATACTGACAAACAAATAAAACTTTTAGTCGTTACGTACAATAGTTCATTTTCATCTGAAGGTTCGATTTCAAGCTAAAAGTCCCTCAGAATTCAGGCGGCATGTAGCGTCTTGTTTGTCATTTCGGTACGAAATATCCCCTAAAGTTAATGAAATACTGTTATTCAAGTTGGGAGGAGGGGTGAGATAGAAAGAAGCGTATTGAATAGTGATGTCTTCTAAAACAAGCCAGCAAGCTTTGCCCGTTCCATCTGCATTTTAAGCGCAGAATATCCTCCAATATATTTTTCCACCGTCTTCCTGAGAATAATAATGTCTCACTGTTCACAGAGAAACGTGATAATTGGCATTAAGGCAAATCTGGAGACATTTGCAATCACTGGATGAAATATGCAGTTACAGATCACACAATTGCAACCACGCCGACTGGTTTTGGGTGCAAAGAAATTGAAAATCCACCACCATCATTCACGATGCATCGCAATCCACTTTCAATTGAAACATTTAGGTTGTATGTGAAACATAAATCATATGGTCAATTTGGATATAAAATATAGAATTAAAAACAAATATTTTTATTTTTTTTAATTATACAAATTTATTATCATCCAGATTTAAAATTTCATCCTTTAAATCCTGTTTTATCTGATAATATCAAACATTTGTTATTAGTGCTCGTCCCGTAGAAAATTTTGAGAGAAATCGGTAGGTATCATGCAAGCCAATCTCACATTAAAAATCGAAATATTCGATACTTCTATGCAAAAATTTATATATTATGCAAATTTTAAGTGTAATATGTATTACATATATTGCGTAAATTATACAGAAACGTATTACGTTATATTTTCATCTATCCCTCTCTTCCAACATTTGGTAAAAAAAGGAACGTCAGATAGTTGGAAGCATATTTTAGATTACATGACAGGACTCACTGAGAGCGGTCAAGGGGCAAGCAGGTTGGATACCTCAGACGCTGAAGGAAGAACGCGCGGAACAAAAGAAAATTGCGGGATAGCCAGAAAGAAAAAAAGAGTAGATGCGATGCCCTGTGAAAGTATTTGCAACGAATTACATTAAACTTGTTATCGTTTTCAAAAAAATAGACTTAGTGAAAATTTTCTTCTTATTGTAATTCAGAATCTGACAAGACTTGACTTACAGTATGTATTCGATGTTTTGTTACAATGACGTTATTTAATCTAATAGCTTTTCAAGACAAAATTGATAGCATTTACGTAGGTATTCCTGTCAGAGTAGAGAGATTCCTCTTTGGAAGCTATTATTTGAAAGTAGATTGATTGATTGATTTGCTTTATTATACTTAGTTTCTTGTCACTTTTGGATAATTTGCGAAGATGGGGATGAGTGACGATATGTAAAAAATGATGAATTAATACACACAAATATCCATTCCAAGGCCAGACCTGGAACTCCTGGCGTCGTATCGCGATGTTCTAACCACTCCGCCACGGAGGCCGGCTATATTTGAAAGTATAGAGAAAACCAGGAGAGCACTGATACTTACGTAAGTCATCACTGCTCAATTTACAGTAAAAGTTTTTATCGCATTGCCTTCGTTCAACAGACATGTGGCAGTTGTACAAACAGCCCCAGCGGGAAAGAAGCAGTGCAGTGGTGGGGTTGAATGAGTGGCGCCTGCATGTCTGGAGCTCTGGGCAAGGTCTGCCCAGAATGAGACAACGAGCATCGACTATCTATTGCTGTTGTATACCGACTTGAAATCGTGGAGATTAGAAAAGTTTTCGGAAGTCTCGTCTCGCCTCGTTCTTGATTTCTGAACATTGATCTCGGTCTCGGTTCTGTACGATCGTTTATTATTATTATTATTATTATTATTATAGTAGTGGGATTGGTGGTATTATAAACCCAATTTTAAGTGTAGAAAAGGCGAGGCTATTTGATTGAACAATCAGATTTGCTTACACTTAAAACAATGCCAAGAGGGGCCTATACCCCAATTCTTCAGGTGTGATATGCTCTTAATTTTAAGAAATTCTGAATTTCAAGTGTAGAAAAGGTGAAGCCTCTCAGACAGATTTGCTTACACTTAAAACAATGCCAAGAGGGGCCTATACCCCAATTCTTCCAGTGTGATATGCTCTGAATTTTTAAGAATTTTGAATTCTAGTGTAGAAAAGGTGAACCCCCCTCAGATTGATTTGCCTATACTTACAAAAGGCACTTCTGTGAGATTGTTGTCCATAAACTTGTCAAAAATATGCCCCTCTTGATATTTTTTTTGGCCACACTTAAAACTAAGCTACCCACACCCACATCTACCCACACCCCCACCCACACCTACCCACATACCCACCCATACATATTTATTTCCGGTCCACTTCCGGTCCACTTCCGGTTTGCCTACTTCCGGTCCACTTGTGGCCAAGTTGTGGCCTATTTCTGGTTTATTTCTATTGCATCATGCTGTGCAACAAATTATTATTGTTATTAAATTATTGAATTCAAACCGAGCCATGATTTTACCTACCAACTAGAAGTGCCTTCACAGAGCAGGTAAATATTTTATATACACCCCAACATGAAATATAAGAAAGATTTGATTCCAACTGCACCTCCACTTTATCAGGAAGATAAATATTTACCAAATGTTTCAATGTTAAAAAACAATCAGAATAATATCTTCCAGGAAATATAGATACCTGAACATGCAAACATATTTTGAAAGAAGAAATATTGCAAGATATATAAAATCAGATCACCTGTTGGATTGTTTTAGGGAAAAATTTGAAAATCTATCAGAGTATGATTTTTTTAAAGTGCAAAATGAAACAGAGGCAAGATGGATACTTGACAGTGATGTTGGGTTTGGGTATGTGAGCATAGAATTGGGTTCTGAATATGATGATTTTGAATCCAATACATACTGGCATAGAATTGATGCATACCTGTTGCATTGTTATTGGGGAAAATATGTTGCTTTTTTTACAAAAAGTACTTCAAGTTTAGAAAAATTTAGGTTTTACAAATTTTTCCATGATCATAGAATTTATACAAACAGCAGGTGGCCTGTTGATGACATAACATGGGACACAACAATTTCCATACTTGATGAGGCAGGAAAATTGGATGTAAATTCTGGTTTATATTTTAATGAGTTGATTATGTACCTGCTTAAAAACAATATCAATTCTGGCTCATTCAATACAAGATGGACTTAAATAATTCGAGTTTTTACACAAAATATTTTTTTTGTAGATGGAACCTCCACCAGATTATAAGTTAAGTCCATGGATTCTGTCACACCTATTCTAATACAATTAATATCACAAGTACTATTACAAGGCACGCACCGCATAAAATCATAATTCCAAGCGATGGCATGGAGTAATTATTTTTCCACGATTCCATATCATACATACTGCAATTGGAGCTTCAGCAGTTCGGGACTGTGCAATATATTGTCTATAAATGTAGGAATTGTACGGGTTGCAAACAAAACTCCCAAAGCTTATGTATTTCAGGTTTCTTAAATTTGAAACAGAATCCAAACTGTCTGGAAGATCATAAAAGTGAAGCCATTCTACAAGCGGGTCTATCTCAGCTTCTGCATGATATATTTGAGCAAGAAGTGATGTGTTTATAATATTTGTTGGTATAGAGGTTTGTTCTGAATCTTATCAATTATGAACAGCTCTGCTGCATGTTGTGATGATGAATATCTAGTCCCTAAACCTAACAGAGCTGTGCAGTGATGTTGTTATTGGGAACAGGATTCAAATCCTACACAGATTTATGGATAGGAGTGATTGCCATGAAATTATATCTAGATCCCTGGGCAATAATGCTGTTATTGGGAACAGGATTCAAATCCTACACAGATACAGATTCTTGCTGAGCTTAATAGGTGATTGTCTGCTGTTATTAGGTACAAAATTCAATTATACAGACACAGATATAATATCTAGATGCATACAGAATCTATAAATCTATACTCAGCTGTGCGGTGATGCTGTTATTGGGAACAAGATTCAAATCCCACACAGAAACAGATTTTTGCTGGGCTTAGAACTATTATGGATAGGTGATTGCCATGAAATAATATCCCTATACCTGACAGAGCTGTGCAGTGATGCTGTTATTGGGAAAAATTTTAACAGAGCTGTGGTTTCTATACTCAATATCCCTATACCTGACAGAGCTGTGCAGTGATGCTGTTATTGGAACAGGATTCAAATATACAGATCCTTGCTAAACTTAGAACTATGCCATGAACAAAACTGTGCAGTGATATAATTATTGGGAACAAGCTTCAAATCCCTGCACAAATACAGATTCTTGCTGAGCTTAGAGTAAAGATACCAGTGATATAATTATTGGGAACAGGATTCAAATTATGGAACTATTATGGATAGGTGATTACCATGAAGATACTCAATATTTTTGTTATTAGGTATAAATATTATTTCATTCAATTCTTCACCTCCATATCTATAACATCTCTGTGTAATTCCATAACAGTTCCATGATCAGCTCACAAACAAATCTCATCTAACAGTTCCATAACAGTTCCATGCTCAGCTCTGTGTCTGTGTGAGGCAAGCACAGCTCTGTTAGAGATGGGGATTAAAAATTATTTCATTCTTCACAAATAAATCTCATCTAACAGTTCCATGCTCAGCTCTGTCTGTGTGGGGATTTGTACCAAATAACATCAAAAACAACACAGCTCTGTTAGTTCAATTCTTCACATCCATATCCATAACATCTCTGTGTAATTCCATAACAGTTCCATGCTCAGCTCTGTGTCTATGTAGAGCAGATAGGGATATTATATAAATTTAAAAATTATTTTATTCTTCACAAACAAATCTCTTCTAACAATTCCATAGCAGTTCCATGCTCAGCTTGTATCTGTGTGGGATTTGTACAGCAACATTAGAGACAGAGTAGATGGGTATAAATATTATTTCATTCAATTCTTCACCTCCATATCCATAACAGCTCTGTGTTTATAATAGATCTTCACATGTAACAATTCCCATAACAGTTTCATGCTCAGCAAGGCTCTGTGTCTGTGTAGTTTCATAACAGTTCCTGTGTGGGATTTGTACAGAGCACAGCTCTGAGATAGGGACTAACAGTTAGGGTATAATTAATTCTTCACATCTAACAACTATAACAATTCCTCCTATCTATTGAGTGTCTAGATGTTATTTCATCCCTATGCCATGACAGTTTCAACTCTGTATTTGTGTGGGATTTAAAGCTTGTCCAATTCTTCACATCTCCCAATGTGTGGCATGAAATTGTGTTTTTTGCCAAAAAATCTCAGCATGGCCCTGTGTCTGTGTGAGATTTGAGGCCTGTTCCCGGTATAGGTAGATTTGAAATAGGATCTGTGCCTCCCGGCTTGAGAAGAAAGGGACTATGCATATTGTTTTGAGGTGGGATCTGAATCTCAGCAAAAGCCCTAATCACAGCTCTGCTGTGTCAGGGATCATAATTGATAGGATATAATTGTATTCAGAACAAACCCCCCTATAAGATATGATAACTTTCAAGCTCTGCTGTTACAAACACTTCCCTGTATACATACTGGGCTATCACTATAATAATATTTGCCACATGTTCTGTGATTATAAGTAATCTTGTAATAATTATTCCTGTCGGTGATAAAAACATTGTTCAATTCTAACTAGTTCAATTCTTCACAATTCCATAACAGTTCCATGCTCAGCTAGCAGATAGGGATATTAAGTATAAATTTAAAAATTATTTCATTCTTCACAAACAAATCTCATCTAACAATTCCATAACAGTTCCATACCCAGCTCTGTGTCTGTGTGAGGCAAGCACAGCTCTGTTAATAAATTTCATTCTTTCCAATTGTATAATTGAGCATAGCAAAAAATCTCAGCATGGCCCTGTGTCTGTGTTTGAGGCCTGTTCCCGGTATGCTCAGCTCTGTGTCTGTGCGAGGAGGATTTGTACCTAATAACATCAGTACAGCACAGCAGCTCTGTTAGAGATAAGGATGATTTAATTATATTATTATTGAAACATCTAGAAATTATTCTTCACAAACAAATCTCATCTAACAATTCCATGCTCAGCTCTGTGTCTGTGCAAGGATTTGTACCTAATAACATCAGTACAGCACAGCTGCTCTGTTAGAGACAGAGCAAATAGGTATAAATATTATTTTATTTATTTCTTCATAACAGCTCCGTGTCTGTGTGAGGCAAGCACAGCTCTGTTAGAGATAGGGATATTGAGTATTGAAACATCTAGAAATTATTTTATTCTTCACAAACAAATCTCATTTAACAATTCCATGCTCAGCTCTGTGTCCGTGTGGGGATTTGTACCTAATAACATCAAAACAACACAGCTCTGTTAGAGACAGAATATTCAATTCTTCACAATTCCATAACAGTTCCATGCTCAGCTTTGTGTCTATGTAGAGCAAAACTGTTAGAGATATGGATATTAAGTATAAATTTAAAAATTATTTCATTCTTCACAAACAAATCTCATCTAACAATTCCATAACAGTTCCATGCTCAGCTCTGTGTCTGTGTGAGGCAAGCACAGCTCTGAAACATGATAGTAATATTAAGTATAGATCTAAATTTTATTCTTCACAAACAAATCTCATCTAACAATTCCATAACAGTTCCATGTTCAGCTCTGTGTCTGTGTGAGGCAAGCACAGCTCTGTTAAATATAGGAATATTAAGTATAGATTTAAATTTCATTCTTCACAAACAAATCTCATCTAACAATTCCATTAGTTCCATGCTCAGCTCTGTGTCTGTGTGGGATTTGTACAGCAACATAGCTTTGTTAGAGACAGAGTAGATGGGTATAAATATTATTTCTTTCAATTCTTCACCTCCATATCCATAACAGCTCTGTGAAATTTATTCTTTACATCTAAAAATTCCCTTAACAGTTTCATGCTTAGCAAAGCTCTGTGTCCGTGTAGATAGGGATATTAATATTTTATTCCTTCATAACAGTTCCTGTGTCTGTGTGGGATTTGTACAGAGCACAGCTCTGAGATAGGGACTAACAGTTAGGGTATAATTAATTCTTCACATCTATTGAGTGTCTAGATGTTATTTCATCCCTATGCCATGACAGTTTCAACTCTGTATTTGTATGGAATTTAAAACTTGTCTGAAAAGTGGCAATCAATGCCCATTGTTTCTATATAAACGTTTCAACGTATGTGTCTCTACATAGACACAGAGCTGAGCATGGAACTGTTATGGAATTACACAGAGATGTTATGGATATGGATGTGAAGAATTGAACTAACAGAGCTGTGTTGTTTTTGATGTTATTTGGTACAAATCCCCACACAGACAGAGCTGAGCATGGAACTGTTAGATGAGATTTATTTGTGAAGAATGAAATAATTTTTAATCCCCATCTCTAACAGAGCTGTGCTTGCCTCACACAGACACAGAGCTGAGCATGGAACTGTTATGGAACTGTTAGATGAGATTTGTTTGTGAGCTGATCATGGAACTGTTATGGAATTACACAGAGATGTTATAGATATGGAGGTGAAGAATTGAATGAAATAATATTTATACCTAATAACAAAAATATTGAGTATCTTCATGGTAATCACCTATCCATAATAGTTCCATAATTTGAATCCTGTTCCCAATAATTATATCACTGGTATCTTTACTCTAAGCTCAGCAAGAATCTGTATTTGTGCAGGGATTTGAAGCTTGTTCCCAATAATTATATCACTGCACAGTTTTGTTCATGGCATAGTTCTAAGTTTAGCAAGGATCTGTATATTTGAATCCTGTTCCAATAACAGCATCACTGCACAGCTCTGTCAGGTATAGGGATATTGAGTATAGAAACCACAGCTCTGTTAAAATTTTTCCCAATAACAGCATCACTGCACAGCTCTGTCAGGTATAGGGATATTATTTCATGGCAATCACCTATCCATAATAGTTCTAAGCCCAGCAAAAATCTGTTTCTGTGTGGGATTTGAATCTTGTTCCCAATAACAGCATCACCGCACAGCTGAGTATAGATTTATAGATTCTGTATGCATCTAGATATTATATCTGTGTCTGTATAATTGAATTTTGTACCTAATAACAGCAGACAATCACCTATTAAGCTCAGCAAGAATCTGTATCTGTGTAGGATTTGAATCCTGTTCCCAATAACAGCATTATTGCCCAGGGATCTAGATATAATTTCATGGCAATCACTCCTATCTATAAATCTGTGTAGGATTTGAATCCTGTTCCCAATAACAACATCACTGCACAGCTCTGTTAGGTTTAGGGACTAGATATTCATCATCACAACATGCAGCAGAGCTGTTCATAATTGATAAGATTCAGAACAAACCTCTATACCAACAAATATTATAAACACATCACTTCTTGCTCAAATATATCATGCAGAAGCTGAGATAGACCCGCTTGTAGAATGGCTTCACTTTTATGATCTTCCAGACAGTTTGGATTCTGTTTCAAATTTAAGAAACCTGAAATACATAAGCTTTGGGAGTTTTGTTTGCAACCCGTACAATTCCTACATTTATAGACAATATATTGCACAGTCCCGAACTGCTGAAGCTCCAATTGCAGTATGTATGATATGGAATCGTGGAAAAATAATTACTCCATGCCATCGCTTGGAATTATGATTTTATGCGGTGCGTGCCTTGTAATAGTACTTGTGATATTAATTGTATTAGAATAGGTGTGACAGAATCCATGGACTTAACTTATAATCTGGTGGAGGTTCCATCTACAAAAAAAATATTTTGTGTAAAAACTCGAATTATTTAAGTCCATCTTGTATTGAATGAGCCAGAATTGATATTGTTTTTAAGCAGGTACATAATCAACTCATTAAAATATAAACCAGAATTTACATCCAATTTTCCTGCCTCATCAAGTATGGAAATTGTTGTGTCCCATGTTATGTCATCAACAGGCCACCTGCTGTTTGTATAAATTCTATGATCATGGAAAAATTTGTAAAACCTAAATTTTTCTAAACTTGAAGTACTTTTTGTAAAAAAAGCAACATATTTTCCCCAATAACAATGCAACAGGTATGCATCAATTCTATGCCAGTATGTATTGGATTCAAAATCATCATATTCAGAACCCAATTCTATGCTCACATACCCAAACCCAACATCACTGTCAAGTATCCATCTTGCCTCTGTTTCATTTTGCACTTTAAAAAAATCATACTCTGATAGATTTTCAAATTTTTCCCTAAAACAATCCAACAGGTGATCTGATTTTATATATCTTGCAATATTTCTTCTTTCAAAATATGTTTGCATGTTCAGGTATCTATATTTCCTGGAAGATATTATTCTGATTGTTTTTTAACATTGAAACATTTGGTAAATATTTATCTTCCTGATAAAGTGGAGGTGCAGTTGGAATCAAATCTTTCTTATATTTCATGTTGGGGTGTATATAAAATATTTACCTGCTCTGTGAAGGCACTTCTAGTTGGTAGGTAAAATCATGGCTCGGTTTGAATTCAATAATTTAATAACAATAATAATTTGTTGCACAGCATGATGCAATAGAAATAAACCAGAAATAGGCCACAACTTGGCCACAAGTGGACCGGAAGTAGGCAAACCGGAAGTGGACCGGAAGTGGACCGGAAGTAAATATGTATGGGTGGGTATGTGGGTAGGTGTGGGTGGGGGTGTGGGTAGATGTGGGTGTGGGTAGCTTAGTTTTAAGTGTGGCCAAAAAAAATATCAAGAGGGGCATATTTTTGACAAGTTTATGGACAACAATCTCACAGAAGTGCCTTTTGTAAGTATAGGCAAATCAATCTGAGGGGGGTTCACCTTTTCTACACTAGAATTCAAAATTCTTAAAAATTCAGAGCATATCACACTGGAAGAATTGGGGTATAGGCCCCTCTTGGCATTGTTTTAAGTGTAAGCAAATCTGTCTGAGAGGCTTCACCTTTTCTACACTTGAAATTCAGAATTTCTTAAAATTAAGAGCATATCACACCTGAAGAATTGGGGTATAGGCCCCTCTTGGCATTGTTTTAAGTGTAAGCAAATCTGATTGTTCAATCAAATAGCCTCGCCTTTTCTACACTTAAAATTGGGTTTATAATACCACCAATCCCACTACTTATTATTATTATTATTTTGTAATTGACCAGTAATGTTGCTTTTTCTTTTTGTTTGTTCTCTTGTTTATTAAAGTAGACATACATAATTAATTTGTTTCCTGACACATAGCAAGTAAAAGAATATGACTGCATACAATCTTAGACAATGCTATGAATTTGTAATTAAATAATTTCAATTAATTACCCACGTAAATAATTTCCAAGCATTTCTTTTTAATTACTTTAATTTACATAGACATAGACATACTCACGATGGGGGATAAGAAGGGGCAGTTGTCCCCCTAATACTCTCACTAAGAAATTTAGTGTAGAGGAATCTTATCGTTATTAAATAATATTATGCTTTTTACAAAATTAAGTATTATCAAGTCGACAAAAGTTCAAAGGAACTATGGTAGATTGGGGGGGGGGGGAGGTGCAAACTACGAAATTGAACTCTCCCACTAACACACACTTTATTCCTTAGTTGTGTTACCTTTATGTATGTAGAATATACATTCCTCATACATTGTAAATCAGTAGCGGCGATTGGGTGGTAAAAGTGAGGGAGGGTGAAGGACAGTTTTCTATTTCTTCGTAGACAAGGCTTAGAATTAAGAACATAATGGGGGATAGAAGTGACAAAAAATGTGGGTTTCACCTAATCGCCGTCAATGTTGTAAATGAATAAATGACGTTTGGTTGTTTTGAATCTCGTGTACTGTTCATGTTGTCAGTACATGAAAAATAGTCTCTGAACCCAACCATGGAGAGAAAAAAAAATGGAGGTGGGCCCCGGATGCAACTTCGCAAACTCTACATAGCACAGCACAAGTCTTCTTATTCCATTGCCGTTATTAGCTGATTACGACATGTCATTCGGTCTGGCAGAACGCGTAGAACCACATACTCGTTGGATCCTATTTCAGCAGAATTTTTACACTGGCGTGCACGGCAGAAGACGGTAGAAAAACAACATCTTGTTAATAAGCATGGGCGGTCACATTGGCGCATTGGAGAATAGTATTTATGCTTTCCTTAGTTTAATAATTAGTGTTAATATTATTTCCTCATATAATATAATAATAATAATAATAATGAATTGTCTTTATTAAGCGGGAGAGGTTCAGCCTAGAGGTGTCCTGACGCCTAACCCTTGTCAATACCCTTACATGTGAATGTAATGATTACATTTCGTATCGTAAGTTGTTCAAAAATCAAATGTGCACTTAAATAGTACTAGTATATATGTAAAATTTAATATTTTTTACTAGATAATAACAATGCTACACATATCACTATCTACGTAAGAATGTTTTCCATTCTGTATACAGCAGTACGGAATGACATAAATACTGATGATTTTTGCAGTTCATATGAGGGGATAAAATGATTTGGGTGACAGGGATGAGCCGTGCTTGATTCAAATGTCATTCTCGTGAATTAAACTACAAAGCATCCACTGCAAAAACAGATCTTTTCGTTCCCTTACAAAACAAATGTGCAATTGTTATTTCCTTCCCTTTTCTCTGGGTAATTTACAATGTGTTTCTGTGTGTAGTCTATTGAGAGTAATTATTATGGGTTAGAGAATACCGTGAATTATATTTCTAAAGAGAATATTACAAAAAATACGTGCTTTATTGATTTATTTTGTTTACTTTACTTCGCTTTTCTGCCACTTTTGGCTAATCACGAAGATGAGAATGAGTGATGATATGATGAAATTGGTGAAGGGACACTCACAGAAAACACCCAAGGCAAGGCTTGATTCGAACCCGAGACCTCTGGCGTCGTAGCACGGTGTCATTACCACTCCGCCACGAAGGTCGGCTGTGTACTTGAAATAAAACGCACGAATAATATAATAACATTATTATTTAATACTGAGAATATATTTGTGTCTCTTAATACTTCATATCACTTTTCCCAAATTTTCAAACTCGTCTAGGCATGTTATCATTAGTCGTTACTTGGTATCTTGTATACGACATTATTATGAACAATTATGCACAAAAACTCTTTTTCAAGGAACACAATAAACTTGTTGCTTGCGCTCGGCGCGACTGCCTTTCAGCCCCTCAAACCCTAATATCTGCGGTTTTGTCATCAACAGACTGAAGCATCTCGAGCAACGAAATACATGTGCATACCTGCCAGGGATGAATTTATTTCTTACCTTATAAAACGTAATAATCAATTTTGAAGTAATATGTTCCATTCTGTTCTCTGAGTTTTCCAGAATGCTCATTTTTTCCAGAGTACTCAATACACAGTACACCGCAACTCGATATTTATTTTGCAATGATCTCCTCAATTTCCTCTCAGAAGAAAGAACTGATTTTGATCGAAAAATAAATAAATAACATTTCGTAATGTCAATCCGCTTCTATTGAAATGTTGAGAAATGCAGGACACGAACTGAAGCTAACAATCCTTGCGATAAGTGGAACTGCTACTTAGGGGTGGTAATGAAATATTTGCAAAATTTTATAAACATTTAAGAGACCACAAGAAGAAAGAATCTACTTATATATACAATATGTGTATGCTACAGATGTGAAAATTGTGCAATATCCAAATGCCCAAAGATATTCTTATAATTTATTTAACGGAGAGAGAGGAATGTCTGCACGTTATATAGATGCAACGGGTAACTTGGTGTTTGTCAGTGGCGTAGCGTTATAGTACGCCCGTACGCCCGACGTTCCCAGCTTTCAATTTCAAAAATGCGTAAATGATGTAAATATAAATTTAAACTTGACTAATTTCATATATGTTTGACCTTCATGGCATTATAATAGCTATTTTTCGCGATCCGCTTGCAACGCTCCACTAACAACACTCGTTCTAGACTTTTTTTCAATGCCTTTCCTGGCCGGACGCCGGGCATGTTCGGCGTAAAGGACTCTATATTCTTTGCTGTCTATCTGGAGGGGAAGCTTGGATCTCTACAGCACGCGCGCAAATGCTCTCTCGTACGCCAGCGTACGGAGCAGGAGGACTAGCTACGTGATTGGTTCATGTGACCCTTCCTGCCTTCTGAAGCAGATGACAGCATTAGAATTCCTACCTGGGTCTTCGCGCTCGTGCTATGTGATGATACAATACGCAATATTGACTGACGTAGCTTTACCAAACTCAAATATACCACTTCTTAATTGCCACTGCATTGTATAATTTATCGCTCGAAAAGCGATGTGCATTAAAAACTAAAAGATCAATACAGTTTTTGTCAAATAAGTTGGTGAAGTCCTCGTGGTAGAAGTTCAGCCTGTGGCTGCTCTACCACTTAACCCGCAAAACTATTATTTTTTTATTAATATTATTTTTTCTCGTTAGTATCTGTCAATGCAAATGTTTAGCATTCATTTGAAAACTCTTAACAGCGAATGATCTCTGAACAAAGTTATTTTAAAATGTTTATCAACATTCTCAAATTGTAATAAACAGTGGTCTCAATTACTAATCGGCACTGTTACGTTAGTTGACTGTACTGTATTTAAATCACCCACCTCCGTGTCAGAGTGTTTTGCACAGCGCGCCAAGACGACCGAGGCCCCTGATTCGAATCCTGGCGTGAGCACGGGTGTTCTTTTTGAGTGTCCCTTCTTCAATATCATCACTCATATTCATATTCGCGATTAACCGAAAGTGGTAGAAAAGCAAAGTAAAATAAACCTAATCAATCAGTAGTTGGATCATCCACAAGAATGACGTATACTGTTGTTCAGAGGCGCTTGTGATTCAGGTAGGTTTTTTAATGACTTGCGTCATGCCGAAAGGTATATATAAAAAAAGATATAAGACACCGAGTTCAAAACATTTGTGGCATAGTGAGGCATCTAGTTTTCTAGCTAAAACATGCATGGATGATGTTTTATTGAAAACCCAGCTGAGTTTAGGCAAATAAACAATACCTGTGGCAACTAAGACCATAAGTAAATTATTAAGCAAGAAAGGGCCGACCCTTCCTTTAGGCTTGGCGTTCCCACCTGAAATGCCCATGCTACGCCACTGGTGTTTGTAGTCTTCAACTGCATGAATTTATAACTCCCTTTTTATCTTTACGGTACGAAATATCCACATCCCAGAGTCACACGCTAATGTTAGCACTTCCATTAATTGCATTCGTCATTTGTCTCTTTTACGAAAAAATATCTTGAAACAAAATAATCTGTAACGTAGGCTAGTCTTCTGCTCTGACGTGCGAGCCTCGGACAATAAGCACAGCGGCGTCAAGACCGTGTCATTGTAGGTGTGACGTCATCACTACGGTAGCCAATAAGACGGCAGAAAATGCTTCACTATGTAGAGTTTGCAAAGTTGCGCCCCGGATGGTGCCACATATCTTTGAATTCCCCTAACACAGTGATTTTCGCCGTCCCTGTTCCAGACCCATGAATACAATACAACAGCGAGATGGAATTGGTGTTTTCTTTCTCTGATTGTACTTCCATCAGAGCTATTGCCCCTTTAATGTGAGGGTCTGCGCACACCCATGTCATTAGATTTGGGTGCCAAAGAGAAAAATGCCTGATAAAGAGGAAGGTTCCATTACACGGCACCTTCAAGAACAAAAAGAACAAAAACCAGGAGCTAATAATCCATTTCTCTCTGCTGCTTATTGGGCTTTCTGTGGTAAACATTTACCTGGATTAGCTTACTATATGATTTGCAAATGGAACAGTTGGCAAGTTTCCCTTTTACCTTTTATTTTATGCAAGAACACCAACGAGCCGACAACAATGTCAGAATGCAAAATAATCATTAATGCCATGACAACTGTAGGAGGGGATGTCTATTCTCTAAGTGATTCAGTGTTTCACCTCACAAGGGGACATTCTGCCTCCATACGATTGTTTATTCTGATGTTCTTACTGATGGAATGAAAATATGTATATGCGATTTACTTTCCATTACACTTGACACGGACTGTACCGACTTCATACATTCGATCGTAATAAAAAAAACTTTTCCCAGCATATTCATGCAGTCAAGGTCGAGTCACGCAGGCATAATTACAAAGCCATCGCACATCTCTCTCTCCCTCTCTCATTTAAAGTGTCAAAGAGCTCATGCAATGTAAACTTAGACATGGGCTGACTTGAGGGCTTCCTCTATCCTAACGTCTCATGTTATATATAAAAAAAATACTCCAGTGAGTGAGTGAAGGGCGGTTTAAAAAAAAAAGCACTACACTCCCTCTCCTTCCTTTCGAGGAAGTCTTTTATCCGCCACCGAGACTGTACAAAGTACTCTTCTTCATGCACAGATTAGTAATCGAGTATATTCCTACAGTTGAAAGTGTTCCTTTACTGGGACCCCTTTTTAGTATCAAGTAGTAGATACAATGTGTGAGATTGTTTAATAAGGCAGGAAACTAATCTGCGATCGAACACTTCATTCCCAGCCTTTTTTCCTTCGCTTATGCTGGTTTCCGTGGCGCAGTGGTTAGCACATCGTAGTTCTAGGTTAGAATCCTACCCTCCATTCATCAATTTCATCACATCATGTCTCATCCCCATCTTCGCGATTAGCCAAAAGTGGCAGAAAAGCGAAGCAAATTATACCAAATCAATCAATCAGCCCCAGCATTTTTTATCTTTTTTTCATAATGACGATCAAATCAAGAAATGTTAGAATGTCTAATTTTAAATTGTTAATCACGTAGCACGAAACTGAAGGGGCAGAGTGCTGGAAGTGCAAAAGTAACCTTTCGTACTCGTACTTTATTCTCGGACAGAACGTGCGTAGTATTACGAATGACATTCCCAATGAATGAGTAATAATTGTGACAAACCTAAACCCAAATAAAACCTGGCTTACTTCATAACATAATCAATAGAGTGAACTAAGCTTTCAAATAAACAGAAGTTGATTATTTTCCTTTTCTCGCAATTCCGACAATAATAATATTGTTCAGAAGTACAGCTCAACAAAGATGTGGAGAATCCGGCAAACTCGCGAAATAAAGTGGACAGTCATTTGTTCTCTCCTCGCGCTTCCCCATAACTTGTGCCCGAATATCGCCTTGTTGTCATGTCTATAATTTCCTTTCAGTGCTTCGTTCTCAATAACATTAACAACGATCTCGTATTACATCTCTACTTTCGATGTGTACAGTTTTCCCCCTTCATGTCGCATATTTTGGTAAAACAGGGGTATGATTACATGACGAGCAGCTGATTGCATTGCCCAAGCTCCAACTCCTCGCTTACTGTTGGAAATTTGACAACAGCGCCAATGCATTTTTCACGTGTTGCTCAATCTGTAACATAAAAATCTCTCTGCATTTCTTAGGTGAAGTTCGACGTCTAATATACTTATTATTTTCCAAAGAAGAGACGAAATGGGTAAGAGGAAGATTGGAGAGGACATTTCGTGTAAATTTTGTGCGTTCTACAGCACCGTGATCAAGGCATCACGTAATAAAAAAAAAAATATGCTGTCAGCAGCAAATTTAAACCTCGTAACCAACTAGCATATATTACTTTCACAGTTACGGTTCTAACAGTGTCTGCATTGTTAGGTTAGGAGGCCAGATTTAGGGCTCTTAGCAACCAATTTTCGCCACGTGTGCAGGTCGCGTTACACTACCATTTCTATCTCTCTTGTCGCCACGGCCTGCTGTATTCTTTAACAATCTGACTGTCCAAGGTTTTCTTCGAGTTCTTTTTTCAATCCTTCATTTTTTAATTCTATATAACAATATGCACAATGCTTACAAAGACGGAAAACCTGCCTACTACTGCATTTGCAAAATTGGAAGTAACAAAAGGATACTTAATGTATACTGCCATAAGTTCATTTTGTTTAGGTAAATTGTTATTTTCCCTTGTTGATCCACACTCTTTGCCGCCCTCCAGACACGCTTGTTTCCCTCTGAAGTTCAAGTGCATGGAAAAATAATGCTTTGAATTCATATCATTTTAAAGCAAAACTTTACATTAAATTTTGAATGTAATTCTAACGATATTAATAAAAATAATTAAACTACATAAACATGTGATTCTGAAGTAATTCACTTATCTTATTTTATAAAAGTGACTGTTCCAGGATATTCAGCGAAAGAGATAAAGAGTTGTTGCAAGTTCACTTTGTGAACAGATAGATTGTAAAAATAGCGTAAAATAATTGTAAAATTTAAGAGCGATTTGAAGTTACGGAGATTGCCGAACAATAGGTGGGTTTAATGTGACGTCAGAAATAGTACCACCGCCATCTTCGTGGCCAAAGTGTTTGTCGTCTGCACGGAAATAGCCACCACGTAGCGTTCCGTTACACTTGCGCCAAAGGTACGTTTGTTGTTAGTACTGTGTAAAATGTCGGTAACATTGCATAAAATTAATGACAATGTTCTGCTATCTAAAAACAGCGGTAAATTTTCACGTGTTCAAGCTCTTTGCTCAGTCGACAGAAAAAGATATGAAGAAAAGGGGAAGAATTGCGGTGTAGATCCAGATGAACTGGACTATAATGAAATAAAAAGGGGCCTAAACATTTGGCCAATTATAGTTCACGTCTGTTTATTTACTTGACCCAGTTACCTGGAATCAATTTGTTTTCGTATTTATTAGTGGTTCGGATTCTGCATGAAATATTTACATCCAGTAAAGATTAACCGTAAATTCCAAGGCTCTGACATTACCGTCTGTTTCCCTATAAGTTTGTTCAAGCTCTGTAATTTAAAATGTTTCGTTGTCGAAAACAGTAATTTCACTCCTAACTTTAACAATTTCGAATATGCCAGTCTTCGTGGCGGAGTGTTGACACAGCGTGCTACGATGCCAGAAGTCCCGCGTTCGAATCCCAGCCTGGGCATGAGTGTTCTTTGTGAGTGTCCGTTAAACAATTTCATTGTATCATTACTTATCCTCATCTTCACGATTATCCAAAACTTGCAGAAAAGCGAAGTAAAATAAACCAAATTAATCAATCAATTTGTTAATATGTTTTAACCCAGCAGTGCTTCATTTTTCTGACAGTACGCAAAGTGTACTACCGGCATCTTCTCTCATGTATCGGATAAGAATTAATAACACTTTGTGTTAACGAACGAAATATAAATAATCAAGTACAAACGTTCAATTACCAAGATGAATTTAACTTTGTGTTATCATTTCTATCGTATCAGCACCCAAAAATCAAACAAACAAGCATACTTGTAAGTATGGTTAAACAGAGTTCGATCCATTTCTACTAAAAGTAACAGAGGAAGGTGATGTATAAACTTTCCTGAAAGGAAATGTTCATTAATGTTGGTACAATTTATTCTTGCCAACCAGAGACGGCTTCCTCTGATCAACAATTATCGAGTCCTTTCATATTCCGTGTCGTGAAGTACACCTTCTCTTTTTCGAAAAATTCGAGGATAAACATGAGTTTCTGTTAAACAATAAAATACTGCATAATGTACCATCGTAAACCAGGTTATCAAATCTCCCGCCCGCCCGCTTGGATTCCGTATGTTTACAAGAACCTTACTCAATCATGGCTGCAGATCCAATAGTGCAACAGTTTATGACGTAGATGAAACACACTTATAGAGCTGTCCTATGTTCTTTGCCTAATAGTTAGATTGTCGAAGGACAGTCCTTTTTTGAGAGCCATGTCCTTCGGTCCACGATGCCACTAAAAAAAATCCTATTATTCAGCAGCGTCCTGCAAACCATCCAGATGACTTCTTTAACCGAATAAAGTCTTCCCTTTCATTAACAAATAAACTTTTCTATGTATGAATAAACTGGAGGCATCGTGGGTTTGTACAAGCTCTTTCCCGGTTCCTTGAAGGAGTAGCTTCTCATCCTTTTTCATTCGCATGAAATGGAATTAGTGCTAAAAACTGAAGAACATTCTTGCTCTGAGTTCATAAATCTCTAGCTACATGCCCTACTTATAAGTGATAGCTAGAATCGCGTGTACCAGGACAAATTCTCCAACCAAAAGAGTGTTAGGTTACTTAGCGACAAATAAAAAAAGCGAACAAATATCTTACTTCATCACAGAACTTACTAAGTGGGAACATATATGTTCCTTTCCCTAATACAGAATTATCATTTCCCACGCACCACATGAGTGCTTCCAAAGCTCTCCCTTACAACAAACTTCAACTAAAAATTATAACACAAGTATCTCTCTTCGTCATGTACTGTTGAGCCTGATTAACAAAAAATGCCAGATCTAAATTTTACTTTCAGTCCTTGCGCTCAAGGGTGGTTTCAGGGTTCGAATTCCAGATAAGAATGTTTTGTACTTGTCCTTTCTTGCATCATAACAAGCTCTACAAATGCCTAATTTCGATATAACAACTGCAGAGCTCTTTTCCTGCTTTCAACATGTGAACGTTGTTATCTGATTCAGTAATCTAAAGCCCTTGTTCCACTGGTTTGGTTGCTACAAAGTATTTGACTGGTATCTATATTTCGCTGCAGGTTGCAAGCAAGATGTAACAAAATAATAGTTAATGGCATTCGCATAATATGTAATAAAACATGGCCATTATTATTCGGAAATTTATTATGATTCTTCTTTCGCCGAGTGAAAGAATTCACTTTTACGCTAAAATTAACGACACAAAATAGCAGAGTACTGAAGCGGGGCTGAACAAAACGAATAAACAGCGTTCGCTTTCCGTTAACTCCTGATGTGTTGCAAAGCAACAAAGCTTCTCTGCTGTACATTCCGTGTGTAAATGAAAGCAGTATTCCAGCTCCCCCCCTTAAAATTGTATGTTTCATTTCTCTCTTATATTTCATTACTTATTCACCTCATTAGGCAGATGAGTATTTAATTAATAGATGGATGAAACTGGTATAGCGATTCGAACCCAATGGTTTTGGTGTTAACAATATTTAGCAATGATGACTTCCTTACACTTTTGCCAGCAGTCAGAACTGAGAGTTAAATTTCTTAAAGTAAAGTAAAGTGTTCCCCTGTGCATAGCACCACGCCATGAAGGCGTATAGGGGGTGTGGGGGTAACGCCCCACACTTTCTTGATCCGGTCGTGAGTGGGGGTGATGTGATCAGCATCACGCCCCTAACCGCCTTTACCCCCCAGGGTTTCCCCCAGGTACCCATGTTATTCGACGCTGGGTGGGCGCCGGGGCCGCTTTCACCGTAAGAAAAGTTCCCGGATTTGAACCGGCCGGGGATCGAACCCGGGACCTTGAGCATGGTAGTCAGACGCGTTACCGACTGAGCCACCGCGGCCACTGTGGGATTTTTTTTGTAAGTAAGGACGATGGCATGGAAAACAGCTGATTGCATCGCCCACGCCCCAACCGCCGGATTACTGTTAAAAATTATACACAGCGCTAATTGATTTATCTCATCTTGGTCAAGCCGTAACATCAAAATCATTATATCTATTTTTCTTAGGTGGAGCTGAACGTCTAATCACATCTAGGCAAATATACTTATTTCCTTCCTTCGCTGCTGATAAAGCGTTTTCGCCTTTCAAGTCTATGCAGGAAAATCATGCCTGGTGTACAGAGTATTAAGAGAATTAAGAACGTTTCTGCTCTCCCCCTCTCTCCCTTCAAGAAAACAATAAGAATCGCTTTCTTCTTTCATTTCGCAGAACTATATTGAGTTAATCATGATGTACTTGTTACGTGAAATACAAGAACTGTTTTCGGGTGGTCGACTGCAGACAGAGTGAAAGGTTTGATATTAAAAATGTAACAAAGAGGAACGTTTGATACACCATTCAGAGATCAGAGAGGGGGTGACAGGGTATATATGCGAAAGTTTTCTTTGGCAGGTACAGCACTGTTCTTTCGAGCGGAACTATTGTTTAATCAGTGTGATAGTTCCCGATAATTCAAATCATTCGTTGTCTTTGCAATTACAATCGCACACCTCAATGTTATGAAATTAGAGTGACAACACGACCTATCGAATCTATTCTCATGTTTCATTGCAATTGCTTTTTCAAAAACAAAACAAGAACAGAACCATTAAATACCAAAGTAAAATACTTTCTGGCACTCTACAAGTAACAACACCGTTTGCTAAATATTTTAAATCTGTGTACCAGCAGGATGATGGAAAAAATAAGATGCTGAATATTCAATCTTACAGTGAAATTGGTAAACTAAACCTGTCAGATATTAGTCTTAAAAATATCGAAGATGCCATAAAAAATCTTAAGCCGAAAATCTACTGGTTCCGATAAAATTCCGCCTTACATACTTATGGGATGTGGATAGATACTCAAATACCCCCTGCACACGCTGTTGAATCTAGTGCTCTCCATCTCAGCATTTCAAGATATTTGGTTCGATCGATTGATTGATTTTGTGTTTTATGTCCACTTTATGCACAGTAAGGCTAATCGGGACTAGACCTACAGTTTAAAGTGGGATCCGAAGCACTTGTACCTCCACCGGGTATCGAACCTGGAACCCCTTGATTAGAACCCGAAGACGCTACCACTGAGCAATTGGGGAGGCCTCAAATATTTAGAAACTCTTCATCCTCCAATGAAGTAGAACCAACCCACTGGCAATATCCCCAATTCGAAATATGTGTAAAACATTTAATGATATAAATGAAAATGAAAACAGAAAACTCCAATATTGAAAAGAAAAATATTAAAATTACATAAATTACGATGGAACCTTAGACGTGTATGTTTGCTTAATGTGTTGTTTGTCTATATATTTTATTATATTACATTGATCTGTGCAATTATTCAATAATGGTATCTTAACTAGTGTATAATGAACGCAATAACTGGGTATTAGTCTATATCTGTATTACATGTTCAATTTCTGATACAGTATAAATAAATAAAGAGGTTTACTAGTAATTGTTTACTGCAAACATTTACTGCTGTGACTGTGCTAACTTTATCATCATTATTTCCGTACTTAACCCATAATTTGCAAGTTCCATGTTATGGTTGGAGCTTCCAACTAGCCGAATGGTTAGCGCTCACTCATAGGGTCTTCCATATATGGAGTATACTACAGTTGTAACGTCGTTGCCTTATAATCAAGGAAATCCCTTTTCGATACCCGGTGGAGGCACGTAATGGTTCGGATTCCACTTTAAATTGTATGTCAGTCCTAATTAGCCCATCTGTGCTTGAAGCAGACTTAAAATAAAATTCAAGTTAGCGCTCACGCCTTTCGGTTCGAGCAATCACAGGTTCCCTTACCGGTGGTAGCTGGAAGATTATTGTTTCTTCAAGGCAATAGGGGAAATACGTGAAAGCAATACTAGTTGTGGAGATAACCAGATAACAGCGACAATGAGATGTGATGTGCTGGCCAAGTGTCAACCACGATAAAACAGATTGGCAGGCTTCCCTTATTCAAATGCTGTTTCCCTACAGAGTTTAGTCTTCGTAACTGTCATGAAGATAATAATAGATAAAATGGGTGGGAAAATATTAACAAACATATGTATATCTTGATAATTTTTTTAGCTTACACAAGCACAAGAAATTTCTTATTTCTGTAATATCTAGGGTTCAAGCACGGAACGAGTTGTAGTCACTTTTATATCATACTGAAAACGTTTGTTATTCCGAAAAAAAAAAATATTTCTTATATTTAAGTCAAGATCCTACGAACTCTAGGAATTGAAGGAAAAATAGGCACGAAATCACATTTTCTTAAAATTTAATAATAACAACAATAATTTATTGTTTCAACAATAGTTGAATAGCATTCTCGCTCAAGAGGAATAGACATATTCACTCATCCCCATCTTTGCAAATTAGCCAAAAATGGCACCAAAAGCGAAGTAAAATAAAGCAAATAAATCAATCAATATTCATTCCGGAAACGCTCGAAAAAATATTTTAGTTCCAAAGAACATTGCCATAGCTACTCATTTCTGGTGCTTGCGTGCATTAGAAAACCCGTTTATCTTTATTATTTTGATAATAAAATATATTGATTTTATAACATAAACTATCAAATGAACGGGAAACAAAGAATTGATTATAACGCCATTAAGCCTTGTTTCCATTATATGAAAAACTCAAGATGCTGACCAAGGCAGAAATTTATTTTATTTTAAAAAAATAAATTAAACGTAACGTTTCAACCTTCTAGCAAAGTCTTCATCAGACTCTGTATCATGTACAATTTTTTTATTAATTTGTACTTGATACAGAGTCTGATGAAGACCTTGCTAGAAGGTTGAAACGTTACGTTTAATTTTTTTTTTTTTAAATAAAATAAATTTCTGCCTTGGTCAGCATCTTGAGTTTTTCAAAGAATTGATGGTGGAAATAATTTCAAAATTCATGGTTGGGCAAAAATCCGTGCAGTTTTTATGATGAAAATGTAGAAGTGGCGTTGTGTAAAGTATGCAAGGAAGCTAATGATCAAAAACCATTGAGTTTTGCATCAAAGGAAAGAGATCCTTTGTTTAATTTCTACTGTCTTTTTCCAACTGAAAACATGATTTAAGAAAATTCAGCCATGAAACCTTCCGGTGTCGCAAAGAATATTCTCAGAAAAGATAATTTTTTCCGCGAAGTTGTAACCGAAGTGTTTGAGCCCCTGCCAATGTTTTCTAAACGTTAGCGACACTGAGCCGCATTAACAATTCGCCATCCGGAGCAATCGAGACAGCAGCGACACAATTTTGCCGTTTTTCCTTGCAGTTCACGTTAATTATTTGTACAGCGACCTTGAACCAAACTGGAAGTACTTAGGTCGCCACCAACTGCTCCCGTGAATTTCACTGTTGCTGCTCTTGTTTGGAAGAGAACCCGAAAAGCGAGCTCTCAGAGATCCAGCACACAATTCTGGGTGAAAGGATTCCAAACGCTTTGGCGCCTCATAACGGTCATGGGGTCTTTGGTAGAGACTTCCATTTAAAGGGCACATCAGTTTACTGCAGCGAGGAAACAACGCAGCTGCAAGGGTTCTGATAAATCCGTTACGAATTTAACAATCATTCGTTATCGTCATTGCAATTTACGCGTACAATAAATCACTAACCTTAATCCTCATACGTTTTATACTTAAGATTTCGCAAGCGAACAACACACTGGCGTGTGGATGAAGTCCTCTGTGGAGTTTGTGTGCCCTGTCCATGTGTAATAGTGAAGTCTCCCTCATCACCCTTTGATTACAAGGCATCGCAACCTCCCCGATGGTTTAGTTATAACCAGGGCCCGGATTTTGATGACATGTCATCTTTTTTTCCTTGTGTAGTATGCATTGCTCTTTAGTAGGAAAATTCTAGATGTGACGCCCAGGTTACAAAAATGCGATTTTTATTATGCATTTTTTCGTCATATTTTCCATGTTTTAAGTTTTAGGTCATTTCTGCAAGTTTTAGGTCATTTTTTGGTCATTTTTCGCGTTTCACTCACAATATAATTATTCCATATTCAAAAAAACGTACTTACGCTCAAATTTAATTTCGATAAGCATATACGGGCAGTGCAACTCGCAAGTAAGAAGAAATCCACGCAATTGTTACTGCAACAGAGTACATCCATGAAGGTGAATAAATCGTCCGATTTTAACAGAGACTTTTGTGAAGCTCTAGTTTCTGCTAACATCCCGTTTTGGACAGTAAACAATGCTAAATTTAAGAGCTTTCTCGAAATGCATTTCGGACGTCCTATCCCAAACGAATCAACTCTTCGGAAGAACTACCTGGTACAATGTTACGACAGCACTATGAACAAGATACGGGGAAAAGTACATGGGAAGAAGATCTTCATATCCATCGATGAAACAAATGACGTAGAAAATCGTTGCGTGGCTAACGTTGTCATTGGTACGTTGGAGATCGACGGACCAGGTGAAGTCTTTCTGCTCACGAGTGAAGTGTTAGAAACTGTCAATCACTCCACAATATGTAGACTGTTTGAAAAGTGTATGTTTTTGTTAAGGCCTGAGGGTATCAGATATGATGACGTCTTGCTTTTTGTGACTGACGCCGCGCCATACTTTGTGAAAGCTGGGAAGTCAATAAAGGCTTTTTACTCGAAAATGGTGCACATTACTTGCTTAGCACATGCTATGCATAGGGTGGCAGAGGAAGTTAGAGCAAATTTTCCTGAAGTGGATGCCCTTGTGTGAAAGACGAAGAAAGTTTTTATAAAGGCTCCTGCTCGTAAAGTGCTGTTCAAGTCCATGGCTCCCGGTGTTCCACTCCCTCGAGAACCTGTCATCACTCGGTGGGGTACCTGGATAGATTCAGCAATTTATTATTGCGATAATTTCCAAGCCGCTAAAACACTATTTTCAAACGGTGAAATTGAAGGACAGGTAGCCTTCATAAAGGCAAATTTCAGTTCCTTAACACATGGGATCACAAGTGTACGGGAGCAAGGTGCAAGCCTCTAAAGTTCTCTAACTGCAGTTAGAAAAATTGCATCTCATTTGCAAAGTGTAGGAGGAGAAGTTGGTAGAAGCGTATCGAAGAAAGTGGAAAGCGTTCTTGACAAAAACTCTGGATACAAAACTTTGTGTCGCATTTCTCAGGTGTTGGCCGGTGATTCAATTGATACTTCGTGCATTGAAGAACTCACTGCCACCGATTTAGTGCATTTCAAGTACGCTCCTGTAGTGTCGGCAGATGTGGAAAGGAGTTTCTCCAAATACAAAAATGTGCTGTCCGACAACAGGCGTTCACTTACTTTAGAGAACCTTCGCATGCTCATTGTTAAGTACTGCAATAACTCTGAATAAGTAAGATTTTTTTTATATAAAATTCAATTACAGAAGTAAGAATTGTGCCGTGCCGTACACTGTCATACGTTGAAACAGATAAAAATTGTAAGTATTTTTTGTACTGCCATACCCTGAAATAAATAAAAAAAAAATTGTCACTTTTTCACTTTATAACTATCATACCTTGAAATATAGACAAATTTTTAAGTCATTTTTTATGTCATTTTCTTGATATTTAGGTCATTTTATAGGTCAGATTTCAGATTTTTTTAGGTCATCAAAATCCGGGCCCTGGTTATAACATCGCCACCGTGTAATCAAGAGGTACCGGTTTCGAGGTTTCGATACCTTGTGGACGCACATAGTTATTCGGTTCGATGTAAAATAAATCAAATGAAAATCAACCGTTGTCAATTATGTAAGCTCCTTGCTTATTTTGCTTGAGAAACGAGCTAGTAAATATTCGCCCTACCCCTATCCAGATTATTTCAATTTCAAGACAAGGTTCGACTGCTTCTACTTTGACATATTCAGCTCAGAGAAAGCAGACGATTCTACAGCCATTTCTACATTTTGTTTAGTTTGTTTTGAATTTATGTAGTTAAATTAACCCTAAAACAGGAAAAGTGACAGTGATATTCAAGGAGTAAAACACAGAACATTCTCAAACATCGTCATTCCAAGAGAGGACTTTATACGTCCTATTGTCTTACTACACAACAGTATCTGACATGTAATATACTTACAAACATCCGCATAACTATGAGTTTTTAGAGCAATACAGCATTAACTGTCAGTTATGTAAATGAAACAGCACTAAAACTTCCAAAGGAAAACAAGGATAATATGCTTCACAGAAACTAAGAAACCGAAAGCACCTTTAAAATTTTCAGGCTGATTTGTGTGTTTCCCATGTAGCTACTTTTTGAACTTTGTTATTACAAAATTTTAAAATTAAAACAAGCAAGTAATAAGTCAGTAGTTTTTTGAGAAAAGAAGAAAAGATAGTAAAACTTCTTCAATACAGGAGGTCTGAATGCTTCTATTTTAAAATCATTCAACAATATTTGACTACACGGTGAGAGGAATGTGATCTGAGCGTTACTTGAAATTAGTTTGTGAATCAAGCTTAATAGGTCGATGCCCTCTTTTCAGTTTTATTACACTTATTTCAGGAAACTTGTAATATCATATGGAATATCAGTTTATTACCTTGTCAAATATAAAAATTCAATCAGACGACGGTCCACCTCCAGTTTGCTCCAATTTGGTTATTTCGGTACGTTCATATCAGTATGAACAAACATGGTACCCATTATCACCCCAAATACGTCAGAAAAAAGAAGTTCAAGAGCGCGTTCAGTCTATTTCTATTTTCTTAAACTTCTTTATTTCAACAAGTTTGTATCAATATAATAAAGCTCTAACCCGATTATCAGCATACAACTTTCAGAAGTAGAGAAGTTCGAGTAGTTTTTATTACAGCAAATCCCACTGAACAGTATACCAGAGTTCGTTCATTCTAAGACTATGCATTGCAAGGCTGAGCCACAGTTCCCCGTGCCATGAAGACACATTTACGAAATTTGGTCCTACCCCCACATTCTCCCGGCCACTTTGAAGGTGATGCAATCAGCAACACATAAGGTTGTCCCCGGTACCCATAGATATAAGGCTAGGTGGACCCCAGGGCCGCTTTGTGCGGGGAAAAGGCCTGACAAATTCCAACCTTTGATCACCCACCCCGGGAATTGAACCCGGTTTTTCCGCGTGCATGTGAGACGCCCTACCGTCTAGACGACCGCGACTCTATAGACTATGTAGTAAGCAGAATGAAATAGTCAGAAACGGTGGAGACTCCCCGATGGCGTAGTGGTATCGTCGTCATCTTTCATCAAGGGATCCCAGGTTCGATACCCGGTGGATACAGATAGTGGTTCGGATCACAATTTAAATTGTAGGTCCAGTCCCGATTAGCTTTATTGTGCATAAAGTGGACTTAAAATACCAACTCAATCAATCTATAATATAATCAAGGCAAGCTTGAATACAGGCTGTACGCAGGATTTATTTTTTTCACGGGCGGTGCAGATCAGAAAATATGGAACAAACAATATAATCTAAATGCTGCTGAATTGATTGAAGTACGTTATTTTACGTTGCTTCTCTGACACTTTTTGTTAATGGCGACGATGAGAGAGGGTGATCTGATGAAAATGATGAAGGGACACTTACAAAGAATGCCTGCCAATGTTCAGGCCGGAATTCGAACCCGGGACCACTGGAGTCATAGCGCGCTGTGCTAACACTCGTCACGATGGTCAGTGAAATGCTGTTGGAACATTTGATGCGACCACCAAGAATGGAGTAGTGTTGCACCTAAACGCACAAGTATAAAGTTGAAATATTATGGTCCAAAGTATAGAAAAAAAATCAACATCCATTCCGATCCGACAATCGGCAACATAGTCGCTTGCAGACAAACGCTGTCACAGAGCGTACAGCTTGGTGCTTACTGTATACATTTATTTCTCGGATTCTCTATTCGAAGAGTATAACAATGTTTACAATTTCCTTTAATTTTCTTAAAAACCGAAAAACCATGATAATTCCATGTTTTAAAAATAATATACAGAGTGAACCAAAAGTAGGTGGAGAGTAAGTCTACAACAAGAGCCTCAGCAGAATTGAGTATTTCACAAACTTCTATTATACGAATCCTGAAATCTATTGGGTTGAAACCTTATCGTCCACGGCTAATTCATGGCAGATTGGAGGATGATCCAGACAGTAGCGAGCGAGATCATGCTGAAAATTATTATTTCCTGTGCACCTACTTTTGGTTCAATCTGTATTTAGAAATTAAATGATACGTATTAGGAATTATTATTAAAACAAAGAACATACATAAATTTGAATTAAACAAAATAAAAAATATATATATATACTAAGGTTCCAAGAAGTCTGGACAGAGATTAAAAAAAAAACTCAAACTCAAACTCAACTAAATCGTGACGTTGCATCAATGGTTATAAAACTAAAATAACTCAATATCGCATACTGCAGAGTTCAGGTGCTTGTTTCTCTCCACAACAAACCCATTGATTTATACAAATAGAAATTCTTTCAAAATCTAAAAATTAAAAAAAAAATTAAATATTTTTTTAAAATATAAATGCCTGTACTACCTTAGTGGGATTATATAGATTTCCATAGTTCGAGAGGATTGCATGGTCCCCTTGCCAGGCATGTACCATGATCAATATTTTATGCATATTATTATAAATAGTATTGTGCATATATTTTCTTTGGTACTGTCATTCAAAGTTATGATCCCAATATAATACTCGCCTTCCAAAAGGTTCGGCGGAAATAACCATTGACTAAACAACAAATATTAAATAGGTTTATTTTCACTCTTTAATTTTAGAATTTCATAAATCTTTAGGGGTGTCCGGATCACCTGGACCCCCTTCTAAATATATCCTTGCCCATGCCACTCGGCACGGACCTGTTTTAACCAGTTTACTACTTGCAGAGGTGTAGAAGTTCAATATGGCGACTATCCATTTCCGTTTTTTTTTTTTTTAACTCGCATATTTGAACGAGTTCATATTAAGAATAGAAAGCTTCATAGCTATTATGAATGTACAGGTTTCAGTAATAAATAACTTCAACATGGTCGTCTTTCCCTTACTTATCGTTTCGCCATATTAATATACCCAAGGTAACATAAACTAGCAGCATATTGCTTTTTAGTTAATTTAATTATATATATCTCCATACTTTCATCGTAGACTTGGTTTTAACATAAAATCTTGTGGTAAATCAGTCGCCTGAGGTTCCTCGTTTGGTTGGTCTCCTGCTGGAAATTTTGTTGCACATTGTTTCGATGAGCCATCCGTCACGTGATTTTTAGTTCGCAGCGGGTTTCACACACTCAGATGTCGCCACCGTCGTGTTGTTAAACACAAAGTGTTTATGCTGATTGGTGCCAAACATCGAAATTTGGAACCTTTCACACGAGTGTGTGGCTTTGACCGGTCTGTAACCCCGAAACTAAACTGCGTTAAAATTAAATTTTTCTGGTGTAATTTAGCCTGTAGATTACGAAAAATTAATTAGTTCAAAACGAGAAACCACGAAAAGTTCCTCGTTTCGAAAAGTTCCCACAAGTGTTGGTGTTAAAACCGATTTGGTTCCTGCTTTTTCACGGTACGACAACGCACACACACACACACACACACACACACACACACACACACACACACACCATCACACACACACACACACACACACACACACCATCACACACACACACACAGAGAGAGAGAGAGAGAGAGAGAGAGAGCGATAAAAGAGGGGGAATATAGAGAGATAGAAAAGAACACACACACACATACACATACACACACACACACACACGGAGAGAGAGAGAGAGAGAGAGATAGACGGAGATAGACAGAGATAGGAAGAGAGAGAGAGAGAGAGATAGACGGAGATAGACAGAGATAGGAAGAGAGAGAGAGAGAGAGAGATAGACGGAGATAGACAGAGATAGGAAGAGAGAGAGAGAGAGAGAGAGATAGACGGAGATAGACAGAGATAGGAAGAGAGAGAGAGAGAGAGAGAGAGATAGACGGAGATAGACAGAGATAGGAAGAGAGAGAGAGAGAGAGAGAGAAAGAGGACATAAGAAAGAGAGAACACACACACACACACACACACACACACACACAGAGAGAGAGAGAGAGAGAGAGAGAGAGCGATTTTCTGCTCAAGATGTTCCGTTATGTGCTATTTAAAAATCTATGACGTTGATGGGAGTTATGTGGTTTGGTGTATATAAAGTACCACATGTTCTGTACGGTTAGTGTGTTCATCGTGAAGTAGCAGGAAAGAGAAGAGCAAGATGGAGAAAAGCGGTACTGCCAAGTCAAGAAGAGTGCAAAGATCTGGTGGTGCCGAAGTATCTGTAGTGTCCAAATCTGCAACAACACGTTCGGGAGGAGTTACTGCAACGTCAGCTGTAGCACCTGCATCTCTACAGGGAGGAAAGGTTTGGAATGTGAAAAGAAAACTTAATTTTCAAGGGAATAGTTATGTGCAGCAGCAGTTAAATATGCTAAAGCAGCTCTCTGGAACCAGCATGGAGGAAAATAGTGCCGAGTCCTCTTCCACATGGAAACCACGGAAGCAATACCTGTTGGAGGTATGTTACCCTTTGAGTAAAACTGCATTCAAGAGTGCAACTGTTGGATTTGATGTGGAGAACGATTTTTCTGTGTGTGTGCGTATTGCTCGCCACAACAGCCAAGGAATTGTGTTGTGTATGGACGAATGGTGTACACTGATGGAGTTGGGGGGAAATATATCTAATTATTTATCTAGTGAAGAAGAGTTTGTTTTGTCGCCTGCGTTGCTAGGTGAAAAATACATGCTTTCTTTTGGCAAATTGTACAATAAGAAAGTTATTCAGTTTGTCGATATTTTTGATTCGGAAATACCAATGACAATGATGTTAACTACATGGACAGAGCTTTTACGATTGTCTGATTGCATATCTAAGATAACTAAAATGTATTGTGAATATCAGACCCAAATACGTGAATATTACGAGTCTTATATTTCATTATGTGTTGGATCAATTAAGGATACTTGTTATGGTTGTACTAATAATTCAAATGATCATAATTGTCAGGATATTACCAATATAAAAGATCAAGTAGAGCGACGTGAACTGCCGATATTTGATAATTGTGTTGAATTTTTAAGTGAAAGAGTGAAATGTGAGTTGGGACTATTTTTTCGCGATGTATGTGTGGAGGTTATCACTTCTAAACTGAGCAAGTGATGAGAACTTTTGGTAAAGTTCAGGTTGTAATGGTGTTGGGAGGTTATTTGTGACAACTTGTAACGGTGTTGGGAGCTTATTGACCTGAAAATTTTCTCTTCTTGGAAAGTTATTTGTGAGAGACAGTTATGTGGAAAGTTCCTAGTGTGTGTGTGTGTATATATATATATATATATATAAAATATGTGCGATGTCCACTATATCACTATGGCAAGTCAGAACATACAGAACGCTTCAGCTCTGGCTGACACAGAAGATATTGAACATATTATTTTCGAAAGTTGTGGATGCTTTTCTGGCTTCATTGACAAGTATTGTCTGTTAAAAAGACTACATACTTATGTACCTAAGTATGCTGTTATTTGCGATGGTTGTTTTACGAATGCACCAAATCAACTGGCTCACCAGTGCTTGAGTAAGCATTATTTGGAGTGTGATAGTGCTGAAAGTGCTGACGAATGCGAACGCTGTTTCACATGGAAGATTTCCAACCTAAAAACTTATCTTAGGGAGCCGGATAATTTTTATCACATTTTCTACCATTTTATGGATACTCACCCTGAGATTGAATACGATCTTGAAACAGAGTCGGAAGCCTATTTGCTGCTTTGGACTCTAAGTGATGAGAGAGATTTGATGCACAATTTAGTTCGGTGTATACATCAAAACGAGATACATCACGGGGACAATTTCTGCTGTACGTAGTTGCATTAAAGAAAAAAAAATGGCTTTTATAATTGATGTGCAAGGTTTTAGAAGTAAAGACAATAGTTTTCTAATTCGTGAAATTTGTGTTTGCTCAACAGATTTAACAATTGTATATCATGCTTTTGTTGATATTGGAAAGTTTGACTTAGATTACAAACAATGTAAATGGTTAACATATAACCACCATGGTTTGTTATTTTCAGAACCCAAAGGTTATGATATCAAACATGTGAAGGTGTTTTTTAGTGAGCTAAAGGGAGAAAATACAATATTTTACTGTAAAGGGTTGGAAAAATCAAAGTTGATTCAAAATGTATTTAATATTGACAATATTGTCGATCTCGATACAAAGCGCTGTCCATCATTACAAAATCTTGTTATGTATCAGGGTGGATGTTGTAGTTACCATACATCAAAAGAACCATTTTCTCAATCAGGCTGTGCTTTTAGAAATGTTCAAAGACTTGTTACTTGGTTCAATATGAAATAACAAATCTCAGATATGTTGAGACTTTATGCAAATAAATTTTATGTATATATTAATGAATGCAAAATAAAGTTTAATTGTGAATTTTGTTGTTTCATTCCAAGAATATTTTAAAGTATAAAATCAAAAACAAATATGTGAAATATAATTTTTATTATTTATGTATATATATTAACACCATATGGAAATGAAAACATAAAGTATAATTTTTATTATTCTACTGTATATATATTTACATACAACACCAAAATAATATATACAAAAATGTAGATATTTTAAGATAACAATATTTTCAGTTGATTTAAAACAATGTTGTCGTTGATTACAAAGTTTGTTTTACTGAACAAATTGACAAAATCCAATATTGTGTAATTATTGGTAGAGTAGTAAAGAAACATTATACAAAATACACCACAAAATACTGATTCTGAATGTTGAATCTGTTGATTGTTCCAAATCCAACGGTAAGTATTTCTGTTGAGAAAACGTTTTACATTTTCGGAGGGTGGTTCTCCAAAGGAGTCGAAATATATACCAATTCCATTTTTGTTAATGTACACAGCAACCCAATGACCATCAATATTTTCACTTGTGCTTGTATTAATAATTAAACCTGCTGGAAATTTTACTGATACCGGTAATTGGTTATCAGCATACACACCAACGAATTGAACAGCAGTTTTACAATTTTGAAGTATAATATAAATTATGTCGTCAGTCCACATATTTTTGCTCTTGCGTTTTTTCACTGGAACAAACTGTATGTATATCTGAATAAATATTATTCAAACTAGGCGTTGGTATATATGGTGAGATGACACCTAACTGGTACCCTCTTAGTTCGTAGCAACGAATGTACTTGGCATATACTTTGCACTCTTTTGCTGCACAGCGAAATTCGACGAATCTATGCGTTGGATGACAACAATTTTCAGCTGGAAATCCAAGCAGGCAAGCCTTCGGACAAAGCAAGTCTTCTAAATTGATGATGGTGCGATGTAGAAGATCTCCCAGGAAGGTACAGCGCTCGATGCCATGAGCATACAACGCTGTAGCATGTTCTGTGTAGGATGTCAGTATGTTGGCTATTTGATTGTATTTTATATACCCATGATTCCATTCAAGACCATGTGAATTTTGAGATGCATAATTGTTTAACTGGGTAGAAGTCGATTCTAATTCACCGTATGGAAATGGTGGTAAAAATATCCAGAAGTCCGAACTAAAGTTATCAATATTGACAAGTGCAAGCTCCTTGACTATAATTTCACCTTGATTGCCCTGGAAGGCAGTGAAATGAATAACAAATCTCATCCCGGCAAACACTCACAAAGATACTAAAATCTATTTTGTAAAGTCGGGATATATATTTCTGTTTTTGTCCACCTGAAATAGCGAATCAAATTGTGCGTAAATAACACATGTGACAGATGACGTCAAAGAATTTGCAAATTGTATTTTGAGAGTAACAGGCGACTCATGTACCATGTCCCATGTATTGTCATTCAAAGAGTTTGTAGGCGAAAGAATAAACGCGAAGAGGGTATAGCCTAGAGGATAATCTTTTCTAGCAATACAATTTCCACTATTACAATAATACATTCCAGTTCCAGAAAACAATGTATAGTAGCTTTGAATGTAGTTATTTTTTGAAAAATTTGGTGTTAGAGGGGTGGAGGGATAAAATTTGGAGCCGACTTGTAGCTGTAGCCGGTTAATGTTGAAATGTTCAAAATGAAATGGATTCAAGTTGTATTTTCCATTGTATGCAGCATTCGAAACAAAGCCAACAACAAGAGCTTTTGGAACATTACCCAAAAATAGATTATCTATGTTATAAGAAGTTATATTTTGAGGAATGGTGTGAGTAAGAGTTTCTACTTTTGTTATAGGTAATTTAGCTGTTTTACGCTCCATTCTAGTACTGAGTTGCATTCCAATATCGGGAGAAACAGTTATTCTCCGAACCCATAAAGTCACATTTTCTAAATGCACCACACACACAAACCCCCCTGTATGTGCACTCACTGTTTGACATATCCATAGGGCACAGTCATCCAAGACTCCTTCTCCGCGATCGGGTCCAGTTTTTGTCGCTTACTTTTCACAACTTGATGTGTTTTTTTCTCGGCGCGACTTACTATGCGGAACCCATCAAGTCGTGCTATCTTCCTTGGTTCCTCCAAGACTTCCTTAGACAATGTGCCTTTTACTAAATTATAAAAATGCTCATAATTGACAATTAATCTTGCTCTGTGATTTAGTGAGACCCCCTAATTTTGTAAACATATCGCAATTCCCCGCTGGTAAGATTCCGCAATTTGTAGGCATAGTTCTTGGGACCAAGTCCTATAAAACTTACAATTTCCCACCCCGCATCAACTTCGTCGGTTAGATCGCCAAGGAAGGGTCCACATTGCAAAGGGGGCTCCCTATTTCTGTCCACCGTCATAAGCAAACTGTCTGTGTCGGTGTACAGTAAGCGGTCGGGCTCTATTTTCTTTAGCAGCGTCCATAATTTTACACGAGCCCAGGATGTTATAAATGCTGCTAGAATTATGTTTGAAAACTGATTTGGGGTGTTTTTGTTTTGAATATCTTTGTATGTGAGTAAAAGTGCACTCTGCCCGATAGGTATAACCGTTTGAACTTCGAACTGAGTAGAGTAAAGGTAACTGAAAAATGTTTTACTGTCTTTAACAATAACACTTTTTGCTAAGTCAGTTCTCTGGCCAAATTTTCCATACAAGGAATTCAAGAATAATTTTGCAATAAATCTTAAACCAGGGTTATGTTGAATTTTGTCTTCTCTCAGCTCGATAAGTTCATGACGCTTATATTCCGCAATATAATTCAGGCGTTCCGCATTTGTTTGACACGAAGACGGAAAACCTGAATTCTCTTGTTTTATTCTAAGAAAATTTCTAACATATTTTTCAAAAAGACCCTCAGAGACTCCAGGTTCAGGTTTTAGAATTTCAAATTCCCAAAATTCCTCAATATTTATAATTTTATACCCAAATTGCAATGCCAAATGTAGCTCTGGGGTGCAGAATGTTCCGTGCAATGCGCGTTGGTCCTCAGAATGCGAGCAATCGTTTTCACTCAGTTCATCCATGCAGGTTCGGCATAAACCGAACATAAGCCGTCCATTACTTGAGTGTGGTAGAATGGGAATATGCAGATAGGTTGGAGGCAAAACTTTGCATTTGACAATTCCATGTGTGTTTTCCACATCAGGAAATGGACCCATATGTATCTTGGGGGTTTTGACAGGGAGCGGTTTGGTATTCATAACATATGGGTACAAGCTTGTTACATCCAAATAAGATATAAAAGTGTCATGACTGTCACATTCTTGGAGGGATTTGAAAACTTCAGTTCTGCCGCCTCGATAACAATCTTTTGGGATCAGAGGTGTTTTTAAATTTAGACAGTGGTCTCTGATGAATTGCTGAATTTGTTTATTCTCTTTTACTTCTCTGTCCCAATCACATTCCCATTTCTCGTTGACGGTATACCCGCGTAATTCCAAGTACTTTTTGCGGGCCATGGTACACTCATATCTTCGTTCCATGGAATCACCACTATCATCCAAGGAACGATGGCGTTGCTCTCTGTAACATTTCGGACAACCGTGAAAATAGCAGCCATTAAACGATAACAAATTTCGTGTACCTTTTTCAAACCCGTCAACCTTCTTACGCCCGACCCATTTTTCACCACCATTGGCACTATGAGAAATATTGCGCCCACACACTTTTTCCATATAGCTAAGCCAACGAAGAGCTTTAATACTTTGATTGTCACGTTCCCTGTAGCCATATGGAGGTATGATGGCGATTTTGTTTTCCTGTAAATAATGAGTTCTGTAAACTCTAATTGCAAGACTTGCAATTGTGGGGGCTACAATGAAAGGTTGCAATCCGCTAGTTTCCTCTTCAATCAAATTGGAAAACTTAATAACTGCGGCTGTCAAAATTTCTACATCGTTTTTGCAATATTCCCTCAGTTCTTTTTGAAAATCGAACTCTTTGTTTTGTGAGACACACTCTTGGTGCCATTTAATAAGCTCTTCCCGATCATCGGGGCTTCGACTGTCAGGATCAAAATATTCAAGATCCGGGAACGCACCTACATAGTTTTTATGGTCGGGCGTATTAAAGAGATACGGAAACTCGCCCTTCTTCATGCATTTTTTCAGGCCTAGGGTTTTTGGGAGTTTTGATAATTTGACCCCTAAAAATAAATAAGTATCTCTAAAAGTAATTTTTGGTGTAGCTTTCATCTCAACAATCTGATGTCCCTGTGTTATAACTGAGGGAATTATTTTCTGTTTCTCAAGCAACGCCCTAGCCGCAAATATATTGTCGAATTTCGACCCGTTGTGAGAGAGAACAATAATTTTCTGAAACTTCTCTCTCGGCTGTAAAACATATTCAATAAATCCCTCCATACTATTAAATTCATGGGTACGTTGCTTGCATTCTCTACAGAATGTAATGCCATCGGAATCCTTACAAGCATGACATCTTTGCATCGCTATGACCATGTTGACAACATGCTCACGTTCTCCTTTTTCATTGGGATGTTGAAGCATTGTCTCCACATCATATACAATATAAAGATATCTCTCAATGTGTTTTAAGTTTTCCTTTTGGACAAAACATTCGTGCTCTGGACCAACATGCACACAACACATTTTGCAAAAATGCTCATCACATCGGTGTTGAACATTCTCGCGTTTTCTTTTGTCTACCAGAACAAAACAATCGGTGCAAAGTTTCAGTTGCTCACATACAGATTTCCCACGCGAAGAAGCAGTCTTATGTTGATTGTAACATTTCAACAAAGGAAAATTTCTATTGCACTCGCTACAGTGGTGTTCTATGGTTTCGACGGGTGGTTCGTGAATTTGTTCGCAATAAGTACAATTATATTTACACTTGTGCGATTCTTTGGAATTGTAACCATCCAAGCACATTGGACAATAATATCTAAAATTTAAAAATGACTTTATAGCCAGGATCGGAGAATAATGTTTACTCTCGAAAAAAATAAACAACTGTTTTGGAGCATAGTTTCCCTGAAAAATAATCTCAAAAGTTCTTGTGTGTTCACTTTGTTTGTACACTACAATTTGGTACTCTGGAGCAAAGTAAGTCTGAAATTTCGCCACATCCTCCAGAGTACAACCGTTTTGCGCATCAACCTCTACACCTGCAAGCCTGCTTAATTCGATGGCCCTGTTCTTTTGTGTTTTTCTGCCTGGGTTTTTAAGGTTTTTAAGTAAATTCAAATCTTTATCTGCCTGCGCCTTTGCTATGACCAGAGCTCTTGGAAGACAGTATACATCTTCCTCTTTAATCTTAAACAAGCACTTTTGGCGTTTCATACAATCGAATATTTGATTCAAAGGCGCATACTTTATTAAGGCACGGGCTCTCCCTTTTCCTAACTGAGGATCAACAATACAAATATTAAAGGTGACCCTGTCGGCTACAAGAAAGTTCTCGTTAGAATTGAGAACTTTTTCAATGTGCCTGAACATAATCTCGGTGTTGAGATTCTTGAGCCTCCGCATAGGAATGAAAAGAGGTCTTGGAATTGTGCTGGCGGACGACTCAATTTGCAGACCGACATGTGACTCGGGGACTACGCCACTTAAGACCTCCTCCAGCACAAATTGGAAAAGGGAATTGACATATTCCCGAGGATCATCAAAACGATAGTTCCTCGGCTTTACCACTACTATCTTACCTTCCGCAGAAAACTTTGGAAAGTAGTGGGCCTCTTCACCTACAATTTCAAAGATACCACTGTCTGTTTCGCCACCCTCGGTTTGGGCACCAGAACCGTGTTGCGGGACTTTGAAACAGACATTGGAAGGGCCAGGCTGTGGAGAAGGTGATCTAGCATCCGACCGTTGGTTGGATTGACCTTCGTACGCTTCCATCGCTTCGATTAAAACATCGTCTTCATCGGACAGAATGGGAGATGGTGGCACAACAGCTTGTCTTAACCACTCTAACATTTCATCGTCAGAGGGTATGTCATAGATTGGTGACCTGGGTTCAAATCCTGATGCTTCTGGTGTTCGATTTTCCACAGCACCAACAGCAGAGCGTGGGGGTGGTAAATTTGGAAAGTCGCGATCCAAGTTAAACAACTCTGCTGCTGCCATGTTGTTACCATTTCCATTCCTTTCATCATCATCATCATCATCATTCTGTCCGATGATCCTAAATTTCTCTATATCCTCTTCGCGGCGGCGGTCTCTAGTTTCATCCCGTTCAATATTTAGTTCCGTATATTTCCAGAATGCTTCAAAGTGATATTTCTCATCACGAAACATTCCATCCATATACAAATCTAAAATAAACAAGGACGAACAACAATGATCTAAACCTTCACATGGTCTTGAATTGAAATTCCGGGCAATAAATTTCAAAAAATTACTCACCGCTTCCTGGGAGACCCCCACACGCTCCTCTTCGCGCACGGCCCTGGATAGAAGAAACAAAGCTTCCAAAAGTTGCCTCTCGCTTGCCTGCTCGGGATTCTCAATTACATTGTTTGCATTGGTGGCCATTTCCCTGAAAAATGAAATCTGGATAAGTCTCAAGGTAATTATTCTTATTTTATTTTATAAATTTACTATATATAATAGAATTGCTATCAATATTTTCCCCCCACTGTACTTTGCGTTTAGTCAACTACCCCCCCCTCCCAAAGATAATATTTATCCACGCAATATTAAATCCGTGCCCGATGCGTGTGTGGCGATTTGGTTTCAATTTGCAAGCAAATTGAAACCACAGCGCCACACACGCTTAGAAATACTCACGAAAATTTCCGCAGGGGGCGGCGTCTTCGAAATTTCCGTGAAGGTACATACGTTTACATGGTTGACTCAATATTATATTCCTATGCACATAACCTTATGCCAGAAGACAAGATTCCCAAATATCTTACCGTTTGGTGAAATGATTAGCACAAGGATCCTGGGTTCAATTCCCGGTTTTTGTATTCTTGTTCTTTCATCAATTGCATCATATCCTCACCGTCGCGGTTACCCAACAGTAGAAAGAAGCGACATTAGATTACGAAAGTTATTTTTTAACAATGCTGGCGCGCCAAAGGGGGTCCCTTGTTCGAATCCCGAATTAGGTAAAAATAATAATTGTAAATATCCCTTCATCACATCATCACTCATCGTCGCGTTTAACCAAAGATGGCAGAAAACTAACATGAAATTAAAAAAAATCTTGGTACACATCAAAATAAATAATCTTAGGTTCGAATCGTAAATGTGCAATTTTCTTCAAATTTCTCTGTTTTGCTAAATACAAATATCTATCTCTTTCAAATAACGCTAGCTTCTTGGGTAGTGAAGAAAAAATTCTCACTGTAATACAAACTGTTCTATTGTGAATGTAATTAACACATTTCATCTTCCACCGCCCCTCAATAGCCTCAGGGCCTCCCCGATGGCGCAGTGGTAGCGTCGTCGCCTTGTAATCAAAGGGTCCCGGGTTCGATATCCGATGGAGGCACAAGTGGTTCGGATCCCACTTTAAACTGTAGGTCCAGTCCCGATTAGCCTTACTGTGCATAAAGTGGACTTAAAACAACATATCAATCAATCAATCAATACGCTCAGTAGTAAACTCCGAAGCAACATCACTAGTTTTCATAGTAATAAACTAATTATATGCACTACGCTGTAACTGAAACTATTAAAAATAAAACAAAAAATATAATTCTTGTTTAAAAATTACTTACCGCTTCGTATTATCAAATGCACTTCAAACAAAATAGAAAAAAGGGATCCGCACGAGTAATCTGAAAAGAAAAAATAATATTAGTGTTTTCGGCACATTGTTCAATTAATCAAAACTCTAATAAATTTAAACAGGTTATCGTATGCAACAAATATTTGAAAATTATTTACATGCATTGCCAACATTCTTCCAGGCGGGGGAAGTTAGCTACAAAGCATAGAATTCAAAATCGTTAAAAATGTCGGACCCCGTGGTCGAGTGGTTAGCACATCGCGCTCCGACGCTTGGAGTCCCGCTTGGGCCTAAATGTTTGTGAGTGTCCATTCATCAATTTTTCATCCCATCATCACTCATCCCCATCATCGTAAATTAGCCAAAAAGCACAAAGTAAAATAAAGCAAATCAATCAAACAATGAAAATCAAAATCGTTAAAAATAGTTTGCGTGCTACAATGCCAAAAGAATCTAAGTTCAAATCCTATTTTATGTTTGACTCTTGTTACTCGATGATACAGTGATAGTTGTGTTGTGTGTCTTGGCGTAGAAACATTGCACACACTAGATACAATCTACATTTAATATATATATATATATATATATATATATATATATATATATATATATATATATATATATATATATATATATATATAGATCCAGTGAAACCAAATCGCCACACACGCTTAAAAGACTCACGAAAATTTTCGCAGAGGGGCCCCTCTTCGACATTTCCGTGAAGGTACATACATTTACATTGTTGACACAATATAATATTCCAATGCACATAACTTTATGCCAAAAAACCAGATTCCCAAATATCCTACCGCTTGGTGAAGTGGTTAGGACAGCGCCAAAGATCCTTGGTTCGATTCCTGCTTTCTGCATTGGTATTCTTTCATCAATTGTATCATATCATCATTTATCCTCACCCTCGCGGTTACCCAACGGTAGAAAAAGCGACATTAAATTACAAAAATTATATTTTAAGAATTCTGGCGCGCCAAAGAGGTTTCTTGTTCGAATCTCTACTTAGACAAAAATATTATATGTATTATATGTAATCACATCATCACTCATCGTCGCGTTTAGCCAAAAATAACAGAAAAAATAACATAAAATAAGAAATAACATAAAATTTAAAAAAAAATCTTGGTGCACATCAAAATAAAAATAATCTTAGGTTCGAATCGTAAATGTGCCATTTTCTTCAAATTTCTCTGTTTTGCTAAATACAAATATCTATCTTTTTCAAATAACGCTAGCTTCTTGGGTAGTTAAGAAAAATCCTCACTGTAATACAAACTGTTCGATTGTGACTGTGACTGTAATTAACACATTTCATCTTCCACCGCCCCTCAATACGCTCAGTAGTAAACTCCGAAGCAACATCACTCGTTTTCATAGTAATAAAAATAATTATATGCACTACTCTGTAACTATGGCCCAGTGGTAGCGTCATTGCCTTGTAATCAAAGGGTCCCGGGTTCGATACCCGGTGGAGGCACAAGTGGTTCGGATCCCACTTTAAACTGTAGGTCCAGTCCCGATTAGCCTTACTGTGCATAAAGTGGACTTAAAACACCAAATCAAACCAAAACTACTCTGTAACTGAATCTATTAAAAAATAAAACAAAAATATATAGTTCTTGTTTAAAAATGACTTACCTCTTCGTATTATCAAATACACTTCAAACAAAATAGAAAAGTTGAACCGCACAAATATTCTGAAAATAAATAAACGATATTAGTGTTTTCGGTACATTGTTCAATTAATTAAAACAGATTATTGTATGCAACAAATTTTATTTGAAAATCATTTGCATGCATTGCTACCATTCTTCCAGGCGGGGAAGTTAGCTACAAAGCATAGAATTCAAAATCGTTAAAATATCGGACCCCGTGGCCGAGTGGTTAGCACATCGCGCTCCGACGCTAGGAGTCTCGCTTGGGCATAAATGTTTGTGAGTGTCCATTCATCAATTTTCATCCCATCATCACTCGTCCACATCATCGCAAATTATCCAAAAAGCACAACGTGAAATAAAGTAAATCAATCAATTAATGAAAATCAAAATCGTTAAAAATAGTTTGCATGCTATAATGCCAAAAAAAAAAATCTAAGTTCGAATCCTATTTTATGATTGACTTTTTTATACTCGATGATACAATGATAGTTTGTGATGTATCCTGGCATAGAAACATTGCACACTAGTTACAATCTACATTTAATATATATAGATCAAATCACAATTAACCTATGCGAGCATAAAATAACCATAATAAAGCAGTTTTCATCTTGTCAACATTCAGCCTCATCGTCGCGATGTATTCAAGAAAATCTCGGTCTAGAAAGATATTGCACACTGACTCGTTTTTTCAAGTTAGCAATAACCACCAATGCATAGAAATAATATAAATACATTCACTGCAAGGAATATATTCCAGGCGGGGAAGTTAGCTACAAAGCATAGCATTCAAGATCGTTAAAATATTGGACCCCGTGGCCAAGTGGTTAGCACATCGCTCTCCGACGCTAGAAGTCCCGCTTGGGCATAAATGTTTGTGAGTGTCCCTTCATCAATTTTCATCCCATCATCACTCGTCCACATCATCGCAAATTATCCAAAAAGCACAACGTGAAATAAAGTAAATCAATCAATTAATGAAAATCAAAATCGTTAAAAATAGTTTGCATGCTATAATGCCAAAAAAAAAATCTAAGTTCGAATCCTATTTTATGTTTGACTCTTGATATTCGATGATACAGTGATATTCGTGATGTATCTTGGCATAGAAACATTGCATACTAGTTACAATCTACATTTAATATATATAGATCCAGTCACAATTAACCTATGCGAGCATAAAATAACCTTAATAAAGCAGTTTTCATCTTGTCAACATTCAGCCTCATCGTCGCGATGTATTCAAGAAAATCTCGGTCTAGAAAAATATTGCACACTGACTCGTTTTTTCAAGTTAGCAATAACTAATTCATAGAAATAATATAAATATATTCACTACAATGATCACTGAATCGTTATTTTTAAAGAATAATGTTCTTTTAAAATTTACTTGCCGATTTTTTATTTTCAAATATGCTTCACACAAAGTAGAAGGGCGATTCTGCAGTGTTAATCTGAAAATGATAATAATAATAATAATAATATTAGTGTTTCGGTAAATTTTTCAATTCATCTTTGCTCTAAACGAAAATCACAACAAATTTTATTTTGAAAGACATCCAGATGTCTTGCTACCATTCTCCGAGACAGTAGCTACAAAGCAAAAAGTTAAGAATAGTAGCGGTTGGTTAACAACATACAGTGCCCATAAAAAAAAAAAAAAAAAAATCTAAGTTCGCATCTTTGTGGTGTTTCCTACTCGTGAACCCTCACTGCGATTAATGTATTAAAATATCGGTCTAGAAACACCAAGCACTGGTTCGGATGTTAATTTAAAATATACACCCAGTCCTGATTAACCTATCCGAGCATAAAATACACTCTAGAAGCCATTTTATCATTTTGCCACCATCATCATCATCGCGATTAGTCTAATAAAACATTTCTGGCCTCCCCGATGGCGCAGTGGTAGCGTCGTCGCCTTGTAATCAATGGGTCCCGGGTTCGATACTCGGTGGAGGCACAAGTGGTTCGGATCCCACTTTAAACTGTAGGTCCAGTCCCAATTAGCCTTACTGTGCATAAAGTGGACTTAAAACAACAAATCAACCAACCAACCAATCTAATAAAACATTAACAAAATGCATAAAATTCGCATTAAGCTTTTATCTCAAATACACAATGCAATATTAATCAGTAAAATTATAACAACTTACTGCAGTCTTACCTGTTATTAATTTACAGATACAAGTCGGCAAATACAGCTTGCGTCTTCTTGAGCTTCTTTCGGAAATGTGACAACTGGTGACAATCATCTAATTTTATACTGTTGTCGATACAGTAACTACTTCAACGTCATCGGTGCACAAAATTTTCCGCAAACACATTGTGCATGTTTGTCTCCAATTTTAAACCGACGACACCAATTTGCGGGAAGTCAATCTTCCGAAATAGTGCGTCTCCCGTTAACACTTCAGGGTATTAACAGACAATCGCCATCAAAATATGAAATACACTTCCTGTCGATGAACGGTCATAGATCCAAAAAAAAAAAAAGTGTCATTACGCTACATTTCAAACACTTTCCCGTTGGAAACCAGTAAATATGCTGGAGAAAGGGTGTCACAGTTCCATTCTTGTAGTATTTTCAAAACAACATCGGAAATGTCCTCCTTACTTTCAAATATCCAGCACAACACAACAGTTCCACGGATGAACAGCAATGCCATTCTTCCTATATTCTCAATCAGCTCAGATTTCGTTCTCGCCTTCAAACTGACCACCGTGTTCGACTCCCAAACAAAGCATGGCTGGTTTGTATGAGTATTCTTCCATCAATTACTATTTTATTCAATTCTCCCTCTCTCTCTCCCTCTTTCTCATTTTCATTTTCTCTTTCTCCCTCTTATTTCATCTTTCTCTCTCTCCCTCTCATTTCCTCTTTATCTCTCTCCCACTTTCTTATTCCCTCTCTCTCTCTCTCTCTCTCTCTCTCTGTTTTGTGTGAATATTCTTCCATCAATTACCACTTATTCAACTCGCTCTCTTCACCCTCTTTCTCATTTCCTCTTCTCTCTCTCTCTCTCTCTCTCTCTCTCTCTCATCTTTATCCCTTTTTTCTTATGTTCTTATTTTTTGAGTGGTAACAGGCAATCAGAATAAATACCAAAGAACACCTTTCTATCCCACCCCCCCTTTTTTTTTCAACTCTCTCCCTTTCTCAGGTTCGCCACCTATAATCTTTCGCCTCTTTATTCCCTTTTTCTCTCTTTATTCGCTTTCTATCGGCTCTTTTATTCCTTGAGGGTTAAGTCTCAACACAAACGCCATGCCATTCTTCCTATATTATCAATGAGCTCAGATTTCGTTATCGCCTTCAAACTGACCACCGTGTTCGACTCCCAAACAAAGCATGGCTGGTTTGTATGAGTATTCTTCCATCAATTACTATTTTATTCAATTCTCCTTTTCTCTTTCTCTCCCTCATTTTCATTTTCTCTCTCTCCCTTTTATTTTTTTCTCTCCTTTTTCTCTCTGTTTTGTGTGAATATTCTTCCATTAATTACCACTTATTCAACTCGCCCTCTTCAAACTCTTTCTCATTTCCTCTTTCTGTCTCTCTCCTTTTCTTGTGTTCGCCACCTATAATCTCTTGCCTTTTTATTCCCTCTTTCTCTTTTTATCCACTTTCTATCGTCTCTTTTATTCTTTGAGTGTTAAATCTCAAAATAAACACATAAAAGCATATTTCTACCCCTTTTTTTTTCAACCTTTTCTCTTTCCATTTCTCTCTCTGTGTATTTCGGTTTCTCTCTCTCTCTCTCTTTCTCTCTCTCTCTCTCTCTCTCTGTGTGTGTGTGTGTGTGTGTGTGTGTTCTCTCTTTCTCATTTCCTCTCTCTCTCTCTCTCTCTCTCTCTCTCTCTGTGTGTGTGTGTGTGTATGTGTGTGTGTGTGTGTGATTGTGTGTGTGTGTGTGTGTGTGTGTATGTGTATGGGTGTGTGTGTGTGTGTGTGTGGTGTATGGGTGTGTGTGTGTGTGTGTGTGCTCTTTTCTATCTCTCTATATTCCCCCTCTTTTATCGCTCTCTCTTCTTATCATCTTTCTTTGAGTGGTTGGTGTCAAAATTCTTTGAGTGCTTCGTAGCAATTTACTACTGAAGAGCGTTTTAATTCTGACATTTCGACTATAGGATCAAACTTGATTTTTCGAGAAATTCAAGTTTAATGCTGATATTCGTTTGAAACTCATTTTCTATAATGACCAAGCCAGAGATGATTTTCTCAAAAATGTTGTATTATTATGCTTTTCCTATCCTGAAAAGCGCTTTAATTCTGACATTTCGACTATAGTATCCAAACTTGATTTTTCGAGAAATTCGTGTTCAATGCTGATATTCGGGTGAAACTCATTTTCTCTACAGACCAAGGGATAGATGATTTTCATTAAATTGTTGTATTATTATGCTTTTGAGAGCCTTAATAAGCGTTTTAATTCTGACATTTCGACTATAGTATCAAAACTTGATTTTTCGAGAAACTGGCGATCAATGCTGACATCATTTGAAACTCATTTTCTATAAAGACCAAGCGAGAGATGATTTTCACAAGAATGTTGTATTATTATGCTTTTCAGAGGATGAGAAGCGTTTTAATTCTGACATTTCGACTATAGTGTCAAAACTAGATTTTTCTACAAATTGGTGTTCAATGCTGATATTTGTTTGAAACTCATTTTCTCTACAAACCAAGCCAGAGATGATTTTCATAAAAATGTTGCATTAGCCAGAAAAACGTTTTAATTCTGACATTTAGAGTATACTGTCATAAATTGATTTTTTGACAGATTCCCGTTCAGTACCGTTATTCGTTTCAAACTCATTTTCTCTACAGACCAAGTCAGAGACGATTTTCATTAAAACGTTGTATTATTATCCTTTTCAGAGCCTGAAAAGCGTTTTAGTTCTGACATCTTGACTATAGGACCAAACTTGATTTTTCGAGAAATTCTCGTACAATGCTGATATTCGGTTGAAACTCACTTTCTCTACAGACTAAGCCAGAGATGATTTTTATAAAAATGTTGTGTTATTGTGCTTTTCAGAGCCTGAAAAACTGTTTAATCTTGACATTTTGACTATAGTGTCAAAAGTTGATTTTTCGAGAAATTCGTATTCAATGCTGATATTCGGTTGAAACTCACTTTCTCTACAAACCAAGCCAGAAATGATTTTCATAAAAATGTTGTATTACATATTCTTTTCAGAGCCAGAAAAACGTTTTAATTCTGACATTTAGACTATAGCCTTTAGTCCACCGCCGTTGCATATGTGCAACAAAAAAGTTATGTCCCTGTCAGCGCGGTTGCATATGTGCAACAAACAGCTTTACATACAACTATCGAGGGTTTGCCAGACTTATATTTGTATATTGAGGTTAAAACACTGACAGTTCGGTTAAGGAACATGTTTTCACGAACATTCCAAATCCCCGCCCTCCTTTCTCTTAATATGTCACGTGTTTGGGCTCACCCAAACACGTGTTGGCTCAACACTTCACAGACACAATGAATGCTTGGTATTTACGATGCTGTTTTCCTCCAAGCTTCCAACGCTGTGATTTAGTCCTGATAAGGCACACATTCTTCTTTTGTGTTTAGACCTGGTGATCCAGCCGAAAGTAGTGGCAGGGGGGTCAAGGAGAGGGTGTATTGGATAAGGTTTGGCGGTGTCAGCTTTCTATCGCCTCTATGTTAGAAATGCAATGAAGCTTGACGATAGCCAGAGGCGCCAGAAGCGTGAGTCTAAGAGACAAAGTAGACAAAAGTAGAGACAAAACAAACGATTGCAAAGGCTACCTTTACTCCTCTGTTAGGAAAAACAGTTCGTATCATATAACAGCACATGGATTTCCCTAACGCACAATCGTTGCACAATCGTTTCCTAATGTAAATTGGCTAAAATTCGCTAGAGTTTTACGTTTTGCCTTATTATTCAAATTGTATTGCACCCACGAACATGAATCAAGTTTTATTCTGTTGCGGAAGGTCTATTCTTTGAAAAAACAAACCCAAAAGTTCCGGCTTTCTCCCCAAAGTAGCTGGAGAAGAGGGGGCAAACTTCACATTTTTATGTTTTTTTCATTGAAATTCGGCGGATGCACCCCCCGCCCGTTACCCCCAGCGGTTGGGGCATCCAAATTTTACTTGGTTGCATGCACTGATGTTCTAGCTGCAAAACAAAAGTTATCCGAAGTAGATTGATCCCATAGTGTCAGTTATATAACACGTTTATGAATAATATGCAAATTGGCTAAAATTCGCTAGAGTTTTACGTTTTGCCTTATTATTCAAATTGTATTGCACCCACGAACATGAATCAAGTTTTATTCTGTTGCGGAAGGTCCATTCATTAAGGAAAATCAAAAGTTCTAGTTTTCTCTTCAAAGTAGCTGGAGAAGAGGGGGCAAACTCCACATTTTTATGTTTGTTTTTTCATTGAAATTCGGCGTATGCAGCCCCCGCCCGTAACCCCCCCCCCCCCCGAGGTTGGGGCATCAAAGTTTTACTTGGTTGCATGCACTGATGTTCTAGCTGCAAAACAAAAGTTATCCGAAGTAGATTGGTCCTATAGTGTCAGTTATATAACAAGTTTATGAATAATATGCAAATTGGCTAAAATTCGCTAGAGTTTTACGTTTTGCCTTATTATTCAAATTGTATTGCACCCACGAACATATATCAAGTTTTATTCTGTTGCGGAAGGTCCATTCTTTAAGAAAAATCAAAAGTTCCAGTTTTCTCTTCAAAGTAGCTGGAGAAGAGGGGGCAAACTCCACATCTTTATGTTTTATTCATTGAAATTCGAGTGATGCAGCCCCCGCCCGTAACTCCCCGCGGTTGGAGCATCCAAATTTTACATGGTTGCATGCACCGATGTATTACCTGCAAAACGAAAGTTATCCGAAGTAGATTGGTCCCATAGTGCCAGAGGTATTACGATTTTTCTCCATTATGTATACGAATTCAAATTTCGCGCTCAAAGCCTCGGCGACACTGGGCTTACTTTCGTCAGACCGCGCAGCGTACTAAAGGATAGTGTCAAAACTTGATTTTTCGAGAAAAGTAAGTTCAATGCTAATACTTGCTTGAAATTCATTTTCAATACAGACCAAGCCAGAGATGAATTTCATTAAAGCGATGTATTATTACGCTTTTCAGAGGTTCAAAAGCGTTTTAATTCTGACATTTCGACTATAGGATCAAACTTGATTTTTCGTTTGAAACACATTTTCTATAATGACGAAGCCAGAGATGATTTTCACAAAAATGTTGTATTATTATGCTTTTCAGAGGATGCAAAGCGTTTTAATTCTGACATTTCGACTATAGGATCAAAACTTGATTTTTCGAGAAAATCGTGTTCATTGTTGATATTCGTTTGAAACTCATTTTCTATACAAACCAAGCCAGAGATGAATTTCATTATAGCGTTGTATTATTATGCTTTTCAGAGGCTGAAAAGCGTTTTAATTCTGACATTTCGACTATAGTGTGAAAACTAGATTTTTCGACAAATTCGTGTTCAATGGTGATATTCGTTTCAAACTCATTTTCTCTACAAACCAAGCCAGAGATGATTTTCAAAAAAATGTTGTATTATTATGCTTTTCAGAGCCTTTAAACGTTATAATTCTAACATTTCGAGTATACTGTCATAAATTGATTTTTCGACAGATTCACGTTCAATACTGATATTCGTTTTAAAGTCATTTTCTCTACAGACCAAGTCAGAGACGATTTTCATTAAAACGTTGTATTATTATCCTTTTCAGAGCCTGAAAAGTGTTATAATTCTGACATCTCGACTATAGGGCCAAACTTCATTTTTCGAGAAATACGCGTTCAATGCTGATATTCGCTTGAAACTCACTTTCTCATCAAAGCAAGCCAGAAATGATTTTCATAAAAATGATGAATTAAAAATGCTTTTCAGAGCCAGAAAAACGTTTTAATTCAAACATTTCGACTATAGTATCAAAACTTGTTTTCTCGAGAAAAGCAAGTTCAATGCTAATACTCGCTTGAAATTCATTTTCAATACAGACCAAGCCAGAGATGAATTTCATTAAAGCATTGTATTATTATGCTTTTCAGAATCTGAAGAGCGTTTTAATTCTGACATTTCGACTATAGGATCAAACTTGATTTTTCGAGAAATTCAAGTTTAATGCTGATATTCGTTTGAAACTCATTTTCTATAATGACCAAGCCAGAGATGATTTTCTCAAAAATGTTGTATTATTATGCTTTTCCTATCCCGAAAAGCGCTTTAATTCTGACATTTCGACTATAGTATCCAAACTTGATTTTTCGAGGAATTCGTGTTCAATGCTGATATTCGGGTGAAACTCATTTTCTCTACAGACCAAGGGATAAATGATTTTCATTAAATTGTTTTATTATTGTGCTTTTGAGAGTCTTAATAAGCGTTTAAATTCTGACATTTCGACTATAGTATCAAAACTTGATTTTTCGAGAAACTGCGATCAATGCTGACATCATTTGAAACTCATTTTCTATAAAGACCAAGCGAGAGATGATTTTCACAAGAATGTGTTATTATTATGCTTTTCAGAGGATGAGAAGCGTTTTAATTCTGACATTTCGACTATAGTGTCAAAACTAGATTTTTCTACAAATTGGTGTTCAATGCTGATATTTGTTTGAAACTCATTTTCTCTACAAACCAAGCCAGAGATGATTTTTATAAAAATGTTGTGTTATTGTGCTTTTCAGAGCCTGAAAAACTGTTTAATCCTGACATTTTGACTATAGTGTCAAAAGTTGATTTTTCGAGAAATTCGTATTCAATGCTGATATTCGGTTGAAACTCACTTTCTCTACAAACCAAGCCAGAAATGATTTTCATAAAAATGTTGTATTACATATTCTTTTCAGAGCCAGAAAAACGTTTTAATTCTGACATTTAGACTATAGCCTTTAGTCCACCGCCGTTGCATATGTGCAACAAAAAAGTTATGTCCCTGTCAGCGCGGTTGCATATGTGCAACAAACAGCTTTACATACAACTATCGAGGGTTTGCCAGACTTATATTTGTATATTGAGGTTAAAACACTGACAGTTCGGTTAAGGAACATGTTTTCACGAACATTCCAAATCCCCGCCCTCCTTTCTCGGAATATGTCACGTGTTTGGGCTCACCCAAACACGTGTTGGCTCAACACTTCACAGACACAATGAATGCTTGGTATTTACGATGCTGTTTTCCTCCAAGCTTCCAACGCTGTGATTTAGTCCTGATAAGGCACACATTCTTCTTTGTGTTTAGACCTGGTGATCCAGCCGAAAGTAGTGGCAGGGGGGTCAAGGAGAGGGTGTATTGGATAAGGTTTGGCGGTGTCAGCTTTCTATCGCCTCTATGTTAGAAATGCAATGAAGCTTGACGATAGCCAGAGGCGCCAGAAGCGTGAGTCTAAGAGACAAAGTAGACAAAAGTAGAGACAAAACAAACGATTGCAAAGGCTACCTTTACTCCTCTGTTAGGAAAAACAGTTCGTATCATATAACAGCACATGGATTTCCCTAACGCACAATCGTTGCACAATCGTTTCCTAATGCAAATTGGCTAAAATTCGCTAGAGTTTTACGTTTTGCCTTATTATTCAAATTGTATTGCACCCACGAACATGAATCAAGTTTTATTCTGTTGCGGAAGGTCTATTCTTTGAAAAAACAAACCCAAAAGTTCCGGCTTTCTCCCCAAAGTAGCTGGAGAAGAGGGGGCAAACTTCACATTTTTATGTTTTTTTCATTGAAATTCGGCGGATGCACCCCCCGCCCGTTACCCCCAGCGGTTGGGGCATCCAAATTTTACTTGGTTGCATGCACTGATGTTCTAGCTGCAAAACAAAAGTTATCCGAAGTAGATTGATCCCATAGTGTCAGTTATATAACACGTTTATGAATAATATGCAAATTGGCTAAAATTCGCTAGAGTTTTACGTTTTGCCTTATTATTCAAATTGTATTGCACCCACGAACATGAATCAAGTTTTATTCTGTTGCGGAAGGTCCATTCTTTAAGGAAAATCAAAAGTTCTAGTTTTCTCTTCAAAGTAGCTGGAGAAGAGGGGGCAAACTCCACATTTTTATGTTTGTTTTTTCATTGAAATTCGGCGTATGCAGCCCCCGCCCGTAACCCCCCCCCCCCCGAGGTTGGGGCATCAAAGTTTTACTTGGTTGCATGCACCGATGTATTACCTGCAAAACGAAAGTTATCCGAAGTAGATTGGTCCCATAGTGCCAGAGGTATTACGATTTTTCTCCATTATGTATACGAATTCAAATTTCGCGCTCAAAGCCTCGGCGACACTGGGCTTACTTTCGTCAGACCGCGCAGCGTACTAAAGGATAGTGTCAAAACTTGATTTTTCGAGAAAAGTAAGTTCAATGCTAATACTTGCTTGAAATTCATTTTCAATACAGACCAAGCCAGAGATGAATTTCATTAAAGCGATGTATTATTACGCTTTTCAGAGGTTCAAAAGCGTTTTAATTCTGACATTTCGACTATAGGATCAAACTTGATTTTTCGTTTGAAACACATTTTCTATAATGACGAAGCCAGAGATGATTTTCACAAAAATGTTGTATTATTATGCTTTTCAGAGGATGCAAAGCGTTTTAATTCTGACATTTCGACTATAGGATCAAAACTTGATTTTTCGAGAAAATCGTGTTCATTGTTGATATTCGTTTGAAACTCATTTTCTATACAAACCAAGCCAGAGATGAATTTCATTATAGCGTTGTATTATTATGCTTTTCAGAGGCTGAAAAGCGTTTTAATTCTGACATTTCGACTATAGTGTGAAAACTAGATTTTTCGACAAATTCGTGTTCAATGGTGATATTCGTTTCAAACTCATTTTCTCTACAAACCAAGCCAGAGATGATTTTCAAAAAAATGTTGTATTATTATGCTTTTCAGAGCCTTTAAACGTTATAATTCTAACATTTCGAGTATACTGTCATAAATTGATTTTTCGACAGATTCACGTTCAATACTGATATTCGTTTTAAAGTCATTTTCTCTACAGACCAAGTCAGAGACGATTTTCATTAAAACGTTGTATTATTATCCTTTTCAGAGCCTGAAAAGTGTTTTAATTCTGACATCTCGACTATAGGGCCAAACTTCATTTTTCGAGAAATTCGCGTTCAATGCTGATATTCGCTTGAAACTCACTTTCTCTACAAAGCAAGCCAGAAATGATTTTCATAAAAATGATGAATTAAAAATGCTTTTCAGAGCCAGAAAAACGTTTTAATTCTGACATTTCGACTATAGTATCAAAACTTGTTTTCTCGAGAAAAGCAAGTTCAATGCTAATACTCGCTTGAAATTCATTTTCAATACAGACCAAGCCAGAGATGAATTTCATTAAAGCATTGTATTATTATGCTTTTCAGAATCTGAAGAGCGTTTTAATTCTGACATTTCGACTATAGGATCAAACTTGATTTTTCGAGAAATTCAAGTTTAATGCTGATATTCGTTTGAAACTCATTTTCTATAATGACCAAGCCAGAGATGATTTTCTCAAAAATGTTGTATTATTATGCTTTTCCTATCCCGAAAAGCGCTTTAATTCTGACATTTCGACTATAGTATCCAAACTTGATTTTTCGAGGAATTCGTGTTCAATGCTGATATTCGGGTGAAACTCATTTTCTCTACAGACCAAGGGATAAATGATTTTCATTAAATTGTTTTATTATTGTGCTTTTGAGAGTCTTAATAAGCGTTTAAATTCTGACATTTCGACTATAGTATCAAAACTTGATTTTTCGAGAAACTGCGATCAATGCTGACATCATTTGAAACTCATTTTCTATAAAGACCAAGCGAGAGATGATTTTCACAAGAATGTGTTATTATTATGCTTTTCAGAGGATGAGAAGCGTTTTAATTCTGACATTTCGACTATAGTGTCAAAACTAGATTTTTCTACAAATTGGTGTTCAATGCTGATATTTGTTTGAAACTCATTTTCTCTACAAACCAAGCCAGAGATGATTTTTATAAAAATGTTGTGTTATTGTGCTTTTCAGAGCCTGAAAAACTGTTTAATCCTGACATTTTGACTATAGTGTCAAAAGTTGATTTTTCGAGAAATTCGTATTCAATGCTGATATTCGGTTGAAACTCACTTTCTCTACAAACCAAGCCAGAAATGATTTTCATAAAAATGTTGTATTACATATTCTTTTCAGAGCCAGAAAAACGTTTTAATTCTGACATTTAGACTATAGCCTTTAGTCCACCGCCGTTGCATATGTGCAACAAAAAAGTTATGTCCCTGTCAGCGCGGTTGCATATGTGCAACAAACAGCTTTACATACAACTATCGAGGGTTTGCCAGACTTATATTTGTATATTGAGGTTAAAACACTGACAGTTCGGTTAAGGAACATGTTTTCACGAACATTCCAAATCCCCGCCCTCCTTTCTCGGAATATGTCACGTGTTTGGGCTCACCCAAACACGTGTTGGCTCAACACTTCACAGACACAATGAATGCTTGGTATTTACGATGCTGTTTTCCTCCAAGCTTCCAACGCTGTGATTTAGTCCTGATAAGGCACACATTCTTCTTTGTGTTTAGACCTGGTGATCCAGCCGAAAGTAGTGGCAGGGGGGTCAAGGAGAGGGTGTATTGGATAAGGTTTGGCGGTGTCAGCTTTCTATCGCCTCTATGTTAGAAATGCAATGAAGCTTGACGATAGCCAGAGGCGCCAGAAGCGTGAGTCTAAGAGACAAAGTAGACAAAAGTAGAGACAAAACAAACGATTGCAAAGGCTACCTTTACTCCTCTGTTAGGAAAAACAGTTCGTATCATATAACAGCACATGGATTTCCCTAACGCACAATCGTTGCACAATCGTTTCCTAATGCAAATTGGCTAAAATTCGCTAGAGTTTTACGTTTTGCCTTATTATTCAAATTGTATTGCACCCACGAACATGAATCAAGTTTTATTCTGTTGCGGAAGGTCTATTCTTTGAAAAAACAAACCCAAAAGTTCCGGCTTTCTCCCCAAAGTAGCTGGAGAAGAGGGGGCAAACTTCACATTTTTATGTTTTTTTCATTGAAATTCGGCGGATGCACCCCCCGCCCGTTACCCCCAGCGGTTGGGGCATCCAAATTTTACTTGGTTGCATGCACTGATGTTCTAGCTGCAAAACAAAAGTTATCCGAAGTAGATTGATCCCATAGTGTCAGTTATATAACACGTTTATGAATAATATGCAAATTGGCTAAAATTCGCTAGAGTTTTACGTTTTGCCTTATTATTCAAATTGTATTGCACCCACGAACATGAATCAAGTTTTATTCTGTTGCGGAAGGTCCATTCTTTAAGGAAAATCAAAAGTTCTAGTTTTCTCTTCAAAGTAGCTGGAGAAGAGGGGGCAAACTCCACATTTTTATGTTTGTTTTTTCATTGAAATTCGGCGTATGCAGCCCCCGCCCGTAACCCCCCCCCCCCCCCCCCCCGAGGTTGGGGCATCAAAGTTTTACTTGGTTGCATGCACTGATGTTCTAGCTGCAAAACAAAAGTTATCCGAAGTAGATTGGTCCTATAGTGTCAGTTATATAACAAGTTTATGAATAATATGCAAATTGGCTAAAATTCGCTAGAGTTTTACGTTTTGCCTTATTATTCAAATTGTATTGCACCCACGAACATATATCAAGTTTTATTCTGTTGCGGAAGGTCCATTCTTTAAGAAAAATCAAAAGTTCCAGTTTTCTCTTCAAAGTAGCTGGAGAAGAGGGGGCAAACTCCACATCTTTATGTTTTATTCATTGAAATTCGAGTGATGCAGCCCCCGCCCGTAACTCCCCGCGGTTGGAGATCCAAATTTTACATGGTTGCATGCACCGATGTATTACCTGCAAAACGAAAGTTATCCGAAGTAGATTGGTCCCATAGTGCCAGAGGTATTACGATTTTTCTCCATTATGTATACGAATTCAAATTTCGCGCTCAAAGCCTCGGCGACACTGGGCTTACTTTCGTCAGACCGCGCAGCGTACTAAAGGATAGTGTCAAAACTTGATTTTTCGAGAAAAGTAAGTTCAATGCTAATACTTGCTTGAAATTCATTTTCAATACAGACCAAGCCAGAGATGAATTTCATTAAAGCGATGTATTATTACGCTTTTCAGAGGTTCAAAAGCGTTTTAATTCTGACATTTCGACTATAGGATCAAACTTGATTTTTCGTTTGAAACACATTTTCTATAATGACGAAGCCAGAGATGATTTTCACAAAAATGTTGTATTATTATGCTTTTCAGAGGATGCAAAGCGTTTTAATTCTGACATTTCGACTATAGGATCAAAACTTGATTTTTCGAGAAAATCGTGTTCATTGTTGATATTCGTTTGAAACTCATTTTCTATACAAACCAAGCCAGAGATGAATTTCATTATAGCGTTGTATTATTATGCTTTTCAGAGGCTGAAAAGCGTTTTAATTCTGACATTTCGACTATAGTGTGAAAACTAGATTTTTCGACAAATTCGTGTTCAATGGTGATATTCGTTTCAAACTCATTTTCTCTACAAACCAAGCCAGAGATGATTTTCAAAAAAATGTTGTATTATTATGCTTTTCAGAGCCTTTAAAACGATATAATTCTAACATTTCGAGTATACTGTCATAAATTGATTTTTCGACAGATTCACGTTCAATACTGATATTCGTTTTAAAGTCATTTTCTCTACAGACCAAGTCAGAGACGATTTTCATTAAAACGTTGTATTATTATCCTTTTCAGAGCCTGAAAAGTGTTTTAATTCTGACATCTCGACTATAGGGCCAAACTTCATTTTTCGAGAAATTCGCGTTCAATGCTGATATTCGCTTGAAACTCACTTTCTCTACAAAGCAAGCCAGAAATGATTTTCATAAAAATGATGAATTAAAAATGCTTTTCAGAGCCAGAAAAACGTTTTAATTCTGACATTTCGACTATAGTATCAAAACTTATTTCTCGAGAAAAGCAAGTTCAATGCTAATACTCGCTTGAAATTCATTTTCAATACAGACCAAGCCAGAGATGAATTTCATTAAAGCATTGTATTATTATGCTTTTCAGAATCTGAAGAGCGTTTTAATTCTGACATTTCGACTATAGGATCAAACTTGATTTTTCGAGAAATTCAAGTTTAATGCTGATATTCGTTTGAAACTCATTTTCTATAATGACCAAGCCAGAGATGATTTTCTCAAAAATGTTGTATTATTATGCTTTTCCTATCCCGAAAAGCGCTTTAATTCTGACATTTCGACTATAGTATCCAAACTTGATTTTTCGAGGAATTCGTGTTCAATGCTGATATTCGGGTGAAACTCATTTTCTCTACAGACCAAGGGATAAATGATTTTCATTAAATTGTTTTATTATTGTGCTTTTGAGAGTCTTAATAAGCGTTTAAATTCTGACATTTCGACTATAGTATCAAAACTTGATTTTTCGAGAAACTGGCGATCAATGCTGACATCATTTGAAACTCATTTTCTATAAAGACCAAGCGAGAGATGATTTTCACAAGAATGTGTTATTATTATGCTTTTCAGAGGATGAGAAGCGTTTTAATTCTGACATTTCGACTATAGTGTCAAAACTAGATTTTTCTACAAATTGGTGTTCAATGCTGATATTCGGTTGAAACTCACTTTCTCTACAAACCAAGCCAGAAATGATTTTCATAAAAATGTTGTATTAAATATTCTTTTCAGAGCCAGAAAAACGTTTTAATTCTGACATTTAGACTATAGCCTTTAGTCCACCGCCGTTGCATATGTGCAACAAAAAAGGTATGTCCCTGTCAGCCGCGGTTGCATATGTGCAACAAACAGCTTTACATAAAATTATCGAGGGTTTGCCAAACTTATATTTGTATATTGAGGTTGAAACACTGACAGTTCGGTTCGGGAACATGTTTTTACGAAAATTCCAAATCCCCGCCCTCCTTTCTCTTAATATGTCACGTGTTTGGGCTCACCCAAACACGTGTTTGCTCAACACTTCACAGACACAATGAATGCTTGGTATTTACGATGCTGTTTTCCTCCAAGCTTCCAACGCTGTGATATAGTTCTAATAAGGCACACATCCTTCTTTGTGTTTAGACCTGGTGATCCAGCCGAAAGTAGTGGCAGGGGGGTCAAGGAGAGGGTGTATTGGATAAGGTTTGGCGGTGTCAGCTTTCTATTGCCTCTATGTTAGAAATGCAATGAAACTTGACGATAGCCAGAGGCGCCAGAAGCGTGAGTCTAAGAGACAAAGTAGACAAAAGTAGAGACAAAACAAACGATTGCAAAGGCTACCTTTACTCCTCTGTTAGGAAAAACAGTTCGTATCATATAACAGCACATGGATTTCCCTAACGCACAATCGTTGCACAATCGTTTCCTAATGCAAATTGGCTAAAATTCGCTAGAGTTTTACGTTTTGCCTTATTATTCAAATTGTATTGCACCCACGAACATGAATCAAGTTTTATTCTGTTGCGGAAGGTCCATTCTTTAAGAAAAATCAAAAGTTCCAGTTTTCTCTTCAAAGTAGCTGGAGAAGAGGGGGCAAACTTCACATTTTTATGTTTTTTTCATTGAAATTCGGCGGATGCACACCCCGCCCGTTTCCCCCAGCGGTTGGGGCATCCAAATTTTACTTGGTTGCATGCACTGATGTTCTAGCTGCAAAACAAAAGTTATCCGAAGTAGATTGATCCCATAGTGTCAGTTATATAACAAGTTTATGAATAATATGCAAATTGGCTAAAATTCGTTAGAGTTTTACGTTTTGCCTTATTCTTCAAATTGTATTGCACCCACGAACATGAATCAAGTTTTATTCTGTTGCGGAAGGTCCATTATTTAAGAAAAATCAAAAGTTCCAGTTTTCTCTTCAAAGTAGCTGGAGAAGAGGGGGCAAACTCCACATCTTTATGTTTTTTTCATTGAAATTCGAGTGATGCAGCCCCCGCCCGTAACTCCCCGCGGTTGGAGCATCCAAATTTTACATGGTTGCATGCACCGATGTATTACCTGCAAAACGAAAGTTATCCGAAGTAGATTGGTCCCATAGTGCCAGAGGTATTACGATTTTTTCCATTATGTATACGAATTCAAATTTCGCGCTCAAAGCCTCGGCGACACTGGGCTTACTTTCGTCAGACCGCGCAGCGTACTAAAGGATAGTGTCAAAACTTGATTTTTCGAGAAAAGTAAGTTCAATGCTAATACTTGCTTGAAATTCATTTTCAATACAGACCAAGCCAGAGATGAATTTCATTAAAGCGATGTATAATTACGCTTTTCAGAGGTTCAAAAGCGTTTTAATTCTGACATTTCGACTATAGGATCAAACTTGATTTTTTGTTTGAAACACATTTTCTATAATGACGAAGCCAGAGATGATTTTCACAAAAATGTTGTATTATTATGCTTTTCAGAGGATGCAAAGCGTTTTAATTCTGACATTTCTACTATAGGATCAAAACTTGATTTTTCGAGAAAATCGTGTTCATTGTTGATATTCGTTTGAAACTCATTTTCTATACAAACCAAGCCAGAGATGATTTTCATTAAAGCGTTGTATTATTATGCTTTTCAGAGCCTGAAAAGCGTTTTAGTTCTGACATCTTGACTATAGGACCAAACTTGATTTTTCGATAAATTCTCGTACAATGCTGATATTCGGTTGAAACTCACTTTCTCTACAGACTAAGCCAGAGATGATTTTTATAAAAATGTTGTGTTATTGTGCTTTTCAGAGCCTGAAAAACTGTTTTATCCTGACATCTTGACTATAGTGTCAAAAGTTGATTTTTCGAGAAATTCGTGTTCAATGCTGATATTCGGTTGAAACTCACTTTCTCTACAAACCAAGCCAGAAAAAGATTTTCATAAAAATGTAGTATTAAATATTCTTTTCAGAGCCAGAAAAACGTTTTAATTCTGACATTTAGACTATAGCCTTTAGTCCACCGCCGTTGCATATGTGCAACAAAAAAGGTATGTCCCTGTAAGCCGCGGTTGCATATGTGCAACAAACAGCTTTAGATACAATTATCGAGGGTTTGCCAGACTTATATTTGTATATTGAGGTTAAAACACTGACAGTTCGGTTAAGGAACATGTTTTCACGAACATTCCAAATCCCCGCCCTCCTTTCTCGGAATATGTCACGTGTTTGGGCTCACCCAAACACGTGTTGGCTCAACACTTCACAGACACAATGAATGCTTGGTATTTACGATGCTGTTTTCCTCCAAGCTTCCAACGCTGTGATTTAGTTCTGATAAGGCACACATTCTTCTTTGTGTTTAGACCTGGTGATCCAGCCGAAAGTAGTGGCAGGGGGGTCAAGGAGAGGGTGTATTGGATAAGGTTTGGCGGTGTCAGCTTTCTATCGCCTCTATGTTAGAAATGCAATGAAGCTTGACGATAGCCAGAGGCGCCAGAAGCGTGAGTCTAAGAGACAAAGTAGACAAAAGTAGAGACAAAACAAACGATTGCAAAGGCTACCTTTACTCCTCTGTTAGGAAAAACAGTTCGTATCATATAACAGCACATGGATTTCCCTAACGCACAATCGTTGCACAATCGTTTCCTAATGCAAATTGGCTAAAATTCGCTAGAGTTTTACGTTTTGCCTTATTATTCAAATTGTATTGCACCCACGAACATGAATCAAGTTTTATTCTGTTGCGGAAGGTCTATTCTTTGAAAAAACAAACCCAAAAGTTCCGGTTTTCTTCCCAAAGTAGCTGGAGAAGAGGGGGCAAACTTCACATTTTTATGTTTTTTTCATTGAAATTCGGCGGATGCACCCCCCGCCCGTTACCCCCAGCGGTTGGGGCATCCAAATTTTACTTGGTTGCATGCACTGATGTTCTAGCTGCAAAACAAAAGTTATCCGAAGTAGATTGATCCCATAGTGTCAGTTATATAACACGTTTATGAATAATATGCAAATTGGCTAAAATTCGCTAGAGTTTTACGTTTTGCCTTATTATTCAAATTGTATTGCACCCACGAACATGAATCAAGTTTTATTCTGTTGCGGAAGGTCCATTCTTTAAGGAAAATCAAAAGTTCTAGTTTTCTCTTCAAAGTAGCTGGAGAAGAGGGGGCAAACTCCACATTTTTATGTTTGTTTTTTCATTGAAATTCGGCGTATGCAGCCCCCGCCCGTAACCCCCCCCGAGGTTGGGGCATCAAAGTTTTACTTGGTTGCATGCACTGATGTTCTAGCTGCAAAACAAAAGTTATCCGAAGTAGATTGGTCCTATAGTGTCAGTTATATAACAAGTTTATGAATAATATGCAAATTGGCTAAAATTCGCTAGAGTTTTACGTTTTGCCTTATTATTCAAATTGTATTGCACCCACAAACATATATCAAGTTTTATTCTGTTGCGGAAGGTCCATTCTTTAAGAAAAATCAAAAGTTCCAGTTTTCTCTTCAAAGTAGCTGGAGAAGAGGGGGCAAACTCCACATCTTTATGTTTTATTCATTGAAATTCGAGTGATGCAGCCCCCGCCCGTAACTCCCCGCGGTTGGAGCATCCAAATTTTACATGGTTGCATGCACCGATGTATTACCTGCAAAACGAAAGTTATCCGAAGTAGATTGGTCCCATAGTGCCAGAGGTATTACGATTTTTCTCCATTATGTATACGAATTCAAATTTCGCGCTCAAAGCCTCGGCGACACTGGGCTTACTTTCGTCAGACCGCGCAGCGTACTAAAGGATAGTGTCAAAACTTGATTTTTCGAGAAAAGTAAGTTCAATGCTAATACTTGCTTGAAATTCATTTTCAATACAGACCAAGCCAGAGATGAATTTCATTAAAGCGATGTATTATTACGCTTTTCAGAGGTTCAAAAGCGTTTTAATTCTGACATTTCGACTATAGGATCAAACTTGATTTTTCGTTTGAAACACATTTTCTATAATGACGAAGCCAGAGATGATTTTCACAAAAATGTTGTATTATTATGCTTTTCAGAGGATGCAAAGCGTTTTAATTCTGACATTTCGACTATAGGATCAAAACTTGATTTTTCGAGAAAATCGTGTTCATTGTTGATATTCGTTTGAAACTCATTTTCTATACAAACCAAGCCAGAGATGAATTTCATTATAGCGTTGTATAATTATGCTTTTCAGAGGCTGAAAATCGTTTAATTCTGACATTTCGACTATAGTGTGAAAACTAGATTTTTCGACAAATTCGTGTTCAATGGTGATATTCGTTTCAAACTCATTTTCTCTACAAACCAAGCCAGAGATGATTTTCAAAAAAATGTTGTATTATTATGCTTTTCAGAGCCTTTAAAACGTTATAATTCTAACATTTCGAGTATACTGTCATAAATTGATTTTTCGACAGATTCACGTTCAATACTGATATTCGTTTTAAAGTCATTTTCTCTACAGACCAAGTCAGAGACGATTTTCATTAAAACGTTGTATTATTATCCTTTTCAGAGCCTGAAAAGTGTTTTAATTCTGACATCTCGACTATAGGGCCAAACTTCATTTTTCGAGAAATTCGCGTTCAATGCTGATATTCGCTTGAAACTCACTTTCTCTACAAAGCAAGCCAGAAATGATTTTCATAAAAATGATGAATTAAAAATGCTTTTCAGAGCCAGAAAAACGTTTTAATTCTGACATTTCGACTATAGTATCAAAACTTATTTCTCGAGAAAAGCAAGTTCAATGCTAATACTCGCTTGAAATTCATTTTCAATACAGACCAAGCCAGAGATGAATTTCATTAAAGCATTGTATTATTATGCTTTTCAGAATCTGAAGAGCGTTTTAATTCTGACATTTCGACTATAGGATCAAACTTGATTTTTCGAGAAATTCAAGTTTAATGCTGATATTCGTTTGAAACTCATTTTCTATAATGACCAAGCCAGAGATGATTTTCTCAAAAATGTTGTATTATTATGCTTTTCCTATCCCGAAAAGCGCTTTAATTCTGACATTTCGACTATAGTATCCAAACTTGATTTTTCGAGGAATTCGTGTTCAATGCTGATATTCGGGTGAAACTCATTTTCTCTACAGACCAAGGGATAAATGATTTTCATTAAATTGTTTTATTATTGTGCTTTTGAGAGTCTTAATAAGCGTTTAAATTCTGACATTTCGACTATAGTATCAAAACTTGATTTTTCGAGAAACTGGCGATCAATGCTGACATCATTTGAAACTCATTTTCTATAAAGACCAAGCGAGAGATGATTTTCACAAGAATGTGTTATTATTATGCTTTTCAGAAAATGAGAAGCGTTTTAATTCTGACATTTCGACTATAGTGTCAAAACTAGATTTTTCTACAAATTGGTGTTCAATGCTGATATTTGTTTGAAACTCATTTTCTCTACAAACCAAGCCAGAGATGATTTTCATAAAAATGTTGCATTAGCCAGAAAAAGTTTTAATTCTGACATTTAGAGTATACTGTCATAAATTGATTTTTTGACAGATTCCCGTTCAGTACCGTTATTCGTTTCAAACTCATTTTCTCTACAGACCAAGTCAGAGACGATTTTCATTAAAACGTTGTATTATTATCCTTTTCAGAGCCTGAAAAGCGTTTTAGTTCTGACATCTTGACTATAGGACCAAACTTGATTTTTCGAGAAATTCTCGTACATTGCTGATATTCGGTTGAAACTCACTTTCTCTACAGACTAAGCCAGAGATGATTTTTATAAAAATGTTGTGTTATTGTGCTTTTCAGAGCCTGAAAAACTGTTTAATCCTGACATTTTGACTATAGTGTCAAAACTTGATTTTTCGAGAAATTCGTGTTCAATGCTGATATTCGGTTGAAACTCACTTTCTCTACAAACCAAGCCAGAAATGATTTTCATAAAAATGTTGTATTAAATATTCTTTTCAGAGCCAGAAAAACGTTTTAATTCTGACATTTAGACTATAGCCTTTAGTCCACCGCCGTTGCATATGTGCAACAAAAAAGGTATGTCCCTGTCAGCCGCGGTTGCATATGTGCAACAAACAGCTTTACATAAAATTATCGAGGGTTTGCCAAACTTATATTTGTATATTGAGGTTGAAACACTGACAGTTCGGTTCGGGAACATGTTTTTACGAAAATTCCAAATCCCCGCCCTCCTTTCTCTTAATATGTCACGTGTTTGGGCTCACCCAAACACGTGTTTGCTCAACACTTCACAGACACAATGAATGCTTGGTATTTACGATGCTGTTTTCCTCCAAGCTTCCAACGCTGTGATATAGTTCTGATAAGGCACACATCCTTCTTTGTGTTTAGACCTGGTGATCCAGCCGAAAGTAGTGGCAGGGGGGTCAAGGAGAGGGTGTATTGGATAAGGTTTGGCGGTGTCAGCTTTCTATCGCCTCTATGTTAGAAATGCAATGAAGCTTGACGATAGCCAGAGGCGCCAGAAGCGTGAGTCTAAGAGACAAAGTAGACAAAAGTAGAGACAAAACAAACAATTGCAAAGGCTACCTTTACTCCTCTGTTAGGAAAAACAGTTCGTATCATATAACAGCACATGGATTTCCCTAACGCACAATCGTTGCACAATCGTTTCCTAATGCAAATTGGCTAAAATTCGCTAGAGTTTTACGTTTTGCCTTATTATTCAAATTGTATTGCACCCACGAACATGAATCAAGTTTTATTCTGTTGCGGAAGGTCCATTCTTTAAGAAAAATCAAAAGTTCCAGTTTTCTCTTCAAAGTAGCTGGAGAAGAGAGGGCAAACTCCACATTTTTATGTTTTTTCATTGAAATTCGGCGGATGCAGCCCCCGCCCGTAACCCCCCGCTGTTGGGGCATCCAACTTTTACTTGGTTGCATGCACTGATGTTTTAGCTGCAAAACAAAAGTTATCCGAAGTAGATTGGTCCCACACTGTCCGATTTATAACAATTTTATGAATAGTATGCAAATTCGCTGTTTTGAGGAAAAGAACAGAGTTTTACGTTTTGCCTTATTATTCAAATTGTATTGCACCCACGAACATGAATCAAGTTTCATTCAGTTGCGGAAGGTCAATTCTTTGAAAAAAAGCAAAAGTTCCGGTTTTCTCCCGAAAGTAGTTGGAGAAGAGGGGGCAAACTCCTCATTTTTATGTTTTTTTCATTGAAATTCCGTATCTCCCCGCGGTTGGAGCATCCAAATTTTACATGGTTGCATGCACCGACGTATTACCTGCAAAACGAAAGTTATCCGAAGTAGATTGGTCCCATAGTGCCAGAGTTATTACGATTTTCCTCCATTATGTATACGATTTCAAATTTCGCGCTCAAAGCCTCGGCGACACTGGGCTTACTTTCGTCAGACCGCGCAGCGTACTAAAGGATAGTGTCAAAACTTGATTTTTCGAGAAGAGCAAGTTCAATGCTAATACTTGCTTGAAATTCATTTTCAATACAGACCAAGCCAGAGATGAATTTCATTAAAGCGTTGTATTATTATGCTTTTCAGAGGTTCAAAAGCGTTTTAATTCTGACATTTCGACTATAGGATCAAACTTGATTTTTCGTTTGAAACACATTTTCTATAATGACGAAGCCAGAGATGATTTTCACAAAAATGTTGTATTATTATGCTTTTCAGTTGATGCAAAGCGTTTTAATTCTGACATTTCTACTATAGGATCAAAACTTGATTTTTCGAGAAAATCGTGTTCATTGTTGATATTCGTTTGAAACTCATTTTCTATACAAACCAAGCCAGAGATGATTTTCATTAAAGCGTTGTATTATTATGCTTTTCAGAGCCTGAAAAGCGTTTTAGTTCTGACATCTTGACTATAGGACCAAACTTGATTTTTCGATAAATTCTCGTACAATGCTGATATTCGGTTGAAACTCACTTTCTCTACAGACTAAGCCAGAGATGATTTTTATAAAAATGTTGTGTTATTGTGCTTTTCAGAGCCTGAAAAACTGTTTTATCCTGACATCTTGACTATAGTGTCAAAAGTTGATTTTTCGAGAAATTCGTGTTCAATGCTGATATTCGGTTGAAACTCACTTTCTCTACAAACCAAGCCAGAAAAAGATTTTCATAAAAATGTAGTATTAAATATTCTTTTCAGAGCCAGAAAAACGTTTTAATTCTGACATTTAGACTATAGCCTTTAGTCCACCGCCGTTGCATATGTGCAACAAAAAAGGTATGTCCCTGTAAGCCGCGGTTGCATATGTGCAACAAACAGCTTTAGATACAATTATCGAGGGTTTGCCAGACTTATATTTGTATATTGAGGTTAAAACACTGACAGTTCGGTTAAGGAACATGTTTTCACGAACATTCCAAATCCCCGCCCTCCTTTCTCGGAATATGTCACGTGTTTGGGCTCACCCAAACACGTGTTGGCTCAACACTTCACAGACACAATGAATGCTTGGTATTTACGATGCTGTTTTCCTCCAAGCTTCCAACGCTGTGATTTAGTTCTGATAAGGCACACATTCTTCTTTGTGTTTAGACCTGGTGATCCAGCCGAAAGTAGTGGCAGGGGGGTCAAGGAGAGGGTGTATTGGATAAGGTTTGGCGGTGTCAGCTTTCTATCGCCTCTATGTTAGAAATGCAATGAAGCTTGACGATAGCCAGAGGCGCCAGAAGCGTGAGTCTAAGAGACAAAGTAGACAAAAGTAGAGACAAAACAAACGATTGCAAAGGCTACCTTTACTCCTCTGTTAGGAAAAACAGTTCGTATCATATAACAGCACATGGATTTCCCTAACGCACAATCGTTGCACAATCGTTTCCTAATGCAAATTGGCTAAAATTCGCTAGAGTTTTACGTTTTGCCTTATTATTCAAATTGTATTGCACCCACGAACATGAATCAAGTTTTATTCTGTTGCGGAAGGTCTATTCTTTGAAAAAACAAACCCAAAAGTTCCGGTTTTCTTCCCAAAGTAGCTGGAGAAGAGGGGGCAAACTTCACATTTTTATGTTTTTTTCATTGAAATTCGGCGGATGCACCCCCCGCCCGTTACCCCCAGCGGTTGGGGCATCCAAATTTTACTTGGTTGCATGCACTGATGTTCTAGCTGCAAAACAAAAGTTATCCGAAGTAGATTGATCCCATAGTGTCAGTTATATAACACGTTTATGAATAATATGCAAATTGGCTAAAATTCGCTAGAGTTTTACGTTTTGCCTTATTATTCAAATTGTATTGCACCCACGAACATGAATCAAGTTTTATTCTGTTGCGGAAGGTCCATTCTTTAAGGAAAATCAAAAGTTCTAGTTTTCTCTTCAAAGTAGCTGGAGAAGAGGGGGCAAACTCCACATTTTTATGTTTGTTTTTTCATTGAAATTCGGCGTATGCAGCCCCCGCCCGTAACCCCCCCCGAGGTTGGGGCATCAAAGTTTTACTTGGTTGCATGCACTGATGTTCTAGCTGCAAAACAAAAGTTATCCGAAGTAGATTGGTCCTATAGTGTCAGTTATATAACAAGTTTATGAATAATATGCAAATTGGCTAAAATTCGCTAGAGTTTTACGTTTTGCCTTATTATTCAAATTGTATTGCACCCACAAACATATATCAAGTTTTATTCTGTTGCGGAAGGTCCATTCTTTAAGAAAAATCAAAAGTTCCAGTTTTCTCTTCAAAGTAGCTGGAGAAGAGGGGGCAAACTCCACATCTTTATGTTTTATTCATTGAAATTCGAGTGATGCAGCCCCCGCCCGTAACTCCCCGCGGTTGGAGCATCCAAATTTTACATGGTTGCATGCACCGATGTATTACCTGCAAAACGAAAGTTATCCGAAGTAGATTGGTCCCATAGTGCCAGAGGTATTACGATTTTTCTCCATTATGTATACGAATTCAAATTTCGCGCTCAAAGCCTCGGCGACACTGGGCTTACTTTCGTCAGACCGCGCAGCGTACTAAAGGATAGTGTCAAAACTTGATTTTTCGAGAAAAGTAAGTTCAATGCTAATACTTGCTTGAAATTCATTTTCAATACAGACCAAGCCAGAGATGAATTTCATTAAAGCGATGTATTATTACGCTTTTCAGAGGTTCAAAAGCGTTTTAATTCTGACATTTCGACTATAGGATCAAACTTGATTTTTCGTTTGAAACACATTTTCTATAATGACGAAGCCAGAGATGATTTTCACAAAAATGTTGTATTATTATGCTTTTCAGAGGATGCAAAGCGTTTTAATTCTGACATTTCGACTATAGGATCAAAACTTGATTTTTCGAGAAAATCGTGTTCATTGTTGATATTCGTTTGAAACTCATTTTCTATACAAACCAAGCCAGAGATGAATTTCATTATAGCGTTGTATAATTATGCTTTTCAGAGGCTGAAAATCGTTTAATTCTGACATTTCGACTATAGTGTGAAAACTAGATTTTTCGACAAATTCGTGTTCAATGGTGATATTCGTTTCAAACTCATTTTCTCTACAAACCAAGCCAGAGATGATTTTCAAAAAAATGTTGTATTATTATGCTTTTCAGAGCCTTTAAAACGTTATAATTCTAACATTTCGAGTATACTGTCATAAATTGATTTTTCGACAGATTCACGTTCAATACTGATATTCGTTTTAAAGTCATTTTCTCTACAGACCAAGTCAGAGACGATTTTCATTAAAACGTTGTATTATTATCCTTTTCAGAGCCTGAAAAGTGTTTTAATTCTGACATCTCGACTATAGGGCCAAACTTCATTTTTCGAGAAATTCGCGTTCAATGCTGATATTCGCTTGAAACTCACTTTCTCTACAAAGCAAGCCAGAAATGATTTTCATAAAAATGATGAATTAAAAATGCTTTTCAGAGCCAGAAAAACGTTTTAATTCTGACATTTCGACTATAGTATCAAAACTTATTTCTCGAGAAAAGCAAGTTCAATGCTAATACTCGCTTGAAATTCATTTTCAATACAGACCAAGCCAGAGATGAATTTCATTAAAGCATTGTATTATTATGCTTTTCAGAATCTGAAGAGCGTTTTAATTCTGACATTTCGACTATAGGATCAAACTTGATTTTTCGAGAAATTCAAGTTTAATGCTGATATTCGTTTGAAACTCATTTTCTATAATGACCAAGCCAGAGATGATTTTCTCAAAAATGTTGTATTATTATGCTTTTCCTATCCCGAAAAGCGCTTTAATTCTGACATTTCGACTATAGTATCCAAACTTGATTTTTCGAGGAATTCGTGTTCAATGCTGATATTCGGGTGAAACTCATTTTCTCTACAGACCAAGGGATAAATGATTTTCATTAAATTGTTTTATTATTGTGCTTTTGAGAGTCTTAATAAGCGTTTAAATTCTGACATTTCGACTATAGTATCAAAACTTGATTTTTCGAGAAACTGGCGATCAATGCTGACATCATTTGAAACTCATTTTCTATAAAGACCAAGCGAGAGATGATTTTCACAAGAATGTGTTATTATTATGCTTTTCAGAAAATGAGAAGCGTTTTAATTCTGACATTTCGACTATAGTGTCAAAACTAGATTTTTCTACAAATTGGTGTTCAATGCTGATATTTGTTTGAAACTCATTTTCTCTACAAACCAAGCCAGAGATGATTTTCATAAAAATGTTGCATTAGCCAGAAAAAGTTTTAATTCTGACATTTAGAGTATACTGTCATAAATTGATTTTTTGACAGATTCCCGTTCAGTACCGTTATTCGTTTCAAACTCATTTTCTCTACAGACCAAGTCAGAGACGATTTTCATTAAAACGTTGTATTATTATCCTTTTCAGAGCCTGAAAAGCGTTTTAGTTCTGACATCTTGACTATAGGACCAAACTTGATTTTTCGAGAAATTCTCGTACATTGCTGATATTCGGTTGAAACTCACTTTCTCTACAGACTAAGCCAGAGATGATTTTTATAAAAATGTTGTGTTATTGTGCTTTTCAGAGCCTGAAAAACTGTTTAATCCTGACATTTTGACTATAGTGTCAAAACTTGATTTTTCGAGAAATTCGTGTTCAATGCTGATATTCGGTTGAAACTCACTTTCTCTACAAACCAAGCCAGAAATGATTTTCATAAAAATGTTGTATTAAATATTCTTTTCAGAGCCAGAAAAACGTTTTAATTCTGACATTTAGACTATAGCCTTTAGTCCACCGCCGTTGCATATGTGCAACAAAAAAGGTATGTCCCTGTCAGCCGCGGTTGCATATGTGCAACAAACAGCTTTACATAAAATTATCGAGGGTTTGCCAAACTTATATTTGTATATTGAGGTTGAAACACTGACAGTTCGGTTCGGGAACATGTTTTTACGAAAATTCCAAATCCCCGCCCTCCTTTCTCTTAATATGTCACGTGTTTGGGCTCACCCAAACACGTGTTTGCTCAACACTTCACAGACACAATGAATGCTTGGTATTTACGATGCTGTTTTCCTCCAAGCTTCCAACGCTGTGATATAGTTCTGATAAGGCACACATCCTTCTTTGTGTTTAGACCTGGTGATCCAGCCGAAAGTAGTGGCAGGGGGGTCAAGGAGAGGGTGTATTGGATAAGGTTTGGCGGTGTCAGCTTTCTATCGCCTCTATGTTAGAAATGCAATGAAGCTTGACGATAGCCAGAGGCGCCAGAAGCGTGAGTCTAAGAGACAAAGTAGACAAAAGTAGAGACAAAACAAACAATTGCAAAGGCTACCTTTACTCCTCTGTTAGGAAAAACAGTTCGTATCATATAACAGCACATGGATTTCCCTAACGCACAATCGTTGCACAATCGTTTCCTAATGCAAATTGGCTAAAATTCGCTAGAGTTTTACGTTTTGCCTTATTATTCAAATTGTATTGCACCCACGAACATGAATCAAGTTTTATTCTGTTGCGGAAGGTCCATTCTTTAAGAAAAATCAAAAGTTCCAGTTTTCTCTTCAAAGTAGCTGGAGAAGAGAGGGCAAACTCCACATTTTTATGTTTTTTCATTGAAATTCGGCGGATGCAGCCCCCGCCCGTAACCCCCCGCTGTTGGGGCATCCAACTTTTACTTGGTTGCATGCACTGATGTTTTAGCTGCAAAACAAAAGTTATCCGAAGTAGATTGGTCCCACACTGTCCGATTTATAACAATTTTATGAATAGTATGCAAATTCGCTGTTTTGAGGAAAAGAACAGAGTTTTACGTTTTGCCTTATTATTCAAATTGTATTGCACCCACGAACATGAATCAAGTTTCATTCAGTTGCGGAAGGTCAATTCTTTGAAAAAAAGCAAAAGTTCCGGTTTTCTCCCGAAAGTAGTTGGAGAAGAGGGGGCAAACTCCTCATTTTTATGTTTTTTTCATTGAAATTCCGTATCTCCCCGCGGTTGGAGCATCCAAATTTTACATGGTTGCATGCACCGACGTATTACCTGCAAAACGAAAGTTATCCGAAGTAGATTGGTCCCATAGTGCCAGAGTTATTACGATTTTCCTCCATTATGTATACGATTTCAAATTTCGCGCTCAAAGCCTCGGCGACACTGGGCTTACTTTCGTCAGACCGCGCAGCGTACTAAAGGATAGTGTCAAAACTTGATTTTTCGAGAAGAGCAAGTTCAATGCTAATACTTGCTTGAAATTCATTTTCAATACAGACCAAGCCAGAGATGAATTTCATTAAAGCGTTGTATTATTATGCTTTTCAGAGGTTCAAAAGCGTTTTAATTCTGACATTTCGACTATAGGATCAAACTTGATTTTTCGTTTGAAACACATTTTCTATAATGACGAAGCCAGAGATGATTTTCACAAAAATGTTGTATTATTATGCTTTTCAGTTGATGCAAAGCGTTTTAATTCTGACATTTCTACTATAGGATCAAAACTTGATTTTTCGAGAAAATCGTGTTCATTGTTGATATTCGTTTGAAACTCATTTTCTATACAAACCAAGCCAGAGATGATTTTCATTAAAGCGTTGTATTATTATGCTTTTCAGAGCCTGAAAAGCGTTTTAGTTCTGACATCTTGACTATAGGACCAAACTTGATTTTTCGATAAATTCTCGTACAATGCTGATATTCGGTTGAAACTCACTTTCTCTACAGACTAAGCCAGAGATGATTTTTATAAAAATGTTGTGTTATTGTGCTTTTCAGAGCCTGAAAAACTGTTTTATCCTGACATCTTGACTATAGTGTCAAAAGTTGATTTTTCGAGAAATTCGTGTTCAATGCTGATATTCGGTTGAAACTCACTTTCTCTACAAACCAAGCCAGAAAAAGATTTTCATAAAAATGTAGTATTAAATATTCTTTTCAGAGCCAGAAAAACGTTTTAATTCTGACATTTAGACTATAGCCTTTAGTCCACCGCCGTTGCATATGTGCAACAAAAAAGGTATGTCCCTGTAAGCCGCGGTTGCATATGTGCAACAAACAGCTTTAGATACAATTATCGAGGGTTTGCCAGACTTATATTTGTATATTGAGGTTAAAACACTGACAGTTCGGTTAAGGAACATGTTTTCACGAACATTCCAAATCCCCGCCCTCCTTTCTCGGAATATGTCACGTGTTTGGGCTCACCCAAACACGTGTTGGCTCAACACTTCACAGACACAATGAATGCTTGGTATTTACGATGCTGTTTTCCTCCAAGCTTCCAACGCTGTGATTTAGTTCTGATAAGGCACACATTCTTCTTTGTGTTTAGACCTGGTGATCCAGCCGAGAGTAGTGGCAGGGGGGTCAAGGAGAGGGTGTATTGGATAAGGTTTGGCGGTGTCAGCTTTCTATCGCCTCTATGTTAGAAATGCAATGAAGCTTGACGATAGCCAGAGGCGCCAGAAGCGTGAGTCTAAGAGACAAAGTAGACAAAAGTAGAGACAAAACAAACGATTGCAAAGGCTACCTTTACTCCTCTGTTAGGAAAAACAGTTCGTATCATATAACAGCACATGGATTTCCCTAACGCACAATCGTTGCACAATCGTTTCCTAATGCAAATTGGCTAAAATTCGCTAGAGTTTTACGTTTTGCCTTATTATTCAAATTGTATTGCACCCACGAACATGAATCAAGTTTTATTCTGTTGCGGAAGGTCCATTCTTTAAGAAAAATCAAAAGTTCCAGTTTTCTCTTCAAAGTAGCTGGAGAAGAGGGGGCAAACTTCACATTTTTATGTTTTTTTCATTGAAATTCGGCGGATGCACCCCCCGCCCGTTTCCCCCAGCGGTTGGGGCATCCAAATTTTACTTGGTTGCATGCACTGATGTTCTAGCTGCAAAACAAAAGTTATCCGAAGTAGATTGATCCCATAGTGTCAGTTATATAACAAGTTTATGAATAATATGCAAATTGGCTAAAATTCGCTAGAGTTTTACGTTTTGCCTTATTATTCAAATTGTATTGCACCCACGAACATGAATCAAGTTTTATTCTGTTGCGGAAGGTCCATTCTTTAAGAAAAATTAAACATTCCAGTTTTCTCTTCAAAGTAGCTGGAGAAGAGGGGGCAAACTCCACATCTTTATGTTTTTTTCATTGAAATTCGAGTGATGCAGCCCCCGCCCGTAACTCCCCGCGGTTGGAGCATCCAAATTTTACATGGTTGCATGCACCGATGTATTACCTGCAAAACGAAAGTTATCCGAAGTAGATTGGTCCCATAGTGCCAGAGGTATTACGATTTTTTCCATTATGTATACGAATTCAAATTTCGCGCTCAAAGCCTCGGCGACACTGGGCTTACTTTCGTCAGACCGCGCAGCGTACTAAAGGATAGTGTCAAAACTTGATTTTTCGAGAAAAGTAAGTTCAATGCTAATACTTGCTTGAAATTCATTTTCAATACAGACCAAGCCAGAGATGAATTTCATTAAAGCGATGTATAATTACGCTTTTCAGAGGTTCAAAAGCGTTTTAATTCTGACATTTCGACTATAGGATCAAACTTGATTTTTTGTTTGAAACACATTTTCTATAATGACGAAGCCAGAGATGATTTTCACAAAAATGTTGTATTATTATGCTTTTCAGAGGATGCAAAGCGTTTTAATTCTGACATTTCTACTATAGGATCAAAACTTGATTTTTCGAGAAAATCGTGTTCATTGTTGATATTCGTTTGAAACTCATTTTCTATACAAACCAAGCCAGAGATGATTTTCATTAAAGCGTTGTATTATTATGCTTTTCAGAGCCTGAAAAGCGTTTTAGATCTGACATCTTGACTATAGGACCAAACTTGATTTTTCGATAAATTCTCGTACAATGCTGATATTCGGTTGAAACTCACTTTCTCTACAGACTAAGCCAGAGATGATTTTTATAAAAATGTTGTGTTATTGTGCTTTTCAGAGCCTGAAAAACTGTTTTATCCTGACATCTTGACTATAGTGTCAAAAGTTGATTTTTCGAGAAATTCGTGTTCAATGCTGATATTCGGTTGAAACTCACTTTCTCTACAAACCAAGCCAGAAAAAGATTTTCATAAAAATGTAGTATTAAATATTCTTTTCAGAGCCAGAAAAACGTTTTAATTCTGACATTTAGACTATAGCCTTTAGTCCACCGCCGTTGCATATGTGCAACAAAAAAGGTATGTCCCTGTAAGCCGCGGTTGCATATGTGCAACAAACAGCTTTAGATACAATTATCGAGGGTTTGCCAGACTTATATTTGTATATTGAGGTTAAAACACTGACAGTTCGGTTAAGGAACATGTTTTCACGAACATTCCAAATCCCCGCCCTCCTTTCTCGGAATATGTCACGTGTTTGGGCTCACCCAAACACGTGTTGGCTCAACACTTCACAGACACAATGAATGCTTGGTATTTACGATGCTGTTTTCCTCCAAGCTTCCAACGCTGTGATTTAGTTCTGATAAGGCACACATTCTTCTTTGTGTTTAGACCTGGTGATCCAGCCGAGAGTAGTGGCAGGGGGGTCAAGGAGAGGGTGTATTGGATAAGGTTTGGCGGTGTCAGCTTTCTATCGCCTCTATGTTAGAAATGCAATGAAGCTTGACGATAGCCAGAGGCGCCAGAAGCGTGAGTCTAAGAGACAAAGTAGACAAAAGTAGAGACAAAACAAACGATTGCAAAGGCTACCTTTACTCCTCTGTTAGGAAAAACAGTTCGTATCATATAACAGCACATGGATTTCCCTAACGCACAATCGTTGCACAATCGTTTCCTAATGCAAATTGGCTAAAATTCGCTAGAGTTTTACGTTTTGCCTTATTATTCAAATTGTATTGCACCCACGAACATGAATCAAGTTTTATTCTGTTGCGGAAGGTCCATTCTTTAAGAAAAATCAAAAGTTCCAGTTTTCTCTTCAAAGTAGCTGGAGAAGAGGGGGCAAACTTCACATTTTTATGTTTTTTCATTGAAATTCGGCGGATGCACCCCCCGCCCGTTTCCCCCAGCGGTTGGGGCATCCAAATTTTACTTGGTTGCATGCACTGATGTTCTAGCTGCAAAACAAAAGTTATCCGAAGTAGATTGATCCCATAGTGTCAGTTATATAACAAGTTTATGAATAATATGCAAATTGGCTAAAATTCGCTAGAGTTTTACGTTTTGCCTTATTATTCAAATTGTATTGCACCCACGAACATGAATCAAGTTTTATTCTGTTGCGGAAGGTCCATTCTTTAAGAAAAATTAAACATTCCAGTTTTCTCTTCAAAGTAGCTGGAGAAGAGGGGGCAAACTCCACATCTTTATGTTTTTTTCATTGAAATTCGAGTGATGCAGCCCCCGCCCGTAACTCCCCGCGGTTGGAGCATCCAAATTTTACATGGTTGCATGCACCGATGTATTACCTGCAAAACGAAAGTTATCCGAAGTAGATTGGTCCCATAGTGCCAGAGGTATTACGATTTTTTCCATTATGTATACGAATTCAAATTTCGCGCTCAAAGCCTCGGCGACACTGGGCTTACTTTCGTCAGACCGCGCAGCGTACTAAAGGATAGTGTCAAAACTTGATTTTTCGAGAAAAGTAAGTTCAATGCTAATACTTGCTTGAAATTCATTTTCAATACAGACCAAGCCAGAGATGAATTTCATTAAAGCGATGTATAATTACGCTTTTCAGAGGTTCAAAAGCGTTTTAATTCTGACATTTCGACTATAGGATCAAACTTGATTTTTTGTTTGAAACACATTTTCTATAATGACGAAGCCAGAGATGATTTTCACAAAAATGTTGTATTATTATGCTTTTCAGAGGATGCAAAGCGTTTTAATTCTGACATTTCTACTATAGGATCAAAACTTGATTTTTCGAGAAAATCGTGTTCATTGTTGATATTCGTTTGAAACTCATTTTCTATACAAACCAAGCCAGAGATGATTTTCATTAAAGCGTTGTATTATTATGCTTTTCAGAGCCTGAAAAGCGTTTTAGTTCTGACATCTTGACTATAGGACCAAACTTGATTTTTCGATAAATTCTCGTACAATGCTGATATTCGGTTGAAACTCACTTTCTCTACAGACTAAGCCAGAGATGATTTTTATAAAAATGTTGTGTTATTGTGCTTTTCAGAGCCTGAAAAACTGTTTTATCCTGACATCTTGACTATAGTGTCAAAAGTTGATTTTTCGAGAAATTCGTGTTCAATGCTGATATTCGGTTGAAACTCACTTTCTCTACAAACCAAGCCAGAAAAAGATTTTCATAAAAATGTAGTATTAAATATTCTTTTCAGAGCCAGAAAAACGTTTTAATTCTGACATTTAGACTATAGCCTTTAGTCCACCGCCGTTGCATATGTGCAACAAAAAAGGTATGTCCCTGTAAGCCGCGGTTGCATATGTGCAACAAACAGCTTTAGATACAATTATCGAGGGTTTGCCAGACTTATATTTGTATATTGAGGTTAAAACACTGACAGTTCGGTTAAGGAACATGTTTTCACGAACATTCCAAATCCCCGCCCTCCTTTCTCGGAATATGTCACGTGTTTGGGCTCACCCAAACACGTGTTGGCTCAACACTTCACAGACACAATGAATGCTTGGTATTTACGATGCTGTTTTCCTCCAAGCTTCCAACGCTGTGATTTAGTTCTGATAAGGCACACATTCTTCTTTGTGTTTAGACCTGGTGATCCAGCCGAAAGTAGTGGCAGGGGGTTCAAGGAGAGGGTGTATTGGATAAGGTTTGGCGGTGTCAGCTTTCTATCGCCTCTATGTTAGAAATGCAATGAAGCTTGACGATAGCCAGAGGCGCCAGAAGCGTGAGTCTAAGAGACAAAGTAGACAAAAGTAGAGACAAAACAAACGATTGCAAAGGCTACCTTTACTCCTCTGTTAGGAAAAACAGTTCGTATCATATAACAGCACATGGATTTCCCTAACGCACAATCGTTGCACAATCGTTTCCTAATGCAAATTGGCTAAAATTCGCTAGAGTTTTACGTTTTGCCTTATTATTCAAATTGTATTGCACCCACGAACATGAATCAAGTTTTATTCTGTTGCGGAAGGTCCATTCTTTGAAAAGAAAACCCAAAAGTTCCGGTTTTCTTCCCAAAGTAGCTGGAGAAGAGGGGGCAAACTTCACATTTTTATGTTTTTTTCATTGAAATTCGGCGGATGCACCCCCCGCCCGTTTCCCCCAACGGTTGGGGCATCCAAATTTTACTTGGTTGCATGCACTGATGTTCTAGCTGCAAAACAAAAGTTATCCGAAGTAGATTGATCCCATAGTGTCAGTTATATAACAAGTTTATGAATAATATGCAAATTGGCTAAAATTCGCTAGAGTTTTACGTTTTGCCTTATTATTCAAATTGTATTGCACCCACGAACATGAATCAAGTTTTATTCTGTTGCGGAAGGTCCATTCTTTAAGAAAAATCAAAAGTTCCAGTTTTCTCTTCAAAGTAGCTGGAGAAGAGGGGGCAAACTCCACATCTTTATGTTTCTTTCATTGAAATTCGAGTGATGCAGCCCCCGCCCGTAACTCCCCGCGGTTGGAGCATCCAAATTTTACATGGTTGCATGCACCGATGTATTACCTGCAAAACGAAAGTTATCCGAAGTAGATTGGTCCCATAGTGCCAGAGGTATTACGATTTTTTCCATTATGTATACGAATTCAAATTTCGCGCTCAAAGCCTCGGCGACACTGGGCTTACTTTCGTCAGACCGCGCAGCGTACTAAAGGATAGTGTCAAAACTTGATTTTTCGAGAAAAGTAAGTTCAATGCTAATACTTGCTTGAAATTCGTTTTCAATACAGACCAAGCCAGAGATGAATTTCATTAAAGCGATGTATAATTACGCTTTTCAGAGGTTCAAAAGCGTTTTAATTCTGACATTTCGACTATAGGATCAAACTTGATTTTTCGTTTGAAACACATTTTCTATAATGACGAAGCCAGAGATGATTTTCACAAAAAAGTTGTATTATTATGCTTTTCAGAGGATGAAAAGCGTTTTAATTCTGACATTTCGACTATAAGATCAAAACTTGATTTTTCGAGAAAATCGTGTTCATTGTTGATATTCGTTTGAAACTCATTTTCTATACAAACCAAGCCAGAGATGAATTTAATTATAGCGTTGTATGATTATGCTTTTCAGAGGCTGAAAAGCGTCTTAATTCTGACATTTCGACTATAGTGTCAAAACTAGATTTATCGACAAATTCGTGTTCAATTGTGATATTCGTTTCAAACTCATTTTCTCTACAGACAGAGTCAGAGACGATTTTCATTAAAATGTTGTATTATTATCCTTTTCAGAGCCTGAAAAGCGTTTTAATTCTGTCATCTCGACTGTAGGACCAAACTTGAATTTTCGAGAAATTCGCGTTCAATGCTGATATTCGCTTGAAACTCACTTTCTCTACAAAGCAAGCCAGAAATGATTTTCATAAAAATGATGAATTAAAAATGCTTTTCAGAGCCAGAAAAACGTTTTCATTCTGACATTTCGACTATAGTATCAAAACTTGTTTTCTCGAGAAAAGCAAGTTCAATGCTAATACTCGCTTGAAATTCATTTTCAATACAGACCAAGCCAGAGATGAATTTCATTAAAGCATTGTATTATTATGCTTTTCAGAATCTGAAGAGCGTTTTAATTCTGACATTTCGACTATAGGATCGAACTTGATTTTTCGAGAAATTCAAGTTTAATGCTGATATTCGTTTGAAACTCATTTTCTATAATGACCAACTCTGAGATGATTTTCTCAAAAATGTATTATTATTATTATGCTTTTCCTATCCTGAAAAGCGCTTTAATTCTGACATTTCGACTATAGTATCCAAACTTGATTTTTCGAGGAATTCGTGTTCAATGCTGATATTCGGGTGAAACTCATTTTCTCTACAGACCATGGGATAGATGATTTTCATTAAATTGTTGTATTATTGTGCTTTTGAGAGCCTTAATAAGCGTTTTAATTCTGACATTTCGACTATAGTATCAAAACTTGATTTTTCGAGAAACTGGCGATCAATGCTGACATCATTTGAAACTCATTTTCTATGAAGACCAAGCGAGAGATGATTTTCACAAGAATGTTGTATTATTATGCTTTTCAGAGGATGAGAAGCGTTTTAATTCTGACATTTCGACTATAGTGTCAAAACTAGATTTTGCTACAAATTGGTGTTCAATGCTGATATTTGTTTGAAACTCATTTTCTCTACAAACCAAGCCAGAGATGATTTTCATAAAAATGTTGCATTAGCCAGAAAAACGTTTTAATTCTGACATTTAGAGTATACTGTCATAAATTGATTTTTTGACAGATTCCCGTTCAGTACCGTTATTCGTTTCAAACTCATTTTCTCTACAGACCAAGTCAGAGATGATTTTCATTAAAACGTTGTATTATTATCCTTTTCAGAGCCTGAAAAGCGTTTTAGTTCTGACATCTTGACTATAGGACCAAACTTGATTTTTCGAGAAATTCTCGTACAATGCTGATATTCGATTGAAACTCACTTTCTCTACAGACTAAGCCAGAGATGATTTTTATAAAAATGTTGTGTTATTGTGCTTTTCAGAGCCTGAAAAACTGTTTAATCCTGACATTTTGACTAAAGTGTCAAAACTTGATTTTTCGAGAAATTCGTGTTCAATGCTGATATTCGATTGAAACTCACTTTCTCTACAAACCAATCCAGAAATGATTTTCATAAAAATGTTGTATTAAATATTCTTTTCAGAGCCAGAAAAACGTTTTAATTCTGACATTTAGACTATAGCCTTTTGTCCACCGCCGTTGCATATGTGCAACAAAAAAGTTATGTCCCTGTCAGCGCGGTTGCATATGTGCAACAAACAGCTTTACATACAATTATCGAGGGTTTGCCAGACTTATATTTGTATATTGAGGTTGAAACACTGACAGTTCGGTTCGGGAACATGTTTTTACGAAAATTCCAAATCCCCGCCCTCCTTTCTCGGAACATGTCACGTGTTTGGGCTCACCCAAACACGTGTTGGCTCAACACTTCACAGACACAATGAATGCTTGGTAATTACGATGCTGTTTTCCTCCAAGCTTCCAACGCTGTGATTTAGTTCTGATAAGGCACACATTCTTCTTTGTGTTTAGACCTGGTGATCCAGCCGAAAGTAGTGGCAGGGGGGTCAAGGAGAGGGTGTATTGGATAAGGTTTGGCGATGTCAGCTTTCTATCGCCTCTATGTTAGAAATGCAATGAAGCTTGACGATAGCCAGAGGCGCCAGAAGCGTGAGTCTAAGAGACAAAGTAGACAGAAGTAGAGACAAAACAAACGATTGCAAAGGCTACCTTTACTCCTCTGTTAGGAAAAACAGTTCGTATCATATAACAGCACATGGATTTCCCTAACGCACAATCGTTGCACAATCGTTTCCTAATGCAAATTGGCTAAAATTCGCAAGAGTTTTACGTTTTGCCTTATTATTCAAATTGTATTGCACCCACGAACATGAATTAAGTTTTATTCTATTGCTCAAGGTACATTATTTTAAAAAAATCAAAAGTTCCGGTTTTTTCCCCAAAGTAGCTGGAGAAAAGGGGGCAAACTTCACATTTTTATGTTTTTTCATTGAAATTCGGGGGATTCAGCCCCCGCCCGTAACCCCCCCCCCCCCCGCGGTTGGGGCATCCAAATTTTACTTGGTTCCATGCACTGATGTTATGGCTGCAAAGCAAAAGTTATCCGAAATAGATTGGTCCCATAGTGTCAGTTATATAAAAATTTTATGAATAATATGCAAATTGGCTAAAATTCGCTAGAGTTTTACGTTTTGCCTTATTATTCAAATTGTATTGCACACAAGAACATGAATCAAGTTTTATTCTGTTGCGGAAGGTCCATCTTTATGTTTTTTTCATTGAAATTCGCGTGATGCAGCCCCCGCCCGTAACTCCCCACGGTTGGAGCATCCAAATTTTACATGGTTGCATGCACCGATGTATTACCTGCAAAACAAAAGTTATCCGAAGTAGATTGGTCCCATAGTGCCAGAGGTATTACGATTTTTTTCCATTATGTATACGAATTCAAATTTCGCGCTCAAAGCCTCGGCAACACTGGGCTTACTTTCGTCAGACCGCGCAGCGTACTAAAGGATAGTGTCAAAACTTGATTTTTCGAGAAAAGTAAGTTCAATGCTAATACTTGCTTGAAATTCATTTTCAATACAGACCAAGCCAGAGATGAATTTCATTAAAGCGTAGTATTATTACGCTTTTCAGAGGTTCAAAAGCGTTTTAATTCTGACATTTCGACTATAGGATCAAACTTGATTTTTCGTTTGAAACACATTTTCTATAATGACGAAGCCAGAGATGATTTTCACAAAAATTTTGTATTATTATGCTTTTCTGAGCCTGAAAAGCGTTTTAATTCTGACATTTCGACTATAGTATCCAAACTTGATTTTTCGAGGAATACGTGTTCAATGCTGATATTCGGTTGAAACTCATTTTCTCTACAGACCAAGGGAGAGATGATTTTCATTAAAATGATATATTATTATGCTTTTCAGATCTTGAAAATGGTTTTAATTTACATCTACACTTTCGGATCAAAACTTGATTTTTCGAGAAATTCGCGTCTAATGCTAATAGACGTTTGAAACTCACTTTCTCTACAGACCAAGCCAGAGGATTTTCATAAAAATGTTGTATGAAATATGCTTTTCAGAGTCAGAAAAGCGTTTTAATTCTGACAGTTCAAATATAGTGTCAAAACTTGATTTCTCGAGAAATTCAAATTATATGCTAATACTCGCTTGAAACTCATTTTGTATGCAAACCAAGCCATAGATGATTTTAATTAAAGGTTGTATTATTATGCTTTTCTAAGCCTGAAAAGCGTTTTAATTCTTACATTTCGACTATAGTATCAAAACTTGATTTTTCGAAATATTCGCGTTTAATGCTGATATTCGTTTGAAACTCATTTTCTATACGGTCCAAGCGAGAGATGATTTTCACAAAAAAATTGTATTATTATGTGTTTCAGAGCCTGAAAAGCGTTTTAATTCTGACATTTCGACTATAGTATCCAAACTTGATTTTTCGAGGAATTCGTGTTCAATGCTGATATTCGGTTGAAACTCATTTTCTCTACAGACCAAGGGAGAGATTATTTTCATAAAAATGACGTATTAAATATGCTTTTCACATCCAGAAAAACGTTTTAATTCTGACATTTAGACTATAGTATTAAAACTTGATTTGTCGAGAAAATCAAGTTCAATGCCAATTCGCGCTTGAAATTCATTTTCAATACAGATCAAGTCAGAGATGAATTTCATTAAAGCGTTGTCTTATTATGCTTTTCAGAGCCTGAAAAGCGTTTTAATTCTGACATTTCGACTATAGTGTCAAAACTAGATTTTTCGACAAATTCGTGTTCAATGGTGACATTTGTCTGAAACTCACTTTCCTACAGTCCAAGCCAGAGATTTTTTTCATAAAAATGTCGTATGATTATGATTTTCTTAGCCTGAAAAGCGTTATAATTCTGACATTTCGAGTATAGTGTAATAACTTGATTTTTCGAGAATTTCGTTTTCAAAGCTGATATTCGTTACAAACTGATTATCTCTACAGACCATGCCAGGGCTGATATTCATTAAATTGTTGTATTATTATGTTTTACAGAGCCTGAAAACGCTTTAACTCTGACATTTCGACTATAGTATCAAAACTTGTTTTTTGAGAAATTCGCGTTTAATGCTGATACTATTCGTTTGAAATTCATTTTCTATACGGCCCATGCCAGAGATGATTTTCATAAAAAAAAGTTGTATTAAATATGCTTTTCAGAGCCAGAAAAACGTTTTAATTCTGACATTTAGACCAGGGGTTTCCAACTGGCGGCCCGCGGGCCGCATGCGGTACCCGTTGCCTTTTTCTGCGGCCCGCGAAGCCAGTTCGCAAAATACATTAATTTTATTTATTTTTATTAAAATACGTTCTTTTTTTACTGAAGGAACGGATGCTCTGTGAAGAAAGACAATATCACAGGTAGAATTGATTTTGCAGTCAATAATGATCATCAGAAGAATCTAAAGTGACTTAACTTTCTCTTCACACCATGCATTATTCCATCCCTTCGCTATGTGGAATGAACTCGCCTGCTTCCGCGAAGGCTTCACTCTTTGTGTTCAGAAACAAACTGCAGAGCGGTGCTATAGAGATCTGTTTTACTACGCAGGAAGTACGAAGAGATTTCCAGTGTTGTACTGTGACTGCTTGTTAAAGTTTGTTCAAATATCGAAATGAGCAATATCTCCTAAAAACGTAAGATTGAGAATTAAAATAGCTTCTCTCGAACTTGAATTGCGTGATTTGCAAGGCGATGTGTTCCTTCAAACTAGGCAAGAAAAGGGGCCAGAGTTTTTCAAATACCTCTCAAAGGAACGCTTTTCAAACCTCCGTAGTTTTGGGCAAAGAATGACATCGATGTTCGGCAGCACATACACGTGTGAAAGGGTTTTTTCTTCAATGAAGTTCATCAAGAACCGCTACAGAAGTCAATTGGTAGATTCTTCACTGCTTCATCTTCTGAAACTTTCAAAAACAGAAATTCAAATACAACTTTAGTAAAATAAGCAGATCGGGCTCAATTTTTACATTGAACACTTACGATGAAGGATTCTTATTTGTATGGTGTGTCTTTAATTTCTTTCAATTCATCAATAAGAATTGGGTTTTTGTGAAATAAATTGTAATTATACAATTTTGATTTGTAATTCCATTCTTTTATCGCCTCATTTTAGAAATTTAGGTCATGCGAAAGTACTACATTTTCATTTCAGTACTTACAATTTTTGTAATTTTTAATCCCCCCCCCAAAAAAAAAATGCGGCCCGCCAATCAACTGCTGGATATAATTTTGGCCCTCGGACCTTTTGAAGTTGGAAACCACTGTTTTAGACTATAGTGTCAAAACTTGATTTTTCGAGAAAATCAAGCTCAATGACAATTCTGACATTTCGCCTATAGGAACAAAACTTGATTTTTCGAGAAATTCGGGTTCAATGCTAATACTCCCTTGAAACTCATTTTCTCTACACACCAAGTCATAGACGATTTTCATTAATTGTTGTATTATTATGCTTTTCTAAACTTGAAAAGCGTTTTAATTCTGACATTTCGACTATAGTATCAAAACTTGATTTTTCGAGAAACTCGCGATCAATGCAGATATTCGTTTCAAACTAATTTTCTCTACAGACCAAGAAAGAGATGATTTTAATTAAAAGGTTGTATTATTATGCTTTTCAGAGACTGAAAAGCGTTCTAATTCTGACATTTCGACTATAGTTTCAAAACTTGATTTTTCGAGAGATTCGTGATCAATGCTGATATTCGTTTCAAACTCATTTTCTATAAAGACCATGCGAGAGATGATTTTCACAAGAATGTTGTATTATTATGCTTTTCAGAGGATGAAAAGCGTTTTAATTCTGACATTTCGGCTATAGGATGAAAACTTGATTTTTCGAGAAAATCGTGTCCATTGTTGATATTCGTTTGAAACTCATTTTCCACACATACCAAGCCAGAGATGAATTTCATTAAAGCGTTGTATTATTATGCTTTTCAGAGCCTGAAAAGGGTTTTAATTCTGACATTTCGACTATAGTGTCAAAACTAGATTTTTCGGCAAATTCGTGTTCAATGGTGATGTTCGTTTGAAACTCATTTTCTCTACAAACCAAGCAGAAATGATTTTTTTAACAAATGTTGTATTATTATGTTTTTCAGAGCCTTTAAAAGCGTTTATAACGGTCAAATATTGAGTAACAATTAATTAATCTAATTGCCCGTTATTAGGAATTAATTGCAATTGGTAATATTAAAATCCGTTGCGAATAAAGGTGTCTAGCCAACACTAACTTGCTCAACCACCGTTTTTCGCCCGAATTCGGATTTACATGCATTCTTATGGGGAATAGCAGGAAAAGAGCAACTACTAAACCAATGGACCGAATTGGATGAGATTTTAAGCAGCGGAAGACCGCATCTTGAAAGCACAAATTCCGGAATTTCAGCCTTATCAGAACAGAACTACGGGAGTTATGAATTATTAAAATCTATCGCTGGATTCAATGGGAGACGGAGTCCTGGTGAGTTGGCTCTTACTAAATGTGTCGAATAGAATAGCCGAGGATTTAACCTAATCTCTGCACGAGGGGCTGCTACCAGAGGTTAAGGACCGGAGTGAGCATTGACCAGGATAGGAGGACAACGGTCAAAGCACCAGAAACAATAAACAAGCACCTGATCACTAGACTAGACCTCGTTCAAATCTGGAATAAAAGGGATGATTTGGAATAGCGTGACACAGTTTTGCCGAGAATCGCCACCGGAGTATGAGCTACGCGCGACCTAGCTGCGAGTCGCAATCAGACCCATGGTCTGGATTTGTTTTTCCTCGAGTGAGTGTTTTAGAGCCATGGAGTAGAGCAGAGTAGAACCAGGGGGTCGTTTTTCCCCTCGCCGTCAACGCATCCGTGCACATACGTGTGGTTATGTGAGAATAACGCCAGACACGTCCACCTGTGTCAATCGTCCGAAACAACGTCCTAAGTAGTAAAAGTTAATAACATTTGATATCCATGTGAAACCGCGAAGGGCTCATCGCGTATGTTCGTCTCATCGCCCAAGCCACGTATCTGTACTTACGAGTGACCGCGAAGAACTGACCTATTATTGCGCAAGTTGTCGTATGGAGTCGACAGTGTACGTGTACCGTCCTGGACGTCCCTACGAAGTGAGCGAGTGAAGCTAGGATCCGATGATGCCAGATGGAGCTGCCGACTGATCCACTTTCGCCAACCAGGATAACCGCGAAGTACAACACTTGAGTGCGGATGTCTTCCAGAACTGTAGGACCACTTTCACCCAACCCAGGTCAGAGGGAATGCAGCGAAGGTAAGATCCAACCATGTGCGTGTGTGAGAGAGATGACGCCAATCCACCGCGAATCTGCGTAAATCAAATCATTGCATAACTTAAATCAGTGCTATGGCATCCCTAGACATCGTTATTCCGGCGGAGTAATCAATGTTACAGATCAGAGTTTAAGTTAACAGCAAACGATAGTTCATTGAATATATTTATACCTTCAGAAAAGATAAAAGGGGTTCGCACGAGGAACAATTATTCACTTTATACTTAAAATCCTAAACGGTAAATTGTAAACGGCGATGCAGCCAAGAAATAGCATGAGTATAGTCAAAGTATTAATGAATCTAACCTTTGTAATTGTCATATTGTCGAAATATGCCATGGAATGTGTGTATGAATGAGAGAGAGAGAGAATAATGGCAAGATGTACTGTTTGTTTATCTGTGCTTTAATATATGTGTATATTCTGAACCACCGTAGTATTATGCCACGTCATTTCAGGTGCATGAAATCAAATCCTCCTATGTCTATTCTTGGTAACTCCGACTGTAGACACTTATCCTGACCGTATTATAAATCATGTGATGTTTAATCCGCGTGACAGGTGTCACGGGGAGCGATTCTGCGTTGTTGCGTTGCTGAGTTCAGTTGAGTTAGTTTTTTTTTTAACGTTTTAATTCTGACATTTCGAGTATACTGTCACAAATTGATTTTTCGACAGATTCACGTTCCATACTGATATTCGTTTCAAACTCATTTTCTCTACAGACCAAGCCAGAAATGATTTTCATAAAAATGATGTATTAAATATGCTTTTGAGAGCCAGAAAAACATTTTAATTCTCACATTTAGACTATAGTGTCAAAACTTGATTTTTCGAGAAAATCAAGTTCAATGCTAATACTCGCTTGAAATTCATATTCAATACATACCAAGCCAGAGATGAATTTCATTAAAGCGTTGTATTATTATACTTTTCAGACGCTGAAAACCGTTTTAATTCTGACATTTCGACTATAGGATCAAACTTGAATTTTCGAGAAATTCAAGTTTAATGCTGATATTCGTTTGAAACTCATTTTCTATAATGACCAAACCAGAGATGATTTTCACAAAAATGTTGTATTATTATGCTTTTCCTAGACTGAAAAGAGCTTTAATTCTGACATTTCCACTATAGTATCCAAACTTGATTTTTCAAGGAATTCGTTATCAGTGCTGATATTCGTCTGAAACTCACTTTCTCTACAGACCAAGCAAGAGATGATTTTCATAAAAATGTTGTATGAATATGATTTTCATATCCTGAAATGCGTTATAATTCTGTCATTTCGAGTATAGTGTAATAACTTGCTTTTTCGAGAATTTCGTGTTCAAAGCTGATATTCTTTACAAACTCATTATTTCTACAGACCATCCCAGAGATGATTTTCATTAAATTGATGTTTTATTATGCTTTTCAGAGCATGAAAAGCGTTTTAATTCTGACATTACAACTATAGTGTCATAACTTGATTTCTCGAGAAATTCGGGTTCAATGCTTATACTCGCTTGCAACTCATTTTCTCTACACACCAAGCCAACGATGATTTAAAAAAAATGTTGTATTATTATGTTTTCAAAGCCTGAAAAGCGTTTTAATTCTGACATTTCGACTATAGTATCAAAACTTGTTTTTTGGAGAAATACGATTTAATGCTGATATTCGTTTGAAACTCATTTTCTATACGGTCCAAGCCAGAGATGATTTTCTTAAAAATGTTGTATTATTGTGCTTTTCAGAGCGTGAAAATCGTTTTAATTCTGACATCTTGATTATAGGATCAAAACATGATTTTTCGAAAAATTGGGGTCCAATGCTAATAGACGCTTGAAACTCATTTTCTTTGCAAACCAAGCCAGAGATGAATATCATTAATTGTTGTATTATTATGATTTTATAATCCTGAAAATCGTTTTAATTCGGACATTTCGACTATAGTGTCAAAACTAGATTTTTCAACTAATTCGTGTTCAATGGTGATATTCGTTTCAAACTCACTACAAACTAATCCAGAAATGATTTTCATAAAAATGTTGTATTATTATGCTTTTCAGAGCCTGTAGAGCGTCTGATTTATGACATTTCGACTATAGTGTCAAAACTTGATTTTTCGAGAAGTTCTCGTTCAACGCTAATAGACGATTGAAAGTAATTCTCTATACACACCAAACCAGAGATGATATTAATTAAAAGGTTGTATTATTATGCTTTTAGGAGCCTGAAAAGCGTTTTAATTATGACACTTTGATTATAAGTTGAATACTTGATTTTCGAGAAATACTCGTACAATGCTAATACTCACTTGAAACTGATTTTTTCTACAGACCAAGCCAGAGGCGATTTCCTTTAAAATGTTGAATTATTATGCTTTTCGGGGCCAGAAAAGCTTATTAATTCTGACATTTTGACTACAGTGTTAAGACTTGATTTCTCGAGAAATTCGTGTTCATTGCTGATATTCGATTGAAACTCATTCTCTTCACAGACCAAACCAGATACGATTTTCATTAAAATGTTGTATTATTATGCTTTTCAGAGCCTGAGAAGAGATTTAATTATAACATTTTGATGTTAGGATGAACAATTAATTTTCTAGAAATACACGTTTAATGCTAATACTCACTTGAGACTTGTTTTCTCTACAGAGCAAGCCAGAGATGATTTTCTTCAAAATGATGAATTATTATGCCTTTCAGAGCCTGAAAAACATTTTAATTCTGACATTTCGACTATAGGATCAAACTTGATTTTTCGAGAATTTCGCGTTCAATGCTGATATTCGGTTGAAACTCACTTTCTCTACAGACCAAACCAGATATGATTCTAATTAAATTGTTGTATTACTATGCTTTTCGGAGCCTTAATAAGCGCTTCAATTCTTTCATTTCGAGTATACTGTCATAACATGATTTTTCGTGAGATTCGTGTTCAATGCTTATATTCGTTTCAAACTCATTTTCTCTTCAGAGCAAGAAAGAGATGATTTTCATTAAAAGGTTGTATTATAATGCTTTTCAGAGCCTGAAAAGAGTTTTAATTCTTATATCTCGTTTATAGTGTCTTATCTTGATTTTTCGAGAAATTCGCGTTGATAGCTGATATTCGTTTGAAACTCATTCTCTCTGCACACCGAGTCATAGACGATTTTCATTAAAACGTTGTATTATTATCTTTTCCAGGGACTGAAAAGCGTTTAAATTCTGAGATTTCGATTATACGATCAAAATTTGATTTTTCGAGAAATTCGGGTTCAATGCTAATATTCGTTTGAAACTCATTTTCTACACAGACCAAGCCTAAGATGAATTTCATTAAATGTTGTATTATTATGCTTTTCTAAGCCTGAAAAGCGTTTTAATTCTGACATTTCCACTATAGCATCAAAACTTGATTTTTCGAATAACTCCGGATCAATACTGATATTTGTTTGAAACTCATTTTCTATAGAGACCAAGCGAGAGATAATTTTCACAAAAATTTTGTATTATTATGCTTTTCCGAGCTTGAAAAGCGTTTTAATTCTAACATTTCGACTATAGTGTTAAAACTTGATTTTTCGAGAAAATTGTGTTCATTGCTGATATTCCCTTGAAACTCATTTTCTATACAAACCAAGCCAGAAATTATTTTCAATAAATTGTTGTATTATTTTACTTCTCAGAGCCTCAAAAACGTTTTCATTCTGAAGTTTCGACTATAGGATCAAACTTGATTTTTCGAGAAATTCGTGTTCATTTCTGATATTCGGTTGAAACTCATTTTCTCTACAGACCAAGACAGAAATGATTTTCAAAAAAAATTTGTATTAAATATGCTTTTCAGAGCCTGAAAAGCGTTCTAATTCTGACATTTCAATTATAGTGTCAAAACTTGTTTTCTCGGGAAGTTCGTGTTCAATGCTGATATTCATTTGAAGCTCATTTTCTCCACAGACCAAGCCAGAAATGAATTTCCATTAAAATGTTGTATTATAATGCTTTTCAGAGCCTGAAAAGCGTTTTAATTCTGACATTCCGAATATAGGATGAATACTTGATTTTTCGAGAAAATCAAGTTCAATGCTAATCGTTGCTTGAAATCAAATTTCTATACAGACCAAGCCAGAGATGAATTTCATTAAAGCGTTGTATTATTAATCTTTTCAGAGCCTGAAAAGCGTTTCAATTCTGTCATATCGACTATAGCAAGAATAGATTTTTCGACAAATTCGTGTTCAATGCTGATATTCGTTTGAAACTCATTTTCTCTACACACCAAGCCAACGATGATTTAAAAAAAATGTTGTATTATTATGTTTTCAAAGCCTGAAAAGCGTTTTAATTCTGACATTTCGACTATAGGATCAAAACGTGATTTTTCGAGAAATTCGAGTCCAATGCTAATAGACGCTTGAAACTCAGTTTCTCTACAGACCAAGCCAGAGATGATTCTTATTAAAATGTTGAATTATGATGCTTTTCAGAGCCTGAAAAGCGTTTTAGTTTTTACATTTGGACTATAGGATGAATACTTAATTTTTCGAGAAATACGCGTTCATATTACCTACAGATGAAGCCAGAGATAATTTTCTTAAAAATGTTGAATTATTATGCTATTCACAGAATGAAAAACGTTTTAATTATTACATTTCGCCTATAGATTCAGAACTCGATTTTTCAAGAAATTCGCGTTAAATGCTAAATTCCGTTTGAAACTCATTTTCTCCACAGACCAAGCGAGAGATGATTTTCATTAAAATGTTGAATTATTATGCTTTTCAGGGCGTGAAAAGCGAATTATTTCTGACATTTCGACTATAGGATCAAAACTAGATTTTTCGAGAAATTCGCGTCCAGTGCTAACACTCACATGAGATTCATTTTCTATACAGACCAAGCCAGACATCATTTTCTAAAAAAATGTTTTATTATTATGCTTTTCAGAGCCGGCAGAGCGCTTAAATTTTGTCATTTCGACTATAGGATCAAAACTTGATTTTTCGAGAAATTCGCGTTCAATGCTGAAATTCGTTTGAAATTCATTTTCTCTACAAATCAAGCCAAAGATGATTTTCATAAAAATGTTGTATTATTATGCATTTCAGAGCCTTTAAAATCGTTTTAATTCTGACATTTCGAGTATACAGTCATAAACTGATTTTTCGACAGATTCGCATTAAATACTGTTATTCGTTTCAAAATCAATTTCTCTACAGACCAAACCAAAGATGAATTTCATTAAATGTGGTATTATAATGCTTTCTTAAGCCTGAAAAGCGTTTTAGTTCTGACATTTCGACTATAGTATCAAAACTTGATTTTCCGAGAACCTTGCGATCAATGCTGATATTTACAATGCGAAAGTTACTTCCCGGGGTTTCAGTAGGTGAAGAATGGAATTCCTCTCTGACGTATACAATTTGTTTGTTCATGTTTTAATACAGACAATGCTATGTAGGCTACAAGGTTACAGCAGTTTTTTATACATCACATTTGGCAACTGTTGACCTCACTAAAAAACGGATAAAACTAAAAGCTCTAGTGTGGAAAAGTTCTGTTTCATTTTGAACATCGGTGAAGAACATTTCAGCAGGATTTCCAAAAGTGAGTAACTTTGTTTCTTAGCTTGCATGGGTTGGCTTTGATTTATAAATATTGCGTTGCTTTTGTGAGGCGATTCTGAAAAACCAAATAGACGTAAGGGATTATGGATGGGAGGTAACTTCCTGAAAAACCAAACAGCCCTTATGTATTGTGGAAGAACATATACTCACAAAACATACAAAGAGAGAGAATATAGAAGTCTTCTTGAGTGTGTTTCATGTCTCTCTCTGCTTTATATATATATTTGGCGCATGCTGAAAATTGAATATAACTATATTTTAAGAATTTTGAGCAATATTTTATTCGTGAATTCTTAAAAAAAAAACTAGTTGTATATTGCTTTTTAAGTATGTGGGTAGCTGGAATATTTTTCTCTTCTGTGTGCCGTTGTTGGTAGGAAATATGTGTGCGAGGCATATTTCAAAAATAAAAGGTCAAAATGTGTTAAATTGTTAGAGGAAGGCAAGAAAATGGAGGGGGCGTAATCGAAGAGTTGTGTGTGTTTGATATATAGTGGAAGTACATAGTGATTCGAATCTTATTATTTAAAATATTTAGTTTTTATGCACGAAAAAGAAAAAAAGCTTATTGATATTGAACCTAAAATTAAATAAAATCCTCTAATTAATGGCAACTATATCCAATTATGCTTATGGTCACAGCGAGCATTCGCAAAAATGGCGATGATGTGGCTTGAGATTTTGTTTTTGCTACGGCCGACTCGCAATGACTGTGCCAAATATGAACAGGCTATATAGATTGAGAGAGAGAGATGGATAGAAAAGTTAATTAAAATTTAATTTCATGATTGCAACACGGAACTTAAATATACATACATATATATTAAATGTTTGGTGCTGATCACATCACACATTGCCAACTATGTATTGGACTTCCCATATGCACAGATATGAAATTTTTTATTCTATTTTTTTTTGTGTTGTAGTGCAAATATGTTGTCTGGCTCGGGACCTAGACCTACAGTCTAAAATATTATGGTATTATTCCTGCAATTATTTGCAATTTTCGAGCGTAGCTTCTCATCTATATTTAAATTTATACATGTGCGCATCCGCTCAGGGGTGAACTTTACTTTTTTTGTTTGGGTGGGTTGTAAGGTGAGTGAATAATTAAGAAAAACAATAGTATACACATAAACCAAAGTCACATGGTTCTAGGTCCCATAGGATCCAAGAAAATCAATGTCTTGGAAAACGTCTTAAGACAAATATCTTAATCTTTAAGAAAGTAGACTTCCGGTTTGTCAAGATGTTACTTCCGGTCTGTCAAGAAAATTTTCTTAAGACCAATATCTTAAGACGTTTTCTAAGACATTGATTTTCTTGGCTCCTGATTGAGCTAGGATGATGATTTTAGGTTTGTTAGATAGGATTCGACGAGAACTATTCGACTAGCAAATAAAATCGATTCTACCCCCTCAAGTTTCGGAAATACAGACAATTTTTTATTTTTTGAGAAACTTGATTTGCTGGCTTAGTTTTTACCCTAATTCGAAAATTTTAATAGCATTCGATAAAAAATTAGAAGTACTCTACAACCTATTGGAGGGATGATGACTAGTGCTTGCTGTTTTCGAGTTATTTTGGATTAAAAATTCAAGATGTAATTTCTAATATGTTTTGTAATTCATAAACTATGGGTTGTAGGAAAACTATTCTTGCTCTATCTGATATTGCTCGACGAATAGTATAAACATAAATAATGCTTATGGTTTGATTTCAAAAATGGCGACCGGAAATAACTCTGTTTTCTGAAATTATGATTTATACTTCATAGGCCAAGAGGACTGAGGGTTAGAAAAAAATTGTTTGGTAGAAAAACTTAAAATAATTATGTACACATAATATTTTTATGTTTTCTATACACAAACAAAATTATTTTTTTTCATTTATTTACAGGATTGATTAAGGAGCAAGAATATCATATACATAAATAACACACACCAAACCAGCACCATCGTGAATTATCCTTCCAAGGTTTTTTTTTTATAAAGCATTTATTTTGTGACACTCCACGAATAAAATAACATACCCTAAAAATTTTACACCGGCATGCGCTCCATGAAAACTTGCCCTGTGTGCGAGAAAAATATTTCAAGTAAATATTACACAAAACATTGTCGTACCTCTGTGCCTGGTAAACATGTGACTGCTACCGAACAGTGTTCCGGATGTGGTAAACATATTACCATAAATAACATAAAAAGGCATCGACTTGCTTGCAAGGGTGACGGAGCCCCAGTTCCACAACCGTCCACCTCGACCAAGAGGAAGGCAGAAGCAGCTCCCATCAACGCACCATCCGAAAAACGTGTCAAGCCTGTGGCGAAAACGAACCAGTCTGCTTTCGAGCGTTTGTTAGAGGACTTTGTCCTCACTTCGGAGGGCTCATGTGACGTGCGTAGCTTTTTGGAGAACGAGCAAGCCAAAATTATTTCCATCCTCAGCAATGCGCTTGCAACGCACTCCACCAAATTCTACGCATCGCTACGTTGCCTGTACAAGAAGCCGTCTGATGAAATTTATAGCTTCTGCCACAACACCAAGGCGAAGACGCTGCATCTGGCCGATGTCGACAACCTAGAGGTCATCTACAACAAGTTTGCCGAGGAGCTGGTGGCCAAGCAGGAGGAACATCAAGCTAAGGGCTCAGGAGGTTCGCTGTGTGGTGAACCTCACGAACTGTGTATCAAACTTAACAAGTTTGTGCCTCTCTCCGCGTCCAGGAAGGCTGTCCTGAACATTCAAAATAATGATAACAAGTGCTTCGTATGGTGTGTGTTGTCAGCGTTGCAGCCGGTCGAGCGAGAAAATAATCCAAAATGTGTTACCCACTACATGCAGTACGAGTTGGAATTGGAAGATGCCATGGTGGGAATCGCCTATCCCGTGGAGGTCTCGGACATTCGAAAGTTTGAGGCTCGTGCGCGGTTGGCCATCAACATTTATGGCCTCACTGAGAAAAATGTGGTGTACCCTATCCGGGTGAGCGATGTAGATGAGGATGGTGCGCAGGAAATTCACCTTCTGCTCATCAAGGACGAGACCCATCACCATTACACCCTCATCCGCTCCCTCTCCAGACTTGTTTCGAGCCAACGGAGCAGTAATAGTCACCACATAGAAGTTTGTCGCAGATGATTTTCCACTTTTGATAATCGAAAACAGCAGGATTATGAGAGCATCATAGGTCCCAACATTGCTGCCGAGAAGCTTGCTAGCCACAAACTCTATTGCAATGCGAACGAGATAGGGGTGGCAGTTTTGCCCAAACCTGGCACTGTAGAAACATTTCACATGCACAGTGCCATGGTAGAGCACCCTGCTATCATCATCGCCGATTTCGAGGCCTTCCTTAAACTTATGTCCACATGCAATCCCAATCCCGAAGTTTCCTACTACCCCTTACCAACTCCACGAGGTCTCGAGTTTTGCTTATGTTGTGGTGTGGCCGACTTGTTGACCCCGAGCTCTATATATATCGCGGTCCCGACGCAGTCAAACACTTTCTAGAGAGGATGGTTGTGGAAGCCAACAAGATAGGGAAGTTCCTGTTGACCCCAAGTCTATGAAATCGCTGTCTCGTGACGACAAAATCAAGCACAAGAAGGCTATTACCTGTTCTGTGTGCACCTGGGAGTTTAGCACCAACAACCGTAAAGTTCAACATCACGACCACTTCAACGGCAAATACATTGATCCTTGGTGCAACCGGTGTAATTTGTTGGCCCGGGACCCGCGCTTCATCCCCGTATTTTTCCACAATGGCTCGGGGTACGACTTCCACCATCTGGTGCCACATCTTGGGTACGACGACATGCAAATCAACGTCCTGGCGCAGAACGAGGAGCGTTATATTAGCTTGAGTAAGTGGGTGCGAATCCCAGAATCAGGCTCTCGCATCGAACTTCGTTTCCTCGACTCCCTAAGATTCCTCCCGGCCAGCCTCGATGCCCTGGCGAAAAAGCTCAGCGACGAACAAATGCTCATCACCTCTGCCATCTTTCCGAACTTGGACGCCGGTCTCTTCAGGCGTAAGGGGGTCTACCCCTACGAATACATCACCGACTCTACCAAGTTTGCGTTGAAGTCGCTACCTCCTTGAGCGAAGTTCTACAGCAAGCTGCGAGGCTTAGGCATCTCTGAGGACGACTACAACCATGCTCAGTCCATGTGGCGCGAGCTGGATTGCCAAAATCTTGGGGACTACCACGATGCCTACCTAAAACTCGATGTGACGCTATTCGCTGATGTGATCCAGGCGTTTCGTGCAACTGCGAAGACTATCTACAAGCTGGACCCTGCATACTTCTACAGTCTTCCTGGACTGGCATGGTCGGCCATGCTCCTTGTTACAAAAGTTACGCTTGAGCTTTTTTCGGACGTGGTCATGATGCTGTTTGTAGAACGTGCCGTCCGGGATGCAATGGTCCAAGTGTCGCAGCGACACTCGCACGCCAACAATCACCACATGGCCACCGGTTACGACCCCTCCCAACCGTCCAGCTACATCATGTACACAGACGTCAAAAACCTCCACGGACACTCCATGATGCTGTCACTCCCCTCCAGAGGGTTCGAGTGGGCTGATCCCTCCAAATTTGACGTTGAAGATTTCTGCGATTTGTATTTCGGGTTTTTTGCCGAGGTGGACCTTGAGTTCTCCGAGAAGCTGCAGGATTTTTTCTCCGACCTTCCGCCAGCCCCGGAATTTAAATGACCGCCTGGCTCGAACCAACCAAAGCTCGTCATGGACTTCAAGCCCAAAGAGCGTTATGTTCTGCACTACCGAAACCTCTGGTGGTTGATGAAGCAAGGGGTTACCGGCCATACATCGAGCTCAACACCAAACACCGCACAGTCGCTACTTCTGATTTCGATCGCGATTTCTTCAAGTTAATGAACAACGCAGTGTTTGGGAAAACCATGGAGAATGTGCGAAATCGTGTGGATGTGAGGCTAATATAAAAAAAGCACAATGTCACAAGCTTGTAGCAAGCCCGTTATTGAAGTCACGTACTATTTACAATGAGCAGCTTGCTCTGGTGCATATGAGGAAGAGCGAGGTGATGCTCAACAAACCAATCTATGTAGGTGCCTCAGTATTAGACCTAAGCAAGCTACGCATGTTTCAAATATATTATGGGATACTACGCCAGCACTATAACGACAATATCAGCCTACTCTACACGGACACAGATAGTTTGGTGTACCACGTTCGCACGGACGACGCATATAGGGATATAGCCACGGTACCAACTTTTGTGAACCTTTTTGACACGTCAGGCTAATCCCAGCCGAACCGATACAAAATCCTGGCTCGCAACAAGAAGGTGCCTGGCAAACTCAAAGACGAGAAGGACGGAGATGTAATTCTTGAGTTTGCCGGTCTTCGCGCCAAAGCCTATGCTATTCGGGTAGAGGGTTCCATCTAAAAAAAAAGCTAAGGGTGTGGGCAGGCAGGTCGTCCAAGAGCACCTCACGTTCGAGGATTACGTCGAGACTCTTCAAACTAGGACGCCAATTCTAGGAGTGGAGCAGCGCATCCTGAGTGTCGACCATGTGTTGACAACCAACAAGGTGAGAAAGGTTGCCCTGGACGCACGCGACGACAAGAGGTGTGTTCCGAAATGTGGGATTCACACGCTACCGTGGAACCACTATCGTCTAAAAACTAGTACGACATGCCTCAAATGTAGTAGTATGAAGTAGTAGATAGTATGTATGAAAAAACAACTCATGTAACAGAAGTTCCAATTTAATATAGCCAAGATACTAGAACAATAGTGTTTATCTTCAAATGCAAACAGGTGGAGGTTTGGGATTTTTTTAACGGAACTAACTCCCTGCCGTGTCCTACGGGACGAAAAAGGGGCACACGCAGGGCCGAAGAGGAAGTTTCTTTGTGCGCTCAAGTGTGATTATTTCTAAAATGCATCAAAATTAAATTTTATTATTTTTTTCCAGATTATCCTCAAAAATCTTCTCCACAAATGTAAGAAGATGTTCCATGAAGTATGCTCAATTATCAACCTCCACTCTTCGCAGTACATCCTGGACACTGCGTTGCAGGTTAACAAAAAATCTAATGTTTGAACCTACGGTCAGTATAATTTTTATAGAATTATGCGATTTTTTTCTTGTACTTAAAACTGCGGTCACTCTTTCGTTCTTGACACATACACAAAAGTTTTCTCTGCAATAAGGATGACGCTGCACAGGGTGTTGGCGGGCAAGGCATCGTGGAACTCACAGACAATCTTGATGCTGGTGCGATCGTTAACAACCACCTGCTTTCTCTTCGATGTGTTAATGACGAACATGGGTCTGCGAGCTATGAACTCATAGGGGTTGTAGTACACGTCCACATTGCCGAAGGTCACTCTCCTGTAAGCTGGTTTTGCCTCGTACAGTTTCAGGTAGTCGTTGTTTGCAATGTTCAGGTTGTAGTTCTCACGCGGGAATATCTCGTTCCTGTCATTTTTGAGGTAGATGTTCTTGATCTTGCAATTGTCGAACTGGCTCGAATCTTTTTCTTGGTTGTTGTCCTCCCCTGTCTGGAAGAGCACGACCACAAACTCTGGCATATCGTACCGAATGCTGTTAAACTGTGTGGTCACGTCAAATTCAAAATGGTTGCCGGATGCAGGTTTCTGCACGCACTGGTAACCGTAAAATTGGATGGGTACTTGGGGATTCTTCAAAATGTCTGCTTTGTACTTGAGAGCGTAGTTAGTTTCGTATTCCACTACGGGCATGCGCAGCTCCATGGACTGGATGATGCACTTGGCAGGATCGGGTAGAGTGTTGGGAAGTGCTGATCCGTCTGCACTCAAGGTGCTGTAACGCATCAGCGCATTGTTGTCGTTTGCGCTTCTGCGAAAAGTGACGCGCAAACCACCCTTCCACATAATCTCTGTGTAGTCGGAGAAGAAGCCAGGAAGCAGGCGCATGGGAAACAGTACTGTGTGACTTTGAGTTTTGATTTTTGTACCTGCTTCGAATCCCCCTGCCTGGTAGTATGCTGCATCGGTCTTGGAGAGTTTCAGTGTTCCCACAGCTGTAGTCAACTCTATCGATTACGGTGCCATGCTTTCTAACTTCCACTTGCGAGAACAGGTACGGCACAAAATTATCGACAAGTCTTAAATTTGCATTGGCAAGAAATGCTTCGCCGTTGTCTCTCTTCACAACATCAAACTTGATATACAAATCAGTTCTGTGACGATGAATAAACCCGCCCCCGACGTCCACGTCGTATTCTATCTCTCGATTCGCTTCATTGAGGTTGGCTAACGTGCGACGATTGGGTGGGAAGGACTGCAACTCGTAACTTTCGATTTGCTCCATAATGGTTATTTATTATATGTTAATCTCCAAGACGGCAGTGGTCGTGGCTCCTGCAAAATCAACCACCTCCCCCTTCTCGTTGGTAATTGCCAATTCTATGTTGTCTATGCGATTACGAGATACAGGAAAGTATATCGGTGGGGAGGGTGTGTAGATAATTGGCTCCATGAACTCAGAGTTTGGTTTGAACGTAGCGATAATACCTGTCTGCTTGTGACTCCCTGGGATGCCGTCCGAGGATTTGGTGATCATACCTTCTGCCACATTGCAATGTATGTTCAAAGTCTCGATGGCTAGAAATTTAGGAATGTTAGCACCGATGTGCTTGATGCCAGGTTCGAGCTTTGTGTTGTTCTCGAATCCCAAAAGCTCTCCGATGGTACCCAGGTCTACGGTTTCCGTGGCAGACACAAGTTCCACCCTGTGAGTTACAGAATTTTGCGACAGCAGTACACTTCTTGGCAATTGAGCCTGCAAGGTAGACAGGTTGTACTGGCCAGGGGTGATGCTGATTTTTTCGCTGCCAATTTTGATGGTATTGTTGTGTACCGTCACATTAGGTATCAGGTACATGCTGTAGAATGCACGAAGAGCAATAGATTTAGGATAGATGATATCGTCATGCAATGCGGATTTCAGAAGCGAAGTCTCGCTTTTGAGATGGAATACTGCCATAGTGCTTTAGATGCCACAATGCTTTCTGGAAATCCTCGATCGTTGGGTTATTTAATGGGGAGAGGAAGACAAGCATGGAAACGCAGAGATGGCCACAGTTCACATCGCTGAAACCCTGAAAGCGTTCGTCATTTTAGTAGAGGTTGACAACACTTGAGATATTTTACCAACCCAGCAGGTGGCATGCCTCCGAATGAATCGAAAACAAATGCTTTGTTGTTGTTGGCTTTGAGGTAGCATATCCAATGTGTACCTGGATTTTCGTAACTGTCCAGGTTAACCACGCCACACTCTTTTTTCTTCACAACAGAAGGTAGAGAATCAGACATAAAAACGCCCCTGAAGTGCTTGACCCCCAACGATTCGATCAAAAATTCAATATCGAAGCTGGACAGGGGCTCTTCTTTTTTTAAAACTTTTTCAAAGTTTCGAGGTTGTTCTTTCGCTTTTTGGTCACACCTTTCCCCTTTTTCTCCATAGCCAGGTTGTGGCATTTCTGCTCTTCTAACTCGGCCTTGTTCTTTTTTGCATCGATGACGGTCTTGGCAATGGCGGCACTGCCTCCTGCTAAGCTGCCTACAGCACCCAAAGCTGCCAAGATAGCCGGGATGCTGAATATGAAACCTCCAGTCTTCTGCTGCTTTCGCGAACCTTGTAACCTCCTCAACTGAGGAATGCTAAGCAACAATTTCATTCCATGACCTTTTGCCAGGCAGGAATGTTTCTTCTCGCGGTGCTTTTTGGTGAGCAATCCATCAAGAGCTCCGAGAGACTTGAGGTTTGTGTAGGGTATTTTGTAAACAGCACCTTTGGGCTTCATGGTGATAGTATGTTATTTATATATCGTGAAAAAATAAGAAAAAATCTCTGCTTTGCCCCCTAATGCAATAAAGTGATGATAGGTTGGTTATACAAGTTGCTTTTTTTCACAAGGGTTATTTAGTTACAGCCCCCACCCCAATTTTCGTTTTGTGTTCATAGTGATGGTCGTACCCAATGCAGCAACCCGTTCACCTAGCGAGGCATCTCTGCTGACGAGTCTCCCGAAAGCTGCATGCTCCAACTTCCTGTCGGCATCGTGACGTACGTCGAGATCTGTGTGTGTGTTGTAAGCAATGTCGTGATCCTTGCATGCAGCATCCAGGGGATTCACACCCTTGTCTCCTCTCTCTAGTCGCTGTTCGAGTTTGGTACCTGGGCCGCAGTACTGGTAACCCGGCAGGTGCATCTCGAAGGGCTGCTTGTTGATAATATCGTTCACGAGACTTCGACCCTCGGCTACATTCCAGAATTTGGGAGGCAGGGTGTTGATGATTTTGATAAGGTAACCTATACCTTTGTTGTCGTTGACAATGAAGTTGGCAAGCTTGGTGCTAATCATGTCCATGATGCCCACCTTCTCGTTGTGGAAGTTGTGATTGCCTGCATTTTCTTCGCCTGCGATAACCAGCAAACGGTCCACAAGCTTCCTCACGTCGTCCACCCAAACAAACTCTTTAGGTAGGGTATTGTAGATTTGATGCCGCTGCCAGTTTTGACCTGGTTCCATATTGGCTTGATGAGGTTCCTGTACTTTTCTCCACTGCTAGATTTCATGCGATTCTGTGTTGCATCGTTGTTTTGGTACAGTGCGTCCGTCATGATCAAAATTTCTTTGTAACTTTGGTAATCCTCGTCTGTATAATCTTTAGGTTGCTTCTTAGTAATAAGTTCCCACAGTCCCACGGTGCCGGGATACCTAGTCCAGCTGTTTCTCTCGCCCAAATTGTTTTTCACGTCGTCGCCCTCGAACGTGACTTTTGACTATCCAATCTTCCAAACCACACCCTCGTTATGTACCATGGTCGGGTACAATCCGAATACCTCGTCTTTTTCGAATTTCCCGGTGCTTAGGTAATCCCTCGCCAACGGACCCAGCTCGACTAGCTTGTCCGAAGAGGTACTGCCTAGGGCCTGACGTCTCGGAGCCGGAGCAAGTTCGAATGGAGTAGTGTGAATGCTGGATATCGGTGTAGGTATGGTATAATTTCGAGCAGTAAGTGGCACAAGCTCGTTGATTAACTCTTTGTTTTGCTCGGTGACATCTTTGATTTCTTTACCAAGTCCACTGATGGCATCGATGATAGGTTGGTCCTGACGCTTTTTCTCTTCGTAAATTACACGATTCTCGGATTTCCAACCCTTAAACCGTTTTGCCAGGTAGCTACGCAGCTTCAGGTTGTCGTCTGCAAGTTTGCGTTTCATTTTTTTTTTGTATGTACTTATTTATAATAGGTCAAGATGTTTCTTGTAACGTTGCAACGTTTAGAAAATTATTAATTTTGTTTCTGTATTTTCCGTTATTGGGTTTCCTCGTCATGTCTATTGTGACAAATCCGAAATCATCTTGGTTCCAGCATGAAGAGCAAAATTTGGAAAACTGATTGTAGTTTATGTCCCCACCTACATAATCATCGTAAGCGTTTTTTAAATTGGTGTAGTCTTGACGAAACAAACAAATAAAATTAGCATTGTCTCGGAGTAGCTGCTTGGGGATTTTGGAAAAAGTCTGAGCAAGGTAGAAGCAGTCCATGCCTCTGTGCCGACCCTGAGTAAAAAAATTGCGAATTTCGTTCTGGTTCTCCAGGATCACATCATCAAAAACCACCACCGACTTCTCGAGACAGCAGTCTAGTGGTATCACTTCAGAAGCAAATATAGCTATGCTTAGTCCCTCGTACAGTTTCGACTTCTGGCGATACTTCGGTTGCTCCAAACTTTTGGAGAAAACATACAGGTGCCTGTTCTTCCAGTTTAACCAGTTGGGTGCAAGAAGAAAATTATCAATAAGTAACGTTGTTTTTCCACATCCAGAAGGTCCAACAATAAGGCAGCGAATATTGTCAGGTAGAAGTTCGCCATTTTTCCTATCCTGAAGTTCCGATGGAAAATCTGGCAGTCGTCGTACCACATCCCAAGCACCCGTTACACAATCACCTCGTTTGCGTCTATCCAACTTTTTTGCTTGAGTCCCAGCCATTTCACCAACAGTTTGTCACCTTTTCTACGTAATACTTTTTCAATAAGATACGTGTCGGGGTATTTTGTTCTAGAAAGTTCCTCTTCGTAAAATCCTCCTTTCAGAATTTCGTCGCTATTATCTTTTATTATATACGTGTGACGGTTTCCGTGTAAGACTCGAACTACGGTGAAAAGTTCCGTACTCCAATTTTTAGTGAAGCCTTTTTCAAACGCACGCTTAAATTTACTGATTCTCACCTGATCTCTAATTTTGTATTTCGGTTTCTTGCTTGTAAATTTGTACTTTGGACAATAACCCGTAGAAATTAAACTCCGCTCGTCAGATTTGTTGACGTCAGCTGGTTTCATTTTTATCGTGCGACGCAAACTGTGATTATAGCTGTTAACAAGTTCCGGAAACATGTCGAGCTACTTGTAATTCCCCTGAAGCGTAAATTGTTTCCACATGCGTGTTTTGAGAGTTCGGTTGAAACGTTCCACTATGCTGGCTTTGATGTGACTAAAGGTGGAGTAATGTTGAATATTTTGTTTTTGAATAAACTGCTGAAAGACAGAGTTGTAGAATTCTTTTCCGTTGTCTGTTTGAAGAAATCGAGGTCGCCTGCCACTTTCATCGAAAATAGTTTTGAATGCTTCCACTACACAGGTTCCTGTTTTTGCCTTGAGGGGTAAAGCCCACGCAAATTTTGAAAATGTGTCTATAACAGTGAGAAGATACTTGTATCCCTTGTTGATTTTATGTAAATTTTTTTAAGTTGCCACTGCTCATTTCCACAAGATCAGCATTCCACAGGTCGTCTATGCTTTTGGTCACTACCGCCAGTCGTTTGTAGTTTCGCCGTGCAGGTTTGTGCAGCTCGTTCACAATAGCCTGCCTAGACATTGTGTGAAAATAAAAATATAGCTTGGATGGGATTTCTGGCCGCAGACAATGCCGGGTTTTCTATGTACAGCTTGTCACCTATTTCTATGTCGATAATTTGAGTGGCATCTTCGGCATAGGCAGTCTCGCGAGTTCTCCACTCCTCTTTTTTTAGGCTCGTCACTGATGTTCGTCACGGTCATGCTTGGGTAGTGGGTTGCGTGAGGCAAAGACCAGTATGAAACCTTGACGAACTGAAGTGTGCCAGCGATGAAAAACTGGTGATAAGCTTCGACAGGGGTCAGCATGTAGAGTTTGGCCCCCTGATGGAGAGTGAGGAAAATTCCCTGTTTGGAATGCTGTACAGTTCGATGACAACAGTGGACTTGAGATTGTCGAAGCTGGCGTTCAGGGTGTTTACATTGGTTCGAACCTCGCTCTCCACATCTTCCAATCTACCGTTTATTGATTCCATATGCTTCTCGATAGCACGGACAACAGTGTCGTAATCGGGCTTGATCTTCACATCGACAATAAGCCTTTGAATTTTTCGTGTAACTCATGTAGTTGGGTACTGAAATTGGTTATGGCCGATTCCTGGCTCGCCTTGATGCTGCCAATTTGCTCTTTCACATTGGCGATAATCTGCTGTAGACTTTCCACGAGTGTCAACTTGGAGCTCTGGGTTGCGAGGTCGTGGACCTGGGTTCTAATTTCCGCAAACAAGCCATGTAGCTCCCTGATGTTCTGGTTGGTGGGTAAGGTTGCAACAGACTCCCGAAGCAATTCAATTTCGGTTTGGATGTTTTTGATGTCGTCGGATTTGAGTATTCGGTTGAGAGCCCTCTTCACGCTTTTCAGTTCCTGCGAAGTAGGCAGGGTGGCCACCGTGTTTTGGAGCGTCTCCAAAGCTTTTTTCATCGCATCCAACTCTAAGGCAGCAACAGCAGCGCGTATGCCTTCTTGTAATTGTTTATGTCGTCCTGGGTGGGGGTGGATTGTTGCAAAGCTTCCAACTTAGCCTGTATGTCGTCGATCAAGTGATGAAAATGTGACAACTCTGATTCGGTGTTTAGATTTTCCAACTTGGTGATCTGCTGTTGGACGCTGGTCAGAGTATCCCTGATGCCAGGCAGTTTGGATTCCAGTGCTTCGTGTACGTTTGCCAGATCATTTTTGATGACGGCGAGAGCATCCTCAATATGGGCTATGGTACCTTTCAGCTCCCCGAAATCCTCGTAGGTCTCAAGTTGGAGTTTTATGTTGGCCACGCTACGGGCAATAGCATTCAGCTCGCTGGACGAAGGTAGATTGTCGATGAAGTCCTGTTGCGTTTGGAGTTTAGTTTTGACTTCGTTGATGGCTGCATGCAAAGCGTCCGTTTGAAGCTCAGCCTTGATGCTTTCCAACGTAGGAATTTCGAACGATTGAAACTGTTCGTGCAATTTGGCAATACTGGCATTCACGCGATCGTAGTCATCTTGAGTTTTTATACTCTGGATAATGTTTTGCAGTTCAGTCTGGATGGTGCTCGTTTGGTCCTGCAAGTGTCGCTTCAGCTGTTCCACGTCAGAAGTTTGCGCTTGCTGCAGCTTCAAAAATTCGTTCTGCGTCTTGCCTAAACTCAGCGCCAAGTTGTCGAAGTTGTCTATTGACGCGAGGTCGGTGTACTTTTGCAACAGCGATTTAAGCTCGGCGTCAATTTTGAGTACGGGGTCCAGGCACTGAGACTGCAGGCTGGCTATCTCTGACTAGAGGCTGAAGTTGAGCGTGGACTGCAGGGCCTGCAGGTCGCTTCGCAACTTCTTGACCCTGACGTTGAGCATGAGAAGCTCGTCGCCGTGATCATCGCGCTTGGTGTGGCCAAAAATATCGTTAGGCATTGTTACCACTGTGGTTATTTACTATAGGGTAGGTGATTTTCATTTCTATGAAAAGAGGGATGAGTTTATCGTAGTCGTTCAAGAGCTCCACGTACAGGCGATCGCCAGCAGACACATCGTACGTTGTAGTCGCATCCATCCTATCATGCTTGATGCCCCTTTGTTCTCGGGATTCATGTTGAACTGAAGTTTGCCAGAGATGGGGAACTGGTAATAATTCAAGTTGTTGTTGAATACATAGAAAGTTTTGCCCACATCCTCGTCGTACTGGGTCAAAATGCTATTCAAGTGTATAATTAACAGACCGTTAAGTTTAGATAGCATGGAAGGCAGGAGTTCGTTGAAGCTCGACGACGACGTAGGCTGGACGGCCACTTCCATAGCTTGCTTCCTGAAGCCAAATAGATTCATAGGCATGGTTATTTTATAGAAACATTTCCAGCCGTAAGTTCAAAATTTGGCCCCCTCTTCCTACAAATCGCATTACATGTGGAGGACGTGGCGTTACAAGAGTCTGCCTCCCAATATTGCTTAAGGGGGTTTGGTTAGCATGCAATAGATCAGTATGCTAGAAAAAACAGAGCGGGTGGGGGTGTAACAAAAGCATCAACATTGCACCACCACCACTATTGCCAGTTAGCGTCACCAAATCTTCTCCATCTTACTGCATATTTATCATCATCTTAGAAGGCTACAAAATATTACAGCATAGATCGTAGTCAACTCCTATTTGTAGGTTAGCCTCGCCTGTGAAATATAATATGGCAAAATTTAAAATAAAAAAATGTTTATGCAGCGACTAGTCAGTGTTGCCAACTCCTATTTGTAAGTTAGCGTCGCCTGTAAAATATCATATGGTGAAATTTTCTTGGGGTGGGCTGGCAACACTGCAAGCCCACTGAACCTAAACCAAGGGTATAGAAGCAGGTTGATAATACTACTTCTGTTGAAACTTATTTTCTCTACAGACCAAGAAAGAGATGATTTTCTTTAAAATGTTGAATTATTATGCTTTTCAGAGCCTGAAACGCGTTTTAATTTTGAAATCTCGACTATAAGATCAAACGTAATTTTTCGAGAAATTTGCGTTCAATGCTGATATTCGGTTGAAACTCACTTTCTCTACAGACCATGCCAGAGATAATTTTCATAAAAATGTTTTATTATAGCGCTTTTCAGAGCCTGAAAAGCGTTATAATTCTGACATTTTTACTATAGTGTCAAAACTTGATTTTTCGAGAAATTAGTGTTCATTGCTCATATACGTTTGAAACTCATTTTCTTCACAGACCAAACCAGATACGATTTTCATTAAAATGTATTAATATGCTTTTCAAAGCCTGAAAAGCGTTTTAATTATGACATTGCGATTTTAGGATCAATACTTGATTTTTCTAGAAATACACGTTCAATGCTAATACTCACTTGAGACTAATTTTCTCTACAGACCAAGCCAGAGATGATTTTCTATAAAATGTTGAATTATTATGCTTTTCATAGCCTGAAAAGCGTTTTAATTCTGACATCTCCACTATAGGATCAAACTTGATTTTTCGAGAAATTCGCTTTCAATGCTGATATTCGGTAGAAACTCACTTTCTCTACAGAAAAAGCCACACATGATTTTCATAAAAATGTTCTATTATTGTGCTTTTCAGAGCCTGAAAAGAGTTATAATTATGACATTTCGATTTTAGGATGAATACTTGATTTTTCTATAAATACACGTTCAATGCTGATATTCGTTTGAAACTCATTTTCTTTACACACCAAGCAAGAGATGATTTTCATTAAAAGGTTGTATTATAATGCTTTGCAGAGCCTGAAAAGAGTTTTAATTTTGACATTTCGACTATAGTGTCTTATCTTGATTTTTCGAGAAATTCGCGTTCAATTCTGATATTCGTTTGAAACTCATTTCTCTCCACACCAAGTCAAAGACGATTTTCAATAAAACATTGTATTATTATTTTTTTCAGGGCCTGAAAAGCGATTAAATTCTGAGATTTCGACTATAGGATCAATACCTGTTTTTTCGAGAAATTCGGGTTCATGAACCTCATTTTCTATAAAAACCAGACCAGAAATGATTTTCATTAAAGTGTTGAATTATTATGCTTTTCGGAGTCTGAAAAGGGTTTTAATTATGACATTTGGTCTATAGGATGAATACTTGATTTTTCGAGAAATTCGCGTTAAATGCTAATTTTCGTTTGAAACTCATTTTCTCTACAGACCTAGCTAGAGATGATTTACATTAAAATGTTGAATTATTAAGCCTTTCAGAGCCTGAAAAGCTTTTTAATTCTGACATTTCGACAGTAGGATCAAAACTTGAATTTCTCGAAAAATCAAGTTTTCATCCTATAGTAGAAATGTAATAATTAAAAAGCTTTTCAGGCTCTGAAAGGCATAATAATTTAACATTTTAATGTAAATGTAAATGTAAATCATCTCTGGCAAATGTGCTTGAAACACAGGAAGGTGGAAGTCTTCACAAACGTCAATATGTATTTAAGGGTATAACGTCATTAAGTTAACGTAGAGCATTTGGTTAGGCGCTGTTATCATTATTTTTCATCAAGCTTGAAAGGTCGCGGGTTCAAATCCCACCCTCTCCTCTTTCTTTTTTTCTTCTTTTTGTTTGCTGAACAGATACCGTTGATATTAGAATATTTAAAAAATGAATCCGATAAACACTTGAGGGGCGTCCCTTCTGCGCATATTTCCCCTTTGAAGTTGGGGATTTCCAGGATTTAAAGTTAAAACTTTTCTTTTCATTTTTTGTTCATATGTTGTGTTAACACACACATCATGATTAATTCACAAATCACATATATGTATTCAGGATGCAAAATGTAATGTTATTTAAGTTATGTATTATATGTTCTTCACTGACACCTAAAATATTGATTATTTCATTTCGATATACTAATAAAAGATATACAGTTATGTCAAGTAGCGATGTAGTGCAGTACTGTAACGAAGGAGAGCGTTTAATGAGTTCAAATTGCTAAGATTGGTAATTTTATGTCCGTTCCTTAATAATGACTGTTGTCAATTCCCTCACCATCATCTTAGCATGCGTCTAAAACTAATAGTAAATCGCTAATTAACATAAATAAATTGTTATTGCGACGAAGGCAGATTCGATAAGAAACTACTAATAAGTATTTATATAGTGAGTGACAAACAAAAAAATTCAAAACCTCATAATGATCGTTAATTCCTCACTGCTTTGTATCTAAAATGTTTGACTTCTTTGAACAGAAAGTACGAGTATCAGATATAACAAACTTTCCCCACTAACTTTGCAATATTCAATACCACCATTACAGACCTAGCTCTAACTAACTTAATTCTGCGCATTCCACGTGGCATGTGACTTCCTCCTATCATCGAAACAACTTTCTCTTAATATTTCCGTTCTCCTCGTGAAATACAGAGACCACGGTGGATAAACTTTACACCCAACGATATACTCCTGGAAAAAATGCTGCCTAGGTGGAGAATCGAACCTACGACCACCCTCGTAAGAATCAAGCACGCATCAGGCACTTTTCATGAGGAAACGAATTCAGATGAAAACGAGAAACGCTGAAAGGGAAAAACGATGAACATGTCTATTGGCATTTTGTCATGTTTTGTAAATTGTGTAAAAATTCCGCGTTTTGAACAAGCAATCGTTTAGTTACGAAGTATTTTGTTCTTTATTTAAAGAAAGAACAGGAGAGCGTAAAGGAGTCATTTGAACCAGACCCCGTTTGACAAGAAACTTCAGCTTTTTTCCAAAGACTGTATGAAAAGAGAGAGGAACGTATGAAATATAAAATATGTGTGAAATTAAAACAATGGAAACGTTGAAAGATAATACTAACGAACTTCAAACTATGAAAAACATATTTTCGTGGTGGAAAACTCCAAGTCATTTTCGAAATATGAACTTGATATTTTTCTTTATTATGAAGAGATATGGGACGATACGATCCCTCAGCAAGGAAATTTTAAGTAAGCTACCTCCAACTTTTTCAATGGTCACAATTACTAATTAGGGTCCGGAAGTTGATGAAAAATCAACTTTTTTTCTGATCCTTAAAAACAATGCTAAACCTGATATCATGTCCGTTTCCCTTCAGTTAGAGCCGGAAAAAACTTTCTATTTTACATTTTTTTTTGCATTTTTCGGCCTTTTTTGGCTTTTAGTTTATTTGTCAGTATTTTTAACAGTTTTTGGTGCATTTTTACTTATTTTTGAGGTTTATTTTTCTCCTCCCCTGTTTTTCGTGCATTTTAAATGCATTTACTAGTAAAACTTACATATTTAGATTTCTTGACGTGGTCCTTTTAGTAAATTCACCATGAATCGAAAATACGATCAATAGAAAAGCATAATATTATTCTTAACTGAAATGTTTGGCAATGGATTAAAATACTTTGTGTGAAGATTTACTTTGAGGTTCTTTTTCTGGACACTATTATATCTTTAAAATGTAGTTTTCAAGTAAAATTAGTCACAATATTAAATGCAATTTCACTCTGGTATACGCGAAGCAGAACTGCATTTTCGGATGCTGGCCGACTACAGTATCATAGAAGGCCCACTCTGAAAGGAGATGAATTGGTTGATTTGGTGTTTTAAGTCAACTTTATGCATAGTTAGGCTAATCAGGACTGGACCTACAGTTTAAAGTGAAATCCGAACCGAGTGCATAAAATAACGTGAACCGTGTGGTGTAGGGGGAGCGTTTGCTTATGGAATGGAAGGTCATGGATTCAAACCTACTTCTTTGCAAAATCTTTTTCGGGAAGTAAACGGCTTTGGACGAGAATGCTTATCTACGTTTCTTGGATATTTCCGTTGATATTTATGCAATTTATGTGAAGCATTTCCAGATGCAGAAAGTTGACATGTAAGTTCTTATTATGTGTTAACTTATAACAGCTGAATGAAATGAAAAGTATTTCCTAAAATCCTACCAATCACTGAAAGATTAAAAACATTAGTAGAAGCATTACTTGAGGCATGTACAGTTGCGACGATTATGGAGTGTGGAGGGGCAGTTGCCCCCGCACTATGCTAAACCTTATCTTCCAAGGGAAAGTAAACTGTCCTTGCCCCCCCCCCCGGCCCCTAGTTTTGGCACCTTACCCCATCAGTTTTGAAACAAAATTGTCGCCACTGAGTATGCATCGCATAAGTATTTACAGTAATATCATATAATCTTATATTACGTTATTACAGCACTTCGTACTTGGTAAATAAAAAGGAAAAAATAATAAGGAAAGAGTGGGATTTGAACCTACGATGTTTCGATCTTGACGAGAACAGTAAAAAAACGAAAATGCTGTCATCTAACCAACTACTCCAGGAGATTGCTGACAGAAAGCTCAGTAAAAGACGTTAATCTCAGTTGAAGCAACATTGTGCCGGAGTTACGAAAAATTTTCGTCAAGAACCAAGGAAAAGGCACACTTTGAAGAATCGTTTGGTGTTGTGCAAGGTATCTTTACTAAAAATTTTGCATAAAATCAACATAAATTTGCATTCTTGCATTCAAATGTGACCGCAATTCTTTCCAGGTGGATGAGAACCTGTTCAGTGTTTCACAATGTACATACATTTTCCTATTTTCAAATTCAGAACTAAGAATCTTGAAATATTTTCAACATTCGTATTTATACTTAACATTTTTTTGTCTACTCAAATATTTTATTGCTGCTTTAGGGTATCTTTACTTTATGGAATGTAAAAGAATGAAACAAAAAATCACGAGCGTTTTCATTCAGGAAGAAGAAATGTTGCAAAGTTGGCTACTCTTAGTTGGCTCTGAAACGCTATGCTGCCAAATTTACGAATTCCGGACTTTGAAAATTTTCAGGGCGGTCAAATAAGTGTTGCGAAGTGTACATAACTTGTAGTTGTTTGAGACTCATTTTTTATACAGACCAAGAGAGAGATGACTTACATTAAAATGTTGAATTATTAAGCTTTTCAGAGCCGGAAAAGCGCTTTAATTGTGACATTTTGAATATAGGATCAAAACTTGATTTTTCGAGAAATTTGCGTTCAATGCTAACACTCACTTGAGACTAATTTTTTATACAGACCAAGCCAGAGATGATTTCCTTTAATATGTTGAATTATTATGGTTTTCAGAGCCTTAAAAGCTTTTTAATTATTATCTTTCGAATATAGGATCAAAACTTGATTTTTCGAGAAATTCGCGATGAATCCTAATTTTCGTTTGAAACTCATTTTCTATACAGACCAAGCCAGAGATGATTTTCATTAAAATGTTGAATTATTATGCTTTTCAGAGCCTAAAAAGCCTTTTAATTATCACATTTCGACTATAGGATGAAAACTTGATTTTTCGAGAAAAACGCGTTCAATGCTAGTACTCGATTGAGACTCATTTTCTCTACTTACATAGCCAGATATGATTTTCATTAAAATGTTGAATTACTAAGCTTGTCAGAGCCTGAAAAGCGTTTTATGTCTCACATTTCTACTATAGGATCAAAACTTGATTTTTCGAGAAATTCGCGTTCAATGCTAATACTCCTTTGACATTCATTTTCTCTACAGACCTAGCCAGAGATGACTTACATTAAAATGTTCAATTATTATGCTTTTGAGAGCCTGAAAAGCGTTTTAATTATTACATTTCTACTATAGGATGAAAACTTGATATTTCGAGAAATTCGCGTTCAATACTAATTTTCGTTTGAAACTCATTTTCTTTACAGACCAAGCCAGAGATGATTTACATTAAAATGTTAAATTATTAATCTTTCAGAGCCTGAAAACCGTTTTAATTGTGACATTTTGACTATAGCATCAAACCTTGATTTTTCGAGAAATTCGCGTTTAATGCTTATACTCAATTTACACTCATTTTCTATATAGACCAAGCCAGAGATGATTTTCTTTAAAATGTTAAATTATTAAGCTTTTCAGAGGCTGAAAAGCGTTTTATTTATTACATTTCGCCTATAGGTTTATATCTTGTGTTTTCGAGAAATTCGCGTTAAATGCTAATTTTCGTTTGAAACTTATTTTCTATACAGACCAAGCCAGAGATGATTTTCATTAAAAAGTTGAATTATTATGCCTTTCAGAGCCTGAAAAGCTTTTTAATTATGACATTTGTGCTATAGAATGAATACTTGATTTTTCGAGAAATACACGCACATAGGTGGTAGATGTTTGAGACTCATTTTTTATACAGACCAAGCCAGAGATGATTTACATTAAAATGTTGAATTATTAAGGTTTTCAGAGATTGAAAAGCGTCTTAATTCTGACAATTCGACTATAGGAACAAAACTTGAATTTTCGAGAACTTCGCGTTCAATGCTAATTTTCGTTTGAAACTCATTTTCATTACAGAGCAAGCGAGAGATGATTTACATCAAAATGTTAAATTATTAAGCTTACAGAGCGTGAAAAGCGTTTTCATTCTGACATTTTTACTATAGGATCAAAACTTGATTTTTCGAGAAATTCGCGTTTAATGCTAATACTCAATTTAGACTCATTTTCTATACAGACCAAGCCAGATATTATTTTCTTTAAAATGTTGAATTATTAAGCTTTTCAGAGCCTGAAAAGCGTTTTAATTATTACATTTCGCCTATAGGTTTATATCTTGTTTTTTTCGAGAAATTCGCGATAAAAACTAATTTTCGTTTGAATTTTAGTTTCTCTACAGACCAAGCCAGAGATGATTTTCATTAAAAGGTTGAATTATTATGCCTTTCAAAGCCTGAAAAGCTTTTTAATTATAACTTTTGTAATATAGGAGATTTTGATTTTTCGAGAAATACACGTACACTTCGCAACATCTTATTTGACCGCCCCGAAAGAATTCTAAGTCCCGAAATCGTAAACTTAGCAACATTTTACTTCAGCTCCAGGTGAAAGTAGCCAACTTTGAGTAGACGATAAACGCTGCGGTGATAGGTTTTCAATTTAACTCTTTCCATGAACTTAGAAACTATAAACCGCTATTATAATACATAATCAAACAGAAATAATAAATTGGAAAAAGAACCTTCAAGGATATTTACGGTTCTGCTTAGTCGACTTGAATTTTGGGGGTTTGAAACACTGAATAGAGTTTTTCTCCACCTGGAGGAAATTGCCATCAAGTTTGTGCAGAAAGACGTAAATTTGTGAGGAGTTTATGCGACATGTTGTTTACAATACCTTGCATAATATCGAACAGTTCTCAAAAACATATATTTTACACGACTTGTCGAGAAAATGTGCTTGAAACACAGGAAGGTGGGAGTCTTCATAAATGTCAACATATTTTTAAGGGTATAACGTCAGTAAGTTAACGTAGAGCAGTTGGTTAGGCGCTGCTATCCTTATTTTTCATCAAGCGTGAAAGGTCGCGGGTTCAAATCCCACCCTTTCCTCTTTCTTTTTTTCTTTTTGTTTGCTGAACAGATACCGTTGATATTAGAATATTTAAAAAATGAATCCGATGCTCACTTGAGGGACGTCCTTCTGCGCATATTTCCCCTTAGAAGTTGGAGATTTCCAGGATTTAAAGTTAAAACTTTTCTTTTTAGTTATAGTTCATATGTTGTGTTAACACACACATCATGATTAATTCACAAATCACATATATGTATTCAGGATGCAAAATGTAATGTTATTTAAGTTATGTATTATATGTTCTTCACTGACACCTAAAATATTGATTCTTTGATTTCGATATATAATAAAAGATATACAGTTATTTCAAGCAGGGAGTCGTAACGTAACGAAATGGAACGGTATTTTCAATTACGGTTTCCGTTACGTTACAACCAGAAACAGAAAAACTTTTTTCGTGAACAGAAACGTTACCTCAGGTATATGAACATTACGTTACAGGTGTGCATAACGGTACCGAACCATAACTGATCTGTAAATCAGTAGGTCGTTAGGTGACGCTTTAACGTTACATCCATTGCCGGCAACCAGTAACGTTACAGGGTAAGAAACAAGTTCGTCACGTATTGACTAGTAACTTTAGTGTGTGTGGAAAGTGATAGTAACGTTACAATTTACCAGTAACTTTATTGAGGTCACGACTGTGAAAACGTTACACTCCTTGCTTCAAAGCAACAACGTTATTGATAGCTGGTATCTTACAGACGTTCCGATGTGCAATACCGTGTCCGATGCCTTGTTCCGGAGAGAATAACATAGGTCTCTCGTATAATTGTGCTCGTTACTTTTGTAACGTTACAGTTCTTTCCCTCCACAAAAGTCTGTTTCAAAAAAGTGATACACATATCCGTTACGAATAGCAAATACCGTTATCGAAGGCGTGTTCGAAGAAGCCTCATAATTGTGATCGGCAGCATAGTAACATTACAGTATTTTGACATTTTGAAAGTCATTAAATTATAATACGTATTTTCGTTTTGGATGTCAGTGAAAACATGAAATTGTAAAACAAAACGTTTGAAAACATCCTTAAAAAAGATTCGGCGTGACAGAAGTTCTGGTTATTGGAATTTACTGATTAACTATGTATTTATCACAAATATATTTATTTTCTGCATAATAAATCACTTTACGTGGATTTGTTCTAATTTGATTATCTATGCAAGATGAATTTTAACATGTGCGTTCACTTTATACGATAGGAAAACAAAAGTTTGTTGTAAGAAAACGTTTATGTATATCTTTCTCTCTCTCTCTCTCTCTCTCTCTCTCTCTCTCTCTCTCAGTTTACATGTGTTACATCAATTAAAAAAATACAGTATGTTTGGCGATGAGAATGATTCGTGCTTAGATTAAGTTGCTGAAGGACGAAACATAAAGGACCAACCAAAGAATCATCTGTGCTACGCGTTCATCCACGTAAGTGAGAGGCAAGCTTCTTCCTATCGGAAGAATTGCTTGCTGCACGACCTTGATAAGGCGAACTGAACCACAAGGAAAGAAACCTGTGCAGACCCGCGACTCCTGTGCACTGTACCGCTTGGAGGGGAGGGGGAGAGTTGACCGTTCTTCCTTATGGGCCGAGCTGAAGAGTAGAAGGGAAGCTGCGCGGGGACTTTTCGTCCAAGGTTTTTTCCCTTGTGTTCGCTCGTAGCAGCAGCACCACGCAAAATCGGAAAATGTGAATCCTCAAACTTTGTACACGTGACCTTCGGTCACGAAGGAGCCGAGTAGACAACGCCCTGGGGCGATATGAAAGGCACTTTTAGCAAGTAGAAACTACGTAGAAAAGAAACGAAACGTTAGATGGAATTGTTGTACGAAACAAACGAAACCGCGTTTGTGCAACTGGTTTGTGGCTAGACAGGGCCATTGGACTCTCAAGAAGGCAAGAATTGTATGGGAAGTGATTCTCAAAACTAAGCGAATAAAAGGAGAGTATATTTTATCATTTACAAGGGCCCTCATCCGCTTACAATTTTGAAAATTACTTTCAGTAATTCTTGTCTTCTTGGACAGGAGGTTCATTAAACTTTTTGCGCCCACCTACCACGTTTGAAAGAAGAGCATAGGCAGACATGAAAGTACCGTGCGTTCATTTCGATCTTCAGCCGCGAGATCGGGAGAAGCGTGGCGGGCGGCGCTGACGGAGATGCCGACATTTGCAGCCTGTAATGCCCGCTTATTTTTATGGACATATGCATACATTCATATAAATATTGCAAAACGAGCACTAACCTGTGTTATAAGGGTACGGTTTTAATTTTAGTAGCTTAGTAGCTGTATGTGCTGATGATTTTGACACGTCCATCTCACGGCGTAGAGGTTTGTTTGGAGAACGTTCTAACGCTGCACCAATTTCATCGAGTTTTGCTTCGGTTAGAATCCGTTGTTTTTACTTAGGTGTTTTAAAATTTAACGATCCAGTTTCTCGTAATTTAAGGACAAGATGTCTAACCGTATCTCTATGTGGAGGTGAAACGCCTAGGAATTTCTGTACAAATTGCCTACACACGTCTCGACACGAGTCTGTTTTCACTTAAGTGTCATTACATAAGAATTCTTTGTTCTAACGTGAACCTTGCGGCTGGCATTCCAATCGTCTCACTGACACAACACACATACACGCTGCAATAACACAAACAAGTAACGGCAAGTAACCAAGAATATCACTCTTGCGCACAGTACGAAATTAACACGCTCTTGGTTTACATCTGCTCGCCACTATATTCACAGCTCTGTCTTCATCTAGTCACGAAGGAACAAAAAACTCGAGCTCTGAGATTTCGGATTGCAAGGAAGCTCACGAAAACCATTGACTTTTAACGGTTTTGTCTGCAGCGTAATCTTGATACAGTGTTGCACATTCGAAACCTCCAAACGATCGCCACAAAACTCTTTCAAGGATATAAACTTAAGCAGGACGTTACTGGTCAAAACTATGATTAAAATGTTTCATTATCTGTGGCTCTTAACATCGTTTCTAAAGCGTATTTTTTTGTGTATATAAGGGCAGAACTTGGATGAATTACAGATGATGAATTATAACACAGGTTAGCGCTCGTTTTGCAATATTTATATGAATGTATGCATATGTCCATAAAAATAAGCGGTCATTACAGGACGTAAATGTCGGCATCTCCGTCAGCGCCGCCCGCCACGCTTCTCCCGATCTCTCGGCTGAAGATCGAAATGGACGCACGGTAATTTTCAAGTACTTAAGGACGACAGTCGACGTGAATATTGAGCAACGTGTGACTGAGAAATACAATCGTAACAAAGGACATAATTCTTCAAGAAACAGTAATTTTATAAAACTTCCTATCATTAACTCAGTTCATCCTTTTACCCTCTTTTGTTTGTTATACTTTTGTATTATTCTTGTTTTATATCGCTTTTCTGCCACTTGTAGATAATCGCGACGATGAAGATGAATGATGATCATATTAAATCTATGAAGGGATGCTTACAAAAAAAAAACAGCCATGCCCAGTTGTCTACTCGAACTTGAAATGTTTGGTACCGAGTGTATGAGTGGACCACTCAACGACTTCGGTGTTCGAGGCTACGGTTTCAGTTGCAACATGCAGTATAATTACGTTTCTACTACTACTACTTAAAAAGCCCCCTTGATACATGAGATACTACAAATAATTTCAGGCATACCCTCGAATTTTGATTGCCTGGCACTTTTTTAAACTAAGTAATGAAGTGACGTTTATATTCATATTAGGCCTACGACTAGCTCGAACTAAAACCTCTTGTGAAATACTGTGTATATGTTATCCTTGTGAAGTGAGAAACTTCATATTTTGCTAAGAAAATATGCATGAAAAATTATATTTGTAGCTACTACTTGAAGAATTCAAATTATTATGATGGAATTTCAACTTACGTATACTCTGCATATAACGTGGTATATAGTTATCGCAGAGGAGTTTTTGTCTCGCAGTCAATTTACTTTTAGTTGAGGAACTCGAGAGTAAGTTGGAAATATTTAATGACCCACGTTGTGGTGTGCTGTTCGATTAATCAGAATTGGAGTGAGAGAAATCTGTAGTTAAGGTCATTCAACACGTCAATTTGTAACTGTGAATGCAAGTTTTCTTTGATTTAGCGGGAAATCAGTCTGCTATTGTTGTAAGTAATAAATTGAAACATATATATTTTCTGCTCGAGTAGGAATCCACAGCCCTTATCCAATCAATGAGTTTCTGTGTTTGAAACGTCTGTCTAGGAAAGATACGTACAATTTGCTTTTAATAACAGCAGCTTCAAAATAACCTATCCATTCTTGTCTTGCAAAGAAACGTTTGATTTTGATTTGTTATATTTAACTTTGGTTTTCTGCCACTTTTGGCTAATCGCGAAGACGAGGATGGGTGATGCAATGACAAAATTGATGAAAGGACATCACGAAGAAAATAATGAAAACAATACACAGTCTGGGATCTGAACTCGGGACCTGTGGTGTTGCATTGTTCATGAAATAAAAACATAACATGTACAGTGGCTCACATTAGTAATCGAATATGTAGCATTTTGCTGCATTTCTTCACAATATTTCAAAATTAACAACATGTACATAAATATAAACGATAGTGAAATATTTATAGACATTTATTAAAGCTATATTCCCTGTTACATTTTTTCTTTTTTAATTTTGGGTGCGTCAGCACTTAGGCTATTTTGCAACCGCCACGTTATACGGGGTCCAGCCCCTTACCATAACAAATAACGTAACTGTAATATCGAATAACTGAAATAATAAAATATTCTGACTTAGGTTAAAAGCTGGGGCTCTAAAGGGGCACTCAGCACACATGACAAAAAACAGAACACGCAGAATTATACTATCCATAGGGTCAGTCGCCAGAGCCTCGTTAGTCTGCAAAGAGCAGTCCAGGGTGTACTACGTGGAATGAAGTTGACGATTGGGTGTATTGGAAGGTCACCCCTTACACCCCTGTTACGGTTTCAAATCTGAAAATAGTTATTTATGTTTGGGTGTGAAAGAAGAGATCACTTTAATATTCAGACAAATCGTGAAAGCCTTCTGTTTCTGTTAAGCTACGTTTCCATTCAGACAAGTTCCAGACTCATGACGTGCAACATGTGCCGGCGCATGTTGCGCGTCATTTAGTGTACTCGTACTGCTTCCAATTCAAAACTACTTCTTCAAAATACGTCCGCAACAACACTGGAGTGCAGGATCGCAGTGTAGCGTTGTGCAGTGCTTTAGAGTAGTCAGTGTTTCTTCTCTTGTATTGTAATAATTTGGTGGTGATTTAACTTGGGTAAAGATGAACAATAAAGCTATGGCGGGTTTTGTGGTTATGACAGGCGCGTATCATGGATTTCTAAAAAAAAAAAAAAAAAAAAAGCTGCGAAAACAACCTAGATGGTGGATTAGAAGTTTGCTAGCAACAAATTAACTCGTTGATGAGAGACTTACGTCTTCAAAGTGGATACGAAAACTTTGTAAGAATGACTGCAAGTGATTTTGCATTGTTATTAAATCTTATTGGACCACAGATTGTAGTTGCGTCGCCTGTTTCTACTCTAGTTCGTATGCCCGTGCCCCAGGAACTTGCTGCAGGCTGTTTCCATTGTCCGCCGCGCACATTGTGCGTCTTAATCGTTTGGGGCAATTTTGTCCCCGGCACTTGCGCCGCGGCATGTTGCAGACAGTTTATATTTCAACAAATGCTTGTCACATGCAGCGTCGCATGCTGCGTGTCATGTTGCGCGGTAAAATTTGTGGTAATAGGAACGAGACTTTACATAGTTCCTTTATCGGTCAACTACAGTGCGGGGAAGAAACAATTCATGGTATTTCCTAACTACGTCTGTTACCAGTAGCTCCATTGCCCCTGACTGAAGTACGAGAAAAATGGGTAACAAAAACAAAAATACAACATTTGACGAACTGCAGCTATTTATTTTTCCCTAACCAAAGGGTGCAGGTACAGGGAAATTGAAAATGTTAAGTACATGTAAGAGTACCGTGGGTGACGCAATAAAGCGTAATGAAAAGGAAAATGAGGTAGATTCCGTATCTCAGAAAATTCAACCAAGAGAAATAGGAGAACGAAATGAACGAGCTTCAGTATGAAAAATCAAGACCCTTTCCTCACCCCCCCCCCCCCCCGTTCCCAAACCAAGGGCTCCGAAAGCAGCTGTGCAACTTGGGGCAAGCACTGGGACTGCTGTACGGTTCAGTAGCGTTTCGTCCGAAAGCGAAATTCCTAGAAAAATGCTACAGTTCGTCCGCGACGGTTTAATGAGTTGCATTTCGCCCGAGCCTGGCTGATGATGAGTCACTCCTTGACTAACCGGTGGCAGCGGTGGAATTGGTGACTAGGATACCTCAGTTAACAACTTTTAAAACTACATTGCATAGACAGCGGAGTGTAGCGCAGGGAGTGCAGACTCAGTCAAATCGTCGAGAGAGGGGTCCCGGGATCGATACCCGGTGGAGGCACAAGTGGTCCGGATCCCACTTTAAATTGTAGGTCTAGTCCCGATTAGCCTCACTGTGCATAAAGGGGACTTAAAACAACAAATAAAATCGTTGAGAGGAAGTGAATTTGGATCCATAAATTTGAGTCATGGCAGTCAACACTACTACTTCTAAGCAGCTCCCATAAGTGACTGAGGTTAGAATGAAAGTTTGTCTTGTTTTAAGTTCACTTGTATGCACAGATAGGCTAATTGGGAGTGGGCCTACAGTTTAAAGTGGAATTCGAATCACTGTGCCTCCACCAGGAATCGAACCCGGCTAGAATGCAAGTGGTTTCTCATACTCAGATGGGAAGTTGTTTATGTTATTGTTTCACATAATTTGTAGGTAGTCACACGTGGTCTGAGAAACAGAAAAGTCACACATAGCCTACGCATAATTCTCTCGAGGCAGTTTGTTGCAAGAACTTTGCTTGCAGACCACGTACAATAACTTTCATGGGTAAAAAAGTGTAGCTTTCCTAGCGAAGTGTTCTCGGCTTGCGAGCCAGCTTAAATCGGCGTTAGCGTCCAATGTTTCGAGCACATACATTGCTTCCATCATAAGGTAGAGAGCATCCTGATTAGAGCAACGTATGCGCTACAAACGTTGGACGCTGACGCCGATATAACCTGGCTCGCAAGCCGAGAACACTGTTCGAATCTCCACAGGCATATAATAAGAATGTATCATACCCAAATGAGTACACCTGGCGTAATACATAACGTGCCAAATTTTGAAAAATAGGGGCTGATAGCGTGTGTGAGAACCAGAGCGACTTAACTCTAATTTATCAAATTAATGTATTCTTAGGAATATGACTCTTAAACGTGACTCCGCCTTGCAGATAAGCATTAGAAGTGGAAAATGTCGATTTACTCCAAATACTCTTCAGAGGATTTTTTTTAACGAAACTGAAAACAGCATTTTTGTAGTTACGTTCCTCTGATTCCCGTAGGACGATAGGTGAAATATATTTCATGAGCGATGTTTGAAAGAAGTTGTGTTAAGATGTCAAACATGTAGCCGACAGCCATGCTGTATGAAGAAAGCATAGAGGATAAGCTCCAATCACACTTAATCTAGGCTCCCAACAAAGATAGCGTCTGAGTGACCTAGCGTAATGAATGGCAAAGAAAACAGTTAATCATTGGAAGAAACAATTAGTTTCATGTTTAAGATCATTCTATCAATTAATGCGGTTGCTTATAAAAATAAAAAATGGTCCAAAATGCTTCAAAGTAATTGAAAATATGAGGCGTTGCGGAAACGAAGGGCGAACTCAACAAAGTGCATTGTGATGGGAATGCGTTTCAAGTTGATTTGATTTTGATTTATTTGTTGTTTTAAGTCCACTTTATGCACAGTAAGGCTAATCGGGACTGGACCTACAGTTTAAAGTGGGATCCGAACCACTTGTGCCTCCACCGGGTATCGAGCGTTTCAAGTTGCCAGGCACAGTGCAAACTCCATAAAATCTTTGAAACATTCCGATCTACTGTTACCAAGTTTTTGTGGAGCTCGAACTGTGCCTGACAACTTGAAACGCATTTCCCTCACAATGAACTTTGTTGAGTTCGCCCTTCGTATCCGCAATGCTTCATATCGTCTCTAGGAAAAACCTAGAAAATTAATACGCCCATTCAAATTTAAAACCTTTATTTGCATACTAAATAGAAAGCATTTTCACCAGATACTTGAAATTAGTTTGAGAAAATCTAAAATAAGAGGAATTCCTATCCCTGTTCTCGTGTTGATATTTCCTGGCAAATACTCTGCAAGAGGCTGTCGCGGTCTATTGCCGCGCTATACATTGACGAAACAATGCTTTATACTCCGAAGTCGATACTAAAGGTTCATGGACGTCTGCAGGATTTTTTCCGAAGAGGGGCAAGCAAGGTAGTTATTCCGGGGGGGAGCAAACAAGGTGCATAACAGTGTTGTCTCCTCAAAAAACATTGCTTTAATTTGAAGTTATCATATTCATCTTATTTGAAAATAAGATCCTTAGGAAAATATTTGGACCTAAAAGGGATGAGGAGACAATTAGAATAATTAAATCAAGAAGACTTAGGTGGGCAGGCCATGTGGCACGAATGGGAGAGGAAAGAGGAGTTTACAGGATTCTTGTTGGGAAACCTGATGGTAAGAGACCTTTAGGAAGGTTAAGACGAAGATGGAGGGACAACGTTGAGATAGACCTAAAGGAAATCGGTAGGGATGGAAAAGAGTATATAGATCTTGCTCAGGATATGGACAGATGGAAGGCCTGTGTTGCTGCAGCCATGAACCTTCGGGTTTAAGAAGGCTAGAGAGTTAGTTAGTTAGCTAGTTATGTTCATGCAATAATTAACATATATTATTGCAGCTGAAATGGAATTGTGTGATATATATATATATAATGTTTGGTTGACTTTCATTTTCCAGGTGGGTCGTGCACACCCCCCCCCCCTGCCTCTCTTTCGGACTTCCATGCAAAGGTAAAGGTAAAAGGTAAAGTGCTCCCCTGTGCATAACACCACGCCATGAAGGCGTATAGGGGGTGTGGGGGTAACGCCCCACACTTTCTTGATCCGGTCATGAGTGGGGGTGATGTGATCAGCATCACGCCCCTGACCGCCTTTACCCCCCAGGGTTTCCCCCAGGTACCCATGTTATTCGACGCTAGGTGGGCGCCGGGGCCACTTCCATCGTTAGAAAAGTTCCCGGATTTGAACCGGCCGGGGATCGAACCCGGGACATTTAGCATGGTAGTCAGACGCGTTATCCATGCAAAGGTTCTATTTTTATTTCGCGTCTACCACTTTCGGTTAATCGCGATGATAAAGGATGTGATAGGTGATGGAAGTGGTATAAAGACAATGACCCAACCCATCCATATTCGTGTTTGTCTGCTCATCAAATGATTAATTAGTTATTCAAACTATATAGGTAGGAAAGCTATATAAAATAACGAAACAGAAAAATAAATCCACTTGACGTCTTGTAGTACTGTCATTAACCTACAATTTCATGCTCACAAATCCACACAGAAAACGTCTTGTGGAATTAGTTTTACGGAATGGCCTTGGGGAATAAACATCGCCCATTTCCTGGTTCAGCTCGAAACAATTCAGGTGCCTTATCGAAGCTGCTCTTGAGCACGCAGGGTTTCTAACCAACTTCGCCGTAATTCAGTTGTTGTATCTTGATTAATATGCTGTATTGTAGAGTCAACCGCAGATTAAATAGGAGAAAAAAGATTTTCCCGACGGAAAATAAGTTGGTAATGCTGCAAACACCGAGGCATTCTTGATAAGACGCTTGAGGAGCGTCCAGCAAACTTTCCTGAAAGAGCACAACCCCAGTATCGAAGGTCATGCTACACGTGGATTGGCAACTTTCGGGAGCATGCTGTCTGTCTACACAATTCTACCCAAATACCTGTTTGAAAATAAATCTTCTGTTCGCATTTTATTTTTCAAATGTAGTTCTGACATTGTAATCATTTTGCAATTATTTTTATTTGTTCTTATTTTGCTTCGCTTTTATGTCACTTTTATAATTAATCGAAACTATGAAGATGGATGATAATTAGATTAAATTAATGAAGAGACACCTAAAAAAGATATTTACAGACCAGGACTCGAACCCGGAACCTAAAGCGGATAGGTTGTGGGGAAAACCGTCAATAACTCCCGCCACGAACTTACTTATAATTTTTTTAATTTCTCAGGAGTATTTTTTGTTCTGTTCATGCATAATACCTGCTTTCGGAAACTTAATTTATAAGTGACACACTTCGTTCGGTAGGGACAAGCCACGCATTGTTTGAATGGAGGGACACATCTCTTTCATATACTACTAGATACAATAATGGACTATACTTGAAATGGCCTCCCCGATGGCGCAGTGGTAGAGTCGTCGCCTTGTAATGAAGGGGTCCCGGGTTCGATACCCGCTGGAGGCACAAGTGATTGGGATTTCACTTTAAACTGTAGGTCCAGTCCCGATTAGCCCAACTGTGCATAAAGTGGGCTCAAATTAATCAATCATATATGATAGAAGTTAAGAAAAAGATAAAAATTTTAGAAGAGATACTGTGAACAAGTCGAGTTGGAGAGAGATTGTCTTTTGTGTTTGTTAAATGTATTTCATGTACTTTATATAACATGAAGTTATAAGTTAAATAAATGTTGTTTTGTTCGTTAACGTTTGGCCTAATTGAAGATTATTACAATATACTTGAAATGTGACGTGCTAAACACTACTTTCGGAGATCAGTTGGACATGACAATTTTGATATACAAGATGCATTTTCTCTACTTAGATTCATTATGTCCAAATTTTATCCTAATAGATAATTTCCCAACAACGCAAAATGTTTTAATTGACTCGAATTCACAATGACTCATATACAGTGTGTTTATAAATGAACGGTGGGGTTTCAAAAATTAATAATACATCTATATATTACCTTACACGGGCAAAACGTACACCGTAAAGCAGCAGCAACTGTCCAAGTTTATATAACTTTATTTATATTTGTATAAAGATAGAAATCAAGAAGGGGCAATTGCCCCTCTGTGCCTCCTTGCAGGTGCTCTTGACCGTCTGGAAGAAATATTGCACGACAGACGTGAAAACTAAATCCATCTTCAGTATCCTTTTGTCTTGCTACTCTTAGATTCTGCAACCTTTCTTTCTATAGTTCAATGTTTGCCCCCTAACCCCCTAGAATTGATTTCCGTACAAGTTTGAGAGCTAATTTCCCCTGCATCCTGTGGTTGCGCCACTGCACCTTCTTCCGCCGTTGTTGCTTTGTGAACTTTCATCGGCTTGAAAATACTTAATTTTCTTCAAGAGCATAATATCGTTTAATAACCGGCGATAAGATTCGTCAACCCTAAATTTCTGGATTAAAGTATAATAATATAGGAGCATGGAAATCTGAAAGGGTGCGAGGATGGCCACATCTCCCCTTTAGAAAACGAATGTCAGCTAAAAGTATATATTTCATGCGTATAATTTGATCCCAGTCATAGTAATGTACATTAATTATTATAATGGGAATGCAGGAAAGCGAAAATTTCGAATTCAAGTGGTGTTTCTTGAGGGGGCAACACTATTATCTGGTTAATATGCCCCATGGAAAAATACCTTGCTTGTCCCTGCGTTGAAAATATCGGCAGACGTCAATGATTAGGGGGTGGGGCATGTGCCCCTCCCCCTTTGCACCCCGTGCGCACGTCTATGACTACTCATTTCTACACTAGTTGGAAGCTGTATTCAATTTCGAGCCAAAAATGTAATTTTCAAATCAGGATTGTTAAACGTCCACGAACCCATAAATTCTAATGGATTCTATTGGGTTCCGCAACAAGACCGGAACCTTCTTTATCTCACAGTTTTAATTCGGTCTAAGTTGCGTATTCTTTCATTTCAATATGGAACTTAGACCGTCTTTAAATTGATCCGGAAAGAAGGTCCCTGTGCCGTATTTCAATTGATTCGGAGAAAAGGTTCCTGGAACGAATTGGAATATTTAAACATAAAAAGGTTCTTTACGGTCCAGATCCATTTATGCTTGCTAATATTCCCTGCTGAATCCGGCTCTGGTCGGAATTTTATTCGGCCTACGTATAGGGCCGGTGGCAACCCACCATCGTGAGGAAATTGGGGAGCTCCGAATGAGTGAGCGGTAACCCGGTCGAGAAGACCTACAACGGCTGGGGGTTCGTCGGGCTGACCACCCGTCACCCCAATACTGGTCTAAGATCTCCACGCTATAACAGGTGACGGAGGAACAGTGTGGGAGGGAGACCAGCAGTCGGTAGGTAAGCCAAGGCTCTCAAGGGCTGTCGCGCTGTGGGTTATTGAACTGGAATTGAATTGATTTAAAATTCCTGACCCTTTAACAACCCTGGTTGAAATTCATTTTTTTACAAACAACCATATTTTTAACGGCTATTTCACATTAATCCCATACGATATACTGAGTTATTTTTCGCAATGTTCAAAAGAAAGGTAAGAGATTTGGGCTATTCCTTTTTCTTCCTTGATGTTTAATAGATTATATTTGTCACGCGCCTATAACGTTACTAGCTAACATTTGTGAATTGTTCTTTCCTTGTAACGTTAACATCTACCATACTGAATTTATTTACGTTCCTTATGCAGATGGTATGTACCCAACTGCATTTTGTTTCGTTCCGCTACAGTGGTTTACATTTTGCTACATTCCTATGTAACGTTAATTAACCATATTGCCTTTCACTTCATTCCGTTACGGAGGATTGCATTCATTACGTTCCTATGTACCGTTATTTACTACCATGTTGCATTTCGTTATGTTTTTGTAACGCTAGTATATACCATATTGCATTTCGTTACTACGCTCCTTGTAACGGTAGTATATACCATATTGCATATTACGTTATGTTCCAATGTGCTCATTTCGTTCCGTTCCTTTATAACGTTAATATCTACCATAATACATTTTGTTACGTTCTCTGTAACGTCAGTCTATAACATATTGCATTTCGTTACGTTACATGGGTACCAGCAGTTGAACCATACTCTTCCTCCTACAAAATGGAACGTACCGCGTAACGCAAATTGGGTACGTTACGACTCCCTGATTTCAAGTAGTGATGTAGTGCAGTACTGTAACAAAGGAGAGCGTTTAATGAGTTCAAATTGCTAAGATTGGTAATTTTATGTCCGTTCCTTCCTAATGACTGTTGTCAATTCCCTCACCACCATCTTAGCATGCGTCTAAAACTAATAGTAAATCGCTAATTAACATAAATAAATTGTTATTGCGACGAAGGCAGATTCGATAAGAAACTACTAATAAGTATTTATATAGTGAGTGACAAACAAAAAAATTCAAAACCTCATCCAGGGAGTCGTAACGTACCCAATTTGCGTTACACGGTACGTTCCATTTTGTAGGAGGAAGAGTATGGTTCAACTGCTGGTACCCATGTAACGTAACGAAATGCAATATGTTATAGACCTACGTTACAGAGAACGTAACAAAATGTAATATTGTAGATATTAACGTTATAAAGGAACGGAACGAAATGAGCACATTGGAACATAACGTAATATGCAATATGGTATATACTACCGTTACAAGGAACGTAGTAACGAAATGCAATATGGTATATACTAGCGTTACAAAAACGTAACGAAATGCAACATGGTAGTAAATAACGGTACATAGGAACGTAATGAATGCAATCCTCCGTAACGGAATGAAGTGAAAGGCAATATGTTAATTAACGTTACATAGGAATGTAGCAACATGTAAACCACTGTAGCGGAACGGAACAAAATGCAGTTGGGTACATACCATCTGCATAAGGAACGTAAATAAATTCAGTATGGTAGATGTTAACGTTACAAGGAAAGAACAATTCACAAATGTTAGCTAGTAACGTTATAGGCGCGTGACGAATATGATCTATTTAACATCAAGGAAGAAAAAGGAATAGCCAAAATCTCTTACCTTTCATTGGAACATTGCGAAAAATAACTCAGTAGGGGATTAATGTAAAGTAGCCGTTAAAAATGTGGTTGTTTGTAAAAAAAATGAATTTCAACCAGGGTTGTTAAAGGGTAAGGAATTTTAAATCAATTCAATTACGGTTCAGCAGGGAATATTAGCAAGCATAAATGGATCTGGACTGTATAGAGCCTTTTTATGTATTTCAATTCGTTCCAGGGACCTTTTCTCCTGATCAATTGAAATACGGCACAGGGACCTTCTTTCCGGATCAATTTAAAGACGGTATAAGTTCCATATTGAAATGAAAGAATACGCAACTTGGACCGAATTAAAACTGTGCGATAAAGAAGGTTCCGGTCTTGTTGCGGAACCCAATAGAACCCATTAGAATTTATGGGTTCGTGGACGTTTAACAATCCTGATTTGAAAATTACATTTTTGGCTCGAAATTGAATACAGCTTCCAACTAGTGTAGAAATGAGTAGCAATAGGCGTGCGCACGGGGTGCAAGAGGGGGGGGGGCAAATGCCATCCCTAATCATGGACATCTGTCGATATTTTAGACGCAGGGAAATAAGCCATATGCATATTAACCCGATAATAGTTTTGCTCCCTCAAGAAACACCACTTGAATTCGAAATTATCGCATTCCTGCATCTCCATTATAATAATTAATGTAAATTACTATGACAAATCAAATTATACGTGTGAAATATATACTTTTAGCTGACATTCGTTTTCTAAAGGAGAGAGGTGGCCATCCTCGCCCCCCTTCCAGATTTCCATGCCCCTATATTATTATACTTTAATCCAGAAATTTAGGGTAGAGGCATCATATCGCCGGTTATTAAACGATATTATGCTCTTAAAGAAAATGAAGTATTTTGAAGCCGATGAAAGTTCACAAAGGAACAACGGCGGAAGAAGGTGCAGTGGCACAACCACAGGGGGCAGGGGAGATTAGCCCTCAAACATGTACAGAAATCAATTCTAGGAGGTAAGGAAGGCAAACATTGGACTATAGAAAGAAAGGTTGCAGAATCTAAGAGTAGCAAGACAAAAGGATACTCAAGATGGATTTACTTTTCACGTCTTTCGTGCACTATTTCTTCCAGGAGGCCAAGAGGACCTGCAAGGGGGCACAGAGGGGCAATTGCCCCCTCTCGATTTCTATCTTTATACCAATTTAAATAAAGTTATAAAACCTTTGTCAGTTGCTGCTGATTACGGTGTAAGTTTTGCCCGTGTAAGGTAATAAATAGATTTATTATTAATTCTTGAAGCCGCACCGTTCATTTATAAACACACTGTATATGAGTCATTGTGAATTCGAGTCAATTTAAACATTTTGCGTTGTTGCGAGATTATCTATTAGGATAAAATTTGGACATAAATAATCTAAGTAGAAAAAATGCAACTTGTATATCAAAATTGCCATGTCCATCTGATCTCCGAAAGTAGTGTTTAGCACGTCACATTTCAAGTATATGATTGATTGATTTGGTGTTTTGAATCCACTTTATGCACAGTAAGGCTAATCGGGACTGGACCTACAGTTTGAAGTGGAATCCGAACCACTTGTGCCTCCACCGGGTATCGAACCCGGGACCCCTTGATTTTATAAATCAAGTTTCCGAAAGCAGGCATTATGCATGAACAGAACAAAAAATACTCCTGAGAAATTACAAAAATTATAAGCCAGTTCGTGGCCTGGAGTTATTGACGTTCTTCCCCCCCCCCCCAACCTATCCGCTTTAGGTTCCGGGTTCGAGTCCTGGTCTGTGAATATCTTTTTTAGGTGTCTCTTCATCAATTTCATCTATTTATCATCCATCTTCATAGTTTCGATTAATTATAAAAGTGACATAAAAGCAAAGCAAAATAAGAACAAATAAAAATAATTGCAAAATGACTACAATGTCAGAACTACATTTAAAAAATAAAATGCTAGCAGAAGATTCATTTTCAAACAGGTATTTGGGTAGAATTGTGTAGACAGACAGCATGTGAAAAGGAAAGTCAACCAAAAATTATATATACCGAGCAATTGCATTTTAGCTATAATAATATATGTTAATTATTGCATGAACATGATAACTTCAAATTAAAGCAATGGTTTTTGAGGAGACAACACTGTTATGGGGGAACATGCACCTTGTTAGAACAATATGTTATGCTGTGCCTCGCGCTTGAGGTAGCAGTTGAGGTCTTGCTATTAACTGTGAAGGCTGTGCGCGGACTCTCGTGTTAAATAAATTGCTTATGACTGCCTGCGAGCGTGCATGACCCAATAAATTATAACTTTTAACTTGTGCGAATCAGTACGTACGCGCGCGATTCGTGATTAAAGATTTTGGACATTTTAATTATAAAGCATTTGGAATTTTATTTACTGTCACGTGTCGCAATTCGGTGGTTTCCTTCCTGGAGGAAGGGTGGATCGTCTTAATCCCGATCCCTGGGTGAGAACTGGTGCTCCCAACTGACCAGCCGGAGCAAGGAGCGGTGTGTTGCCAATTCGGATCTCCATACCCTGGAGTTACGAGTGGTGGCACGTTGCAGCTTTATACTCCGAAGTCGATACCAAAGGTTCATGGACGTCTGCAGGATTTTTTTTCCAGGGAGAGGCAAGCAAGGTAGTTTTTTTTCCGGGGGGGGGGGGGGGCAAACAAGGTGCATGTTCCCCCATAACAGTGTTGTCTCCTCAAAAACCATTGCTTTAATTTGAAGTTATCATGTTCATGCAATAATTAACATATATTATTATAGCTAAAATGCCTTCTATTTAGTATGAAAATCTTGGTTTTTAGTTTGAATGGTTTTTCCTAGAGACGATATGAGGCATTGCGGATACGAAGGGCGAACTCAACAAACTTACATTGTGAGGGAAATAGGTTTCAAGTTGTCAGGCACAGTTCTAACTCCACAAAAACTTGGTGACAGTATATCGGAATGTTTCAGGCGTGATTTTCAAAGTTTTTTTATGGAGTTCGCACTGTGTCTGGCAACTTGAAACGCATTTCCCTTACAATGATATTTTTTGAGTTCGCCCTTCGTATCCGCAACACCTCATATTTTAAATTACTTTGAAGCACTTTGGACCATTCTTATTTCTATAAGCAACTGCATTAATTATACATATGAAGGAATGATCTTAAACATGAAACTCATTGTTTCTTCCAATGATTAACTGTTTTCTTTGCCTTTCATTACGCATGGTCACTCAGTATCTGTAAGGCGGAGTCACGTTTAAGAGTCATATTCCTAAGAATGCATTATTTCCTCTCCTATAAATTTGATAAATTGGAGTTAAGTCCCTCTGGTTCTCACACACGCTATCAGCTCCTATTTTCCAAAATTTGGCACGTTAGGTATTACGCCAGATGTGCCATTTGGATATGATACATTCTTATTATATGCCTGTGGAGATTCGAACAGTGTTCTCGGCTTGCGAGCCAAGTTATATCGGCGTCAGCGTCCAACGTTTGGAGCGCATACATTGCTCTAAGCAAGATGCTCTCTACCTTATGATGGGAGCAATGTATGCGCTCCAAACATTGGATGCTAACGCCGATTTAAGCTGGCTCGCAAGCCGAGAACACTTCGCCAGGAAAGCTACACTTTTTTACCCATGAAGATTATTGTCCGTGGCCTGCAAGCAAGGTTCTTGTATGTGTAACTTTTCTGTTTCTCAGATTACGTGTGACTACCTACAAATTATGTGAAACAATAACAAACAACTTTCCGACCGATTTCCAAGGCTCGTTTCACCCTAGCTACAAACTACCACTTCGATCACTGCATGCACGAGTGAGTAGTGGTATTCGCGTGTCTTCCCTTTAATGCAAAACCACAATTTGCTCCACATGCTCCACAGTTTTTCGAAAGCAATACTTGTGTGTTAATTTAAATTTTGCCCTGTTCATTCATCTATACAGTATTTACTACTTCCAAATTTGTGTGCCTGTCTTGAGTTTGCATTCTCGTGGCTGCTGCCATATTGCGTAGATGAACGAAAACACACACTTAATATACCAAAATTGCTTGTATGTAGACATTAGACGATAAGAGATGAAACAATTGCAGCCTACAATTTCCCTCAATCAACTACAATTGCCATCTGAGTATGAGAAACCACTTACATTCTAGCCGGGTTCGATTCCTGGTGGAGGCACAGTGGTTCATTTCCCACTTTAAACAGTAGGTCAACTCCCAATTAGCCTATCTGTGCATACAAGTGAACTTAAAACAAGACAAGCTTTCATTCTAACCTCAGTCACTTGTGGGAGCTGCTTAGAAGTAGTAGCGTTGCTTGCATGGTGGACTTCGGTTCTTACTTTTGCTTTTAACAGATAGATACATTTTGAATAATAGTGAAATCAAAGTAATCGATTAGTTATAATGGATTGTGTTATCTCCATTACAGAACAACTACCTAATCTCATTCAATTCCAGTGTTGTATCTGGTAGATAGATATATCAACCTTTGCAATGATGTAAACTTTCAGTGCAATGGCGACAAAGGTCCAATAACTATAATGTCAAACTTTAAAGGTTTCCTGACAAAATGAAAAATGGACAGATCATTTACATTCTCAATGGACATGTTGAAAAAAAGACTAATATTTATTTTTTAATTTCTTTTTTTAGCGTAGGTAAAAGGCAGTCACTTGAAAAAAGTGGGAATATAATCAAAATGTCCATCAGCTATTCATTGATTTAAAAAAAAAGCATATGATTCGGTCAAAAGAGATAAATTATATAATATATTAGTAGAGTTTGGAATACCTAAGAAGCTTGTTAATATGATAAAAGTATGCACCAGTGAAACAGAAAGTAAAATTCGTGTGGGTATTAATGTGTCTGACAAATTTACAATTCATGATGGGTTAAAAAAAGGAGATGCATTATATCCATTGCTCTTTAATTTTGCCTTAGAATATGCTGTTAGGAAGGTAAAAGAAACTAAACAAGGACTAAAATTAAATGGTGTGACTCAGTTGTTAGCATATGCAGATGATGTAGACTTATTAGGGGATGATATAAATACAATTAAGAATAATGTTAAAATACTTTTTGAAACTGCTAAAGACATAGGTTTGGAAGTTAACAAAGATAAAACTAAATATATGCTTACAGGCCGAAACCAAGTGTCAGGTAATAATCAAAATCTAATTATTGATAACAACTCGTTTGAATCAGTTTCCAAATTCAAATACTTAGGAGTAATATTAACAAATGAAAATTATATTAAAGAGGAAATAAAAAGTAGGCTTAATTCAGGAAATGTACGTTAGTTCTCTCTTCATAAACTTTTGTCTTCTACACGTAGTTTAATAACTAAGAAACTAAAAGTTAAAATATACAAAACAGTAATTTTATATGTAGTGCTCGTAGTATATAGGTGTGAAACTTGGTCCCTTACATTGAAAGAGGAACATAAATTGAGAGTATTTGAAAATAAAGTTCTTAGGAAAATCTTTGGACCTAAAAAGGATGAGGAGACAGGTAAGTGGAGAAGGTTTCATAATTTAGAACTACATAACTTGTATTCATGTCCAGATGTTATTAGACTAATTAAATCAAGAAGACTTAGGTGAGCAGGCCATATGGCACGAATGGGAGAGGAAAGAGGAGTTTTCAGGATTCTTGTTGGGAAACCTGATGGTAAGAGACCTATAGGAAGGCCAAGACCAAGATGGAGGGACAACGTTGAGATGGACCTAAAGGAAATCGGTAGGGATGGAAAAGAGTATATAGATCTTGCTCAAGATAGGGACAGATGGAAGGCCAGTGTTGCTGCAGCCATGAACCTTCGGGTTTGAGAAAGCTTGATATGATCCATATTTTTATGTGACGTCACAACTTTAAAATATGTCACTGATATATTATACTTTTATGAAAGGACGCGTAAATGTTGTGTCAGTATATGTAATATTGCACCCTGTTTGTAATATATTTCTTTTGTTTAATGTTTATTGTATTTTATGCTCTGTTATGAGTAGTTTAATGTATCTTCATGTTTCTAAGAGTGCACTATACGAATTTGTATTTCTAAAGATGTATAAATGTCAGTTTTGTTGATAGTATCCTTTTGTAGGTAGTGAGTGATTCATCTGTACTTTAATCTGTGTTCTCGAAAATAGTATAAAAGCGAGGATATCGCGTAAGAAATCATCATACTTTTTCGCCACGGATCGACGAAGCTTTTAAAATTAAAAAGAACTCCTCGGTGTTGTGCATACGTCTTGGTATGGTAGTTCGGGGCGCAAGCTAGGTCTATGTGATCATAGGCTTGCCGATAGCCACGCATTGAGTTTATGCGTTTTAGTTGAGTCAATTCATCGACAAAGTGAAGTCCTCGCCTTCGTCTCAAGTACATTTGCATTATAATTGCAACAAATAAAGAATAAACCCTTTCAGTTTATACATACTGCAGTAATGTGGTTTTATTTCTCTGTGCTGCGAATATTGTATTTGCCTAACACTATCCCTGTACCTGAGAGGAGTCTGTGTACTTCACTGAGTCTCATCGTTCACCGCTGAGTATTATTAAGTTAATATTAATAGTAAAATAATACGACGCGTGAAGTAATTGCAAGAACGTGTCAAGCTAGAGAGTTAGTTAGTTAGTTTAAAAGGAAGTAGCTAAAAATGAGTAAATAAAAAATTATTACGTGGCAGAGTGGTTAGCACAGCGCGCTATGACGCCAGGGGTCCCGGTTTCGAATTCCGACCTGCGCATGAGTGTTCTCTGTGAGTGTCCCTTCATCAGTTTCAGCATTCGTCGCTCATGCTCATCTTCGCTTTCTGAACCGCCAGGTGTACAGCACGTGGCGTAGCGTTTCGCGTCCGAATTCCAGGAACAGGCAACTTACGGTTACCTGACCAAGTAGCGTTTCGTCCGAGGGCTAACATCCTAATAGTGTTTAATGAAGCAAACTCTTGCTAACACTCTTAAATGCTCCATCCAAGAAAATATTTTTTTGTTGTTTTAATATTTTTTTCCCTCTGAAAATTGCAAATCTCACCTTCATAGTTGTCAGATAGTAAGAAAGTGTTGCCATCTGCCATGACTAAAATTTCTAGATCCAAGTTCACTTCTTCTCGACGATTTGTTTTGATTTGATTTGTTGTTTTAAGTCCACTTTATGCACATTAAGGCTAATCGGGATTGGACCTACAGTTTAAAGTGGTATCCGAACCACTTGTGCTTCCACCGGGTATCGAACCCGGGACCTCTCTCTCGACAATTTGTCTGAGTCTGCACTCCCTGTGCTGCACTCCGCTGTCTATGCAATGTAGTTTTAAAAGTTGTAAACCGAGGTATACTAGTCACCAATTCCATCGCTGCCAGTGGTTAGTCAAGGTGTGACTCATCATCAGCCAGGCTCGGACGAAACGCAACTCATTAAACCGTCGCAGACGAACTGTAGCATTTTTCTAGAAATTTCGCTTTCGGACGAAACGCTACTGAACCGTACAGCAGTCCCAAATCCTGCCCCAAGTTGCACAGCTGCTTTGGGAGCCCTTGGTTTGGAAAGGGGATGGGGATGAGGAAAGAGTCTTGATTTTTTATACTGAAGCTCGTTCATTTCGTTCTCCTATTTCTCGTGATTGAATTTTCTGAGATACGGAATCTACCTCATTTTGCTTTTCATTACGTTTTATTGCGTCACCCACGGTATGCTTACATGTACTTAACATTTTCAATTTCCCTGTACCCTTTAGTTAGGTACGATAAAAATAAATAGCTGCCGTTCGTCAAATGTTGTATTTTTGTTTATGTTACCCATTTTTCTCGTATTTCAGTCAGGGAGCAATACAGCTACTGGTAACAAATGTAGTCAGGAAGTAGCATCAATTGTTCCTTCCCCGCACTGCAGTTGACCAGTAAAAAAAAAAAAAAACTATGTAAAGCCCCGTTTCCATTACCACAAATTTGCCGCGCAACATGACGCGCGGCATGCGACGCTGCATGTGCCAAGCATTTGTTGAAATGGAAACTGTCTGCAACATGCCGCGGCGCAAGTGCCGGGGACAAAATTGCCCCAAACGATTAAGACGCACAACATGCGCCGCGGACAATGGAAACAGCCTGCAGCAAGTTCCTGGGGCATGCGTACTAGAGTAGAAACAGACGACGCGACTACAATATGTGGTCCAAGATTTAATAACAATGCAAAATCACTTACAGTCATTCTTACAAAGTTTTCGTATCCACTTTTAAGACGTAAGTCTCTCATCAACGAGTTATACGCTCCTTCCGAATTTCTTTTCGCTAGAAAACTTCTAATCCACCATCTAGGTCGTTTTCGCGTCTCTTTTTTTACAAGTTCATGGTACGCGCCTGCCATAACCACAAAACCCGCCATAGTTGTATTGTTCATCTTTACACAAGTTAAATCACTATCAAATTACTACAATACAAGAGAATTGATTGATTGAGTTTATTTTACTTCGCTTTTTGTGCCTCTTGGCTAATTTGCGAAGATGGGGATGAGTGATGAAAGGATGAAATTGATGAATGGACATTCACAAACAACCAAGCCCGACCGGGATTCGAACCCGGGACCCTTGGCGTCGCAGCGCGATGTGCTAACCACTTTTTTATTTTTTTTATTTCACAAACAATTACAGAGTTACATCTATTTTTGGTTTACAGTCCACAATCTTCCATAATTACCTCTATTTTATGCTTACATTTTTACCTAACTTTCCATGTTTTACATTCTTATAAATAATACATTTCTTAAATAGTTTGCATATAAATATGTACGGGCATCGGCCTCAATTTGTAAGTAAACTGATTGAAAGTATTCACACAATGTTTGTTTACACATGATGCCTTTTGGTGTACAGGCATAATAGATGTAGTGTGCTAATAGCCACTGTATTGCCTGTAATTTTCTTAACGGGAAAAGAATAAAATGTGGGAAGAGGAGATGTTCCACTGTAAAATATGCAGGAGGTTTCCTACATATACTGCCGAGACAGCGGCAGAGGAATTTCCAATTGTCTGTCATTTTAGTACAAGTTGTTAATCTATGTCTGAGGGTATCTACTTGATCACAACTTATGCAATTAGGTTCTGCCTCTAGATTAATCCAATATGCTCTTTCTTTAGTTAATATTATGTCATGAATCATCAAGTACCATATCGAGCGCACGGAGGCTGGAATATGTTTTGCTGTTAAGTTGCGCCATACATTCGACCAGTTAATACTAGGTTGCTGGTTCACTATTCTGGGTTTGACCTTGAGCCTGTCGCACTGTTGACGATACAATAATTGCACTGTAATTGCTTCAGTCTGTATTTGTGGACTAGTTATCAAAAGATACACAAATTCTAATACCGTTGATCGGAAATAACTTGTATCACTGTCAAATTTTGGCAGTAATACAGGTGCTGTAAGTTCCATGTCTCTTAAGTAGGCATGGAGTATATATCCGGTCAAGTTCGGCGTATCTTTTAGCGCTAGTTGAATATTTCTATGATTGAGGAGAGCCTGTGCTTGTATTTCAATATTCATTAGATTTAGTCCACCTGTTCTTAATGGTAAACACAAAGTGGTATAGGCCACTCTAAGTACATGGGACTGCCATATGAACTGTGTGACCAGCCGTCGTATTTCTGCTGCACTTGCTGGTGGTAGTGGTAATACTTGAGCAACATACCATACTTTTGAAAGAAGAAACACGTTGCTGTAAGTCACTCTAGAGATTATGGATATATTCCTTCGCTTATCACAAAACACTGCATGTCGTAATCTTGATATCACCACACTATATGTTCTATTTTTCATTTCTTGTATCGTTGAAGAAAACACTACCCCCAAGATTGTCACTTCATTCGCAATATCATAAGGTGAATCTTGATAGCAGTTTATTGGGTTTTTTCCTAGCTGCAAAATTTTGGATTTTTATCGTTTACTTTTAACCCTGTTAATTCTTGCGTTGTTTTTAAGATAGCCTGTAACTTCTGCAAGTCGTTGTCATCATTTATCAGAACAGTTACGTCATCTGCATACGCGAATGTTCTAAACGATTTTCTGTAGACTTCCACTCCCCGCACCTGCTCTTGCATCCATCGTACAATGGGTGTAATTGCTAAGCCAAATGCAAAGAGTGATAATGGACACCCTTGTCTTAATGATCGCTTCAGTGGGAAAGACGTTGACAGTGTCCCGTTAACATTAAGGCGTACTCTTGCATTGTGTAAAGCAACTGAATAGCTGATACAATTTTTTCTCCTAATCCTACTTTTCTTAACAACGTAAAGAAATAATCGTGCTTGATTGTGTCGAACGCGTTTGCAAAGTCCAAGGCCAGGATTGCTGCTTTTGATCCAACTTTCTGTTGTTGAAGTGCCACAACGTCTCTTAATGTATTTAACAGTTCAAAAATTGCACCATGCGCTCGAAAGATGAATTGTTGTGGTCCTATTAATTTCTCCGCCAATTGTTGCAATCGTTTTGTGATAAGTCGTGTGTATATTTTATAGTCCACACACAAGAGTGTTATCGGGTGAAAATTCTTTGCCGAGATGAGTCGTCCTGGTTTCGGCACGAGTACCATCACTCCTAACAGGCTCGTTTGTCCCATGCGTTGTTGTCGGAAAATTTCATTTACCCATCGCGTCAGCATGGTCTGTACCACTGGCCAAAATGTTTGGAATAATTAAATAGGTAAGCCATCGATGCCTCCAGCGCGATTGCGTTTGCCGGCCATTACAGCTAGTTCCACTTCCTCTCTTGTAAAAGGCTGTTGGAGGAACTCCCTATCTTCCTCTGTTACTCTTGGTATATAGTTTTCAATAACGGAAAAATCTTGTTCCTTGTCAGCACTTGTGTCACTGAATTTATTGGAAAAGTAATCTACTAAATGTCTTTGAATGTCTTTCGTATTTGTAAGTTTTACTCCTCCTTCATCGTCGATCTCTGTTATCAACTTCCGTTCCTCTCTGCGTCTTTCTCCTAGGACTTGCTTCGATAATTATATCCTTGCATTTTTTGGTTGTACATTCTCAGAACGACCGCTTGTATTTTCTTATATTCACTCAGAACCGTTTGATCTGTTTTGAGTTTGTTTGCTAATTCTCTCAAAACTGCATGGTAAAAGTTATACTTCTTATAAAAATCCGCCATTTTTCCTTTACTGTATTGCATGCAAAAGTATTTAGTTGAGGGTTTTAGATAGGAGTCCCACCATTTTATGAAGTCCGTCTGTCTATGACTCATGGCTTCCCATTTTCCCCATTGTTCCTCAAATTCCTTACGAAAGGCTTCATCTTGAAGTAGTTGAAGGTTTAATCGCCAATAACCTCTTCCTTTCCGAACGTGTGGGATATTTAAAGCTACATCTAAATGGACACCTAAATGATCACTGAAACAGTTTGGAAGTACCTCTATTTTTGTGGAATGGGAGAACATAAAAAAAAAACATAAAACCTATCTAGTCTACTAGCAGTATTTGTTCTAATGTATGTATATCCTTTTTCGCTAGGATGTTTTCTTTGCCACACATCTATTAGGTCAAACCCAGACACTAAAATGTTTAAACTTGGTGAAGTATTAAAACCAGGGATTTGATCCTCTCGCCTTAACGTACAGTTAAAGTCTCCCGTGCACAATATATGTTGTCTATTTCCACCGAGGGCTGTAGCTACTTGAGTATTGAAAAATTCCTCTCTCTCTTTTCGTGCGTCACTACCTGACGGAGCATAAATATTGCATATCCACACGTCACCCACATTTACACAAATTATTCTACCTGATGGATGGTATAGTACATTTGATACTGTAATACTATTTCTAACTATAATTGCCGTTCCCGTTGAGTTATGATTACTATTATTATATACTACATAATCAAACCCAATATCAAGATTTCCTATACCTAGTTCTTGAATACAAACGATATCTAAATTATAAGAACGTATATAGTCTATGAGAGCTTTTCGTTTCAGTTCAGATGAAAGTTTGTTGATATTTATGGTAGCCACGTGATAAATTATTTCCTGTTCCATATGCTTGCTTTGCATTAATGTTTTATAACACTCGCTTGAGTTGTCAGAACTTAAGTTATTGGTTACAAATATTAGAACTAGACACCATAGAACAGACACTACTACCATTACTACTATCTATATACTTTGTCCTGTGTTCTATCACCGGTACCTGTGTCCACTGTCGTATTTACTGCCGGTTTCCTTGCCTTATTACGTTTGGGGTGAGGTCGCTTCGACGCGGTCGGCGATCTCGACGTACTGCGTTTCTTCTGGCGATGCTCAAAGGTGTCTTGGCGACGGCGCTGAAGTTGCCATTCCGCTTCCTTAGCCTGTGAGGACTTCAAAGTTCCGGCATCTATGGACATAGGCATCTCACTGTTCGCACCTTCCATCTTCATTTTAGCATCCATCATCTCGGGGGTGGATATCCCAGAATCTGGCTCCGGCGTGCCGTCGGACGAATCGACCGACGTGTCGGCATGCTGCTCGAGTTCCATCTTCACTGGTTCCAGTATGGGGGTGTCTTCTGCATTCTGGTTCTGGTCTGTTGACTCCTCCGTTATCACCTCCATTTCACTTGCGTCGACGGTCTCACTCAGGGGCTCAACTAGTAGCTGTTCCGTCTGTTTTTGGGGGTGGGGGGGAGTTCGAAGTCGAAGCGCGATCCAAGTTATTGGTGTCGGTCTCGGTATGCTGCGCAGATAGGTTCGTAAAGGTTGCCGACATCACTGGTTCATTGGCATCGATCTGATTGGCCCCAAATCTGGCGACATTAGCATACAGGGTAGGATTCTTCACAGGCCCAACAGGACGTCGTTGGGATCACTTCCCAGCCACGCGTCCCCCCAAACCGCAGATAGCACAGGTGCGTTCCTGACCAAGATACGTCACCCAGAACCGTTGTCCACATATTGTAACATACGAGGGAATCGGGTGACGTAATGACATTTTCAAGATTTTTCGTCCCGTTCGAACTTTATAAATGTGTTCTCCCGTGTACACTTCGTCCAAAATTTTGTCGATAATTTTGCCATATTAGCTCAAAACTGAACGTATTTCGTCATCTTTGAGTTCCTCGGGTACAACGTGTATCCGGACCGTCACATAATCCATATCTGCCCACGTCATGTCAACACTATATTCATCGGTATCGTCGTGATATTTAACACAGCCATTTGAGTTCTGTATCAACCGTTCACCAAGCACTCGCGAAGTTAATTTCAGGAACACACACTTATGATACAAATCAATTTCTATACTCACTACTTGTTCTGGCGTTAGCTGCAACGTGTCGTTAATCCAACGATGTAAGTCTAAGGTCGAGGGTCTAGTTGCAACATTGCGAAAGTTTAATTTCAGGGTATTAATTCGCCGAAGCACCATTCTACTAACTGGTTCTATTCAACAGGACACAAAAGTTGCCACGCGAATGGAAAGTAACCGCTTATGCAGGAGCAGCGCGCACGACGACTGCTCACTCACGCGTTCCATGCGAGACTGTGGGGTGGGGATGAGGAAAGAGTCTTGATTTTTTATACTGAAGCTCGTTCATTTCGTTCTCCTATTTCTCTTGGTTGAATTTTCTGAGATACGGAATCTACCTCATTTTGCTTTTCATTACGTTTTATTGCGTCACCCACGGTATGCTTACATGTACTTAACATTTTCAATTTCCCTGTACCCTTTAGTTAGGTACGATAAATATAAATAGCTGCCGTTCGTCAAATGTTGTATTTTTGTTTATGTTACCCATTTTTCTCGTACTTCAGTCAGGGAGCAATACAGCTACTGGTAACAAATGTAGTCAGGAAGTAGCATCAATTGTTCCTTCCCCGCACTGCAGTTGACCAGTAAAAAAAAAAAAAAACTATGTAAAGCCCCGTTTCCATTACCACAAATTTGCCGCGCAACATGACGCGCGGCATGCGACGCTGCATGTGCCAAGCATTTGTTGAAATGGAAACTGTCTGCAACATGCCGCGGCGCAAGTGCCGGGGACAAAATTGCCCCAAACGATTAAGACGCACAACATGCGCCGCGGACAATGGAAACAGCCTGCAGCAAGTTCCTGGGGCATGCGTTTTAGAGTAGAAACAGACGACGCGACTACAATATGTGGTCCAAGATTTAATAACAATGCAAAATCACTTACAGTCATTCTTACAAAGTTTTCGTATCCACTTTTAAGACGTAAGTCCCTCATCAACGAGTTATACGCTCCTTCCGAATTTCTTTTCGCTAGAAAACTTCTAATCCACCATCTAGGTCGTTTTCGCGTCTCTTTTTTTACAAGTTCATGGTACGCGCCTGCCATAACCACAAAACCCGCCATAGTTGTATTGTTCATCTTTACACAAGTTAAATCACTATCAAATTACTACAATACAAGAGAATTGATTGATTGAGTTTATTTTACTTCGCTTTTTGTGTCTCTTGGCTAATTTGCGAAGATGGGGATGAGTGATGAAAGGATGAAATTGATGAATGGACATTCACAAACAACCAAGCCCGACCGGGATTCGAACCCGGGACCCTTGGCGTCGCAGCGCGATGTGCTAACCACTCGGCCACAGGGTCGGGCACAATACAAGAGAAGAAACACTGACTACTCTAAAGCACAATGGAACAACGCTACACTCAAGACCTGCACTCCGGTGTTGTTGCGGGCGTATTTTGCAGAAGTAGTTTTGAATTGGAAACAGTGCACTAAATGACGCGCAACATGCGCCGGCACATGTTGCGCGTCATGGGTCTGGAACTTGTCAGAATGGAAACGTAGATTAACAGAAACAGAAGGCGTTCACGATTTGTCGGAATATTAAAGTGATCTCTTTTTTCACACCCAAACATAAATAACTATTTTCAGAATTGAAAACGTAACAGGGGTGTAAGGGGCGACCTTCCACGTACTACATCCAATCCTCAACTTCATTCCACGTAGTACACCCTGGACTGCTCTTTGCAGACTAACGAGACTCTGGCGACTGGCCCTATGGCCAGTATAATTCTGTGTGTTCTCCTGCTTTCTGTCATGTGTGCTGAGTGCCTCTTTACAGCCTCAGCTTTTAACGTAAGTCAGAATATTTTAATATTTCAGTTATGCGACATTACAGTTATGTTATTTGTTATGGTAAGGGGCTGCACCCCGTATAACGTGGCGGGTGCAAATAGCCTAAGTGCTGACGCACCAAAAATTTTAAAAAAAGTTACATATAACTTTAAGAAATGCGTATAAATATTTTACTATCGTTTATATTTATGTACATGTTGTTAATTTTCAAATATTGTAAAGAAATGCAGCAAAATGCTACGTATTTGATTACTAATGTGAGCCACTGTATATGTTATGTTTTTATTTCATGAACGATGTATGGTCAAACATTACTTTGCAGAGCTCCGAGTTCGGATCCCAGCCTGTGCATTATTTTCTTTGTGATGTCCTTTCATCAATTTTGTCATTTCATCACCCATCCTCGTCTTCGCGATTAGCCAAAAGTGGCATAAAACCAAAGTGAAATATAACAAATAATAATCAAACATTACTTGGCATGACAAGAATGGACAGGTTATTTTGAAGCTGCTGTTATTAAAAGCAAATTGTATGTAGCTTTCCTAGACAGAAGTTTCACACACAGAAACTGATTGATTGGATAACGGCTGCGGATTCCTACTCGAGCAGAAAATATATATATTTCCATTTATTACTTACAACAATAGCAGACTGATTTCCTGCTAAATGAAAGAAAACGTGCATTCACAGTTACAAATTGACGTGTTGAATGAACTTAACTACAGATTTCTCTCACTCCAATTCTGATTAATCGAACAGCACACCACAACGTGGGTCATTATATATTTCCAACTTACTCTCGAGTTCCTCAACTAAAAATAAATTGACTGCGAGACAAAAACGGCTCTCCGATAACACATTATATGCAGAGTATACGTAAGTTGAAATTCCATCATAATAATAATTTGAATTCTTCAAGTAGTAGCTACAAATATAATTTTTCATACATATTTTCTTAACAAAATATGACGTTCCTCACTTCACAAGGATAGCATATACACAGTAGCCTATTTCACAAGAGTTTTTAGTTCGAGCTAGTCGTAGGCCTAATATGAATATAAACGTCACTTCATTACTTAGTTAAAAAAAAGTGCCGGGCAATCAGAATTCGAGGGTATACCTGAAATTATTTGTAGTATCTCATGTATCAAGGGGGCTTTTTAAGTAAAATGAAGGATACATACCACATGCTTTGGTCAATTCAGAGTAGTAGAAACGTAATTATACTGCATGTTGCAACTGAAACCGTAGCCTCGAAGGCCGAAGTCGTTTAGTGATCCACTCATACACTCGGTACCAAACATTTCAAGTTCGAGTAGACATCTGGGCATGGCTGTTACATGTGATGTAAGTATCCCTTCATAGATTTAATATGATCATCATTCATCTTCATCGTCGCGATTATCTACAAGTGGCAGAAAAGCGATATAAAACATGAATAATAAAAAAGTATAACAAACAAAAGTGGATAAAAGGATGAACTGAGTAAATGATAGGAAGTTTTATAAAATTACTGTTTCTTGAATAATCTTGTCCTTTGTTCCGATTGTATTTCTGGGCCTCCCCCATGGCGCAGTGGTAGCGTCATTGCCTTGTAATCAAGGGGTCCCGGGTTCGATACCCGGTGGAGGCACAAGTGGTTCGGATCCCACTTTAAACTGTAGGTCCAGTCCCGATTAGCCTTACTGTGCATAAAGTGGACTTAAAAAACACCAACCCCGATTGTATTTCTCAGTCACACGTTGCTCAATGTCCATGTCGACTGCCGTTCTTGCGTTCTTGAAAATTACTTTCTTGCCTGTCTATGCCCTTCTTTTAAACGTGGTAGGTAGGCGGGCGTTCTGCCTGTTTCTACACGAAAAAGTTTAATGCACCTCCTGTCCAAGAAGACAAGAATTACTGAAAGTAATTTTCTAAACTGTAAGCGGATGAGGGTCCTTGTAAATGATAAAATATACTGTCCTTTTATTCGCTTAGTTTTGAGAATCACTTTCCATACAATTCTTGCCTTCTTGAGAGTCCAATGGCCCTGTCTAGCTACAGACCAGTTGCACAAACGTTTTGTTGTCGTTTGTTTCGTACAACAATTCCATCTAACATTTTGTTTCTACGTATTTTCTACTTGCCAAAAGTGCCTTTCATATCGCCCCAAGGCGTTGTCTACTCGGATGCTTCGTGATCGAAAGTCACGTGTACAAAGTTTCAGGATTCAGATTTTCCGATTTTGCGTGGTGCTGCTGCTATCAGTTCGGTTCGCCTTTTCAAGGTCGCGCAACAAGCAATTATTTTTCGTCTTCCGATAGGAGAAAGCTTGCCTCTCGCTTAGGTGGACGAACGCGTGGCACGGATGATTTTTTGGCTCGACCATGGTTGGTCCTTTATGTTTCGTCCTGCAGCAACTTAATCTAAGCACGAATCATTCCCATCGCCAAACAACTGTATTTTTTTTAAAAAAAATGATGTAACACATGTAAACAGAGAGAGAGAGAGAGATAGAAATAAACGTTTTCCCTCAACAATCGTATAAAGTGAACGTACATGTTAAAATTCATCTTGCATAAACAATCAAATTCGAACAAATTCACATAAAGCGATTAAGTATGCAGAAAAGAAATATATTTGTGATAAATACATATAGCCTGGTGCAAATTCTCAGAAATGTGGCTGTAAAAAGTGTAGGAAGCATTTTTGAGGAAAAGCTGACAAACAACATTTTCTGAATGTAATTGATGTGCTGATTCTGAATATTTTGTTTGCCACTCTCGATTTTGATGTTATGTGCTTCAAATCTCTAAAAAACAAAATGGCGGCCATACGAAATGAGCTCCAAATAATTTTTGAAGGAGCAGAAACAAAATAGTGATCTTGGTGTCAAACATTGTGTTTTTGGGTATGCTGAATCCAAATATTATGTTTTCTAATCTGAAATTTTAAGCTATGTGCTTCAAATCGCTAAAATACAAAATGGCGGCAATACGAAATGAGTTTCTATTAACTTTTAAAGGAGCAGAAAGAAAATAGTGATCTTGGTGTCAAACATTATGTTTTTGGGCATGCTGAATACAAATATTATGTTTTCTAATCTGAAATTTTAAGCTATGTGTTCCAAATCGCTAAAAAACAAAATGGCGGCCATACGAAATGAGCTCCAAATAAGTTTTGAAGGAGCAGAAACAAAATAGTGATCTTGGTGTCAAACATTATATTTTTGGGTATGCTGAATCCAAATATTATGTTTTCTAATCTGACATTTTTGAAAAGTGTTGTAGTTTTCCCCCTCTTTTTTAAACAAAAGAACCACAAAAATGACTAAACCTTTTTTTAAAAATTTTATTTTAACTTTATTTCAGAATGATAGAAACATAGAACCATGGATCCACTTATAAATTTGAAAAGACCTGCACCTGTGAGCCATCATCTTAAGATGTTTCTTATCAGTTCCTCCAGAACATTGCCACAAACAAAGGATTTAGCTACTTCAGATATTCAAGATACTCTCCTCAAAGCTGAAACACTGGGTCAGGTAAAGCTAGACACCTTCGTGAAGTAAAGGATGATGGCCCCTGGTAAAAGTCACACAGAAGTCAAGTTAAGTGATCCTCTACATAAGTCAAATGCAAGGACCTTTAAGTCCCTCTATGAATGTGAATTGGTAGTAAGTGGCAAGGAAACCATTTTGAAAACTGACAGGAATATTCCCAGCGCCTCGCAACTGCCTATGAGGCAGGTCGTAATGTGGATCTAAATCGCATTTTGTGTCATGAACTAATGCCAATTCCAATCTCCCTTGCCAACACAAACGGAAGTTTGAGAACAGGAAACAAAGCCATTCTACTAGCTGATGTGATGACCAAGGATGTAATTTGTCCACGTGATATATCAATTCCGTCTGCATCATGCCTTAAAATAGATGGTCAAGCATTAGTTGTTGCACTTGGAAAGCCTGCAGGAGTTTTTAAACTTTGGTCAACTGGCAGATGTATTTCTTAACCTTGTTATTTCTATGGGAAGAAGCTTTAAGAGGATTGATGTCACCTTTGATCGGTATAACGCAACTTCAATCAAGGCTGGAACAAGGGATACGCGCTTGAAACATGCTCATTTAGTAAGGAGAGTAATAGAAAATGGATCCGTGCCAATCCCCAACAAATTCAGTGACTTTCTTGCTAACTCGGATAATAAAAAAGATTTGGCCTGTTTTCTCTCTAATCATTGGATCAACAATGCTCCTGAAGACAAAATATTTGTGGTTTCCGGTGGATTTCACAAGGAGGATGACGTACGGACAAACAATCGTGATTTGTCTATTGAAGGATTGCAGGTAAACCACGAAGAGGCGGACAAGCGCATTGTCATTCACTGTCTTCATTCTGGTGCTGATAACATTGTTGTCTCAGCACAAGATGCAGATGTATTAGTGCAATTGGTAGCGTTATTTCACAAGATTAGATGTACGAAATTGTGGTTGCGAGCAGGAACATCAAAAAATAAAAAAATAAAATACATTCCAGTACATGAAGTCAGGCAGAAGCTTTCATTTACGGATCCTGTCTTCGAAACTCTCATCCCATTCCACGCCATAACAGGATGCGACACAGTATCCTACATTGCTGGGATCAGTAAGAACACAGCATGGAAAATATTTAACACTAATAATAATGATCTACTAAATCTTGGTGTTGACGGATTGAAACCAGAAAGAGCACACAAGGCAGAGAAGTTCATATGCAAGTTGTATGGTGTACCGGAAGCAAGCAGCTGTAATGAAGCCAGAGTAAAGCTGTTCAGCAAAGGAAAAAACACCACAAGCACTGCCCCCACTACCGATGTTCTACGGTTTCATGTACAACGGGCCCACTATTAAGCCATGGTGTGGAGGCAGTCGGTCATACCAAAACCTGTGTTACCACCACCTACTATCTTGGGATGGAAAATGGTTGATGGACAGCTCGTTCCAAAACTTCAATCGCTGCCACCAATTCCACAACCCTGCTACGGCATTGTCACCTGTGGATGTTTGGGTGGTTGTATATCCGCTATGTACTGCAGCTTGCAAATGTGCAGATACTGGCACTAAGGAGTGCATGAATATCCGTGACTAAAAAAAAAATATACTATTCTTGTAGGCAAAATAAGGTTGAATAAGGATAACGTGCGGATTTATCATACAATGATACTGTTAAAATTTCAATATGGTCTTATACTTTGAATAATATTATTATTTTGCATCTTTACTTTAGAAATGTTCTATACTTTTTTTTCTGTATTAAAAACCTACTGTTACACTTTTTATTACTAGTTCAAAAGTATGGATACGAAACATACATAGCATGGATGCACGTAGCCGCCATTTTGTTTTTTAGCGATTTGGAACAAACAGCTTAAAATTTCAGATTAGAAAACATAATATTTGGATTCAGCATACCCAAAAACATAATGTATGACACCAAGATCACTATTTTGTTTCTGCTCCTTTAAAAGTTAATAGAAACTCATTTCGTATGGCCGCCATTTTGTTTTTTAGCGATTTGAAGCATATAACACCAAAATCGAGAGTGGCAAACAAAATATTCGTAATCAGCACATCAAATACATTCTGAAAATGTTGTTTGCCGTTTTCCTCAAAAATGTTTCCTACAGTCAGAATTTTCGAAAATTGTCCCAGTCTAATAGTTAATAAGTAAATTCCAATAACCAGAACTTTTGTCACGCCGAATCTTGTTTACAGAAGTTTTCAAACGTTTTGTTTTACAATTTAATTTTTTCATTGACATCCAGAACGAAAATACGTATTATAACTTAGTGACTTTCAAGGGGTCAAAGTACTGTAATGTTAGTATGCTGCCGATCATAATTATGAGGCTTCTTCGAAAACGCCTTCGATAACGGTATTTGCTATTCGTAACGGATATGTGTATCACTTTTTCGAAACAGACTTTTATGGAGGAAAAGAACTGTAACGTTACAAAAGCAACGAGCACAATTATACGAGAGACCTATGTTATTCTCTCCGGAACACGGCATCGGACACGGTATTGCACATCGGAACGTCTGTATGATACCAGTTATAAATAACGTTGTTGCTTTGAAAAAAGGAGTGTAACGTTTTTTCAGTCGTGACCTCAATTAAGTTACTGGTTAATTGTAACGTTACTATCACTTTCCACATACACTAAAGTTACTAGTCAATACGTGACGAATCTCTTTCTTACCCTGTAACGTTACTGGTTGCCGGCAATGGATGTAACGTTAAAGCGTCACCTAACGACCTACTGCTTTACAAATCAGTTATGGTTCGGTACCGTTATGCACCCCTGTAACGTAATGTTTATATACCTGAGGTAACGTTTCTGTTCACGAAAAAAGTTATACTGTTTCTGGTTGTAACGTAACGGAAACCGTAATTGAAAATACCGTTCCATTTCGTTACGTTACGACTCCCTGACCTCATCGTTAATTCCTCACTGCTTTGTATCTAAAATGTTTGGCTTCTTTGAACAGAAAGTACGAGTATCAGATATAACAAACTTTCCCCACTAACTTTGCAATATTCGATACCACCATTACAGACTTAGCTCTACCTAACTTAATTCTGCGCATTCCACGTGGCATGTGACTTCCTCCTATCATCGAAACAACTTTCTCTTACTATTTCCTTTCACCTCGTGAAATACAGAAACCACGGTGGATAAACTTTACACCCAACGATATACTCCAGGAAAAAATTCTGCCTAGGTGGAGAATCGAACCTACGACCACCCTCGTAAGAATCAAGCACGCTACCTCTTCTCCAGGTAGCTCATGTTATAATTTGCTACCAGTTTGAAGAAACCAATTCACACATAATATCATATCTATAATTTCCTCATGGCACTATTCATGAGGAAACGAATTCAGATAAAATCGAGAAAAACTGAAAGGGAAAAACGATGAACATGTCTATTGGCATTTTGTCATGTTTTGTAAATTGTGTAAAAATTCCGTGTTTTGAACAAGCAATCGTTTAGTTACGAAGTATTTTGTTGTTTGTTTAAGAAAGAACAGGAGAGCGTAAAGGAGTCATTTGAACCAGACCTCGTTTGACAAGAAACTTCAGATTTTTTCCAAAGACTGTATGAAAAGAGAGAGGAACGTATGAAATATAAAATATGTGTGAAATTAAAACAATGGAAACCTTGAAAGATAATACTAACGAACTTCAAACTATGAAAAACATATTTTCGTGGTGGAAAACTCCAAGTCATTTTCGAAATATGAACTTGATGTTTTTCTTTATTATGAAGTGGAGATATGGGACGATACGATCCCTCAGCAAGAAAATTTTAAGTAAGCTACCTCCAACTTTTCAATGGTCATAATTACTAATTAGGGTCCGGAAGTTGATGAAAAATCCTTAAAAACAATGCTAAACCTGATATCATGTCCGTTTCCCTTCAGTTAGAGCCGGAAAACATTTTCTATTTTACATTTTTTATTGCCTTTTTTGGCTTTTAGTTTATTTGTCAGTATTTTTAAAAGTTTTTGGTGCATTTTTACTTATTTTTGAGGTTTATTTTTCTCCTCCCCTGTTTTTCGTGCATTTTAAATGCATTTACTAGTAAAACTTACACATTTAGATTTCTTGACATGGTCCTTTTAGTAAATTCACCAAGAATCGAAAATACGGTCAATAGAAAAGCATAATATTATTCTTAACTGAAATGTTTGGCAATGGATTAAAATACTTTGTGTGAAGATTTATTTTGAGGTTCTATTTCTGGACACTATTATATCTTTAATCTGTAGTTTTCAAGTAAAATTAGTCACAATATTAAATTCAATTTCACTGTGGTATACGCGAAGCAGAACTGTATTTTCGGATGCTGGCCGACTACAGTATCATAGAAGGCCCACTCTGAGAGGATATGAATTGGTTGATTTGGTGTTTTAAGTCAACTTTATGCATAGTAAGGCTAATCGGGACTGGACCTACAGTTTAAAGTGAAATCCGAAATGAGTGCACAAAATAACGTGAACCGTGTGGTGTAGGGGGAGCGTTTGCTTATGGAATGGAAGGTCATGGGTTCAAACCTACTTCTTTGCAAAATCTTTTTCGGGAAGTAAACGGCTTTGGACGAGAATGCTTATCAACGTTTCTTGGATACTTCCGTTGATATTTATGAAATTTATGACAAGAATTTCCGGATGCAGAAAGTTGACATGAAATGAAAAGTATTTCCTAAAATCCTACCAATCACTGAAAGATTAAAAACATTAGTAGAAGCATTACTTGAGGCATGTACAGTGGCGACGATTATGGAGTGTGGAGGGGCAGTTGCCCCCGCACTATGCTAAACCTTATCTTGCAAGGGAAAGTAAACTGTCCTTGCCCATCCCCCCCCCCCCGGTCCCTAGTTTTGGCACCTTACCCCATCAGTTTTGAAACCCAATTGTCGCCACTGAGTATGCATCGCATAAGTATTTATAGTAATATCATATAATCTTATATTACGTTATTACAGCACTTCGTACTCGGTAAATAAGAAGGAAAAAATAATAAGGAAAGAGTGGGATTTGAACCTACGATGTTTCGATCTTGACGAGAACAGTAAAAAAACGAAAATGCTGTCATTTAACCAACTAATCGAGGAGATTGCTGACAGAAAGCTCAGTAAAACACGTTAATCTCAGTTGAAGCAACATTGTGCCGGAGTTACGAAAAAATTTTCGTCAAGAACCAAGGAAAAGACACACTTTGAAGAATCGTTTGGTGTTGTGCAAGGTATCTTTACTAAAAATTTCGCATAAAATCAACATAAATTTGCCTTCTTGCATTCAAATGTGACCGCAATTCTTTCCAGGTGGATGAGAACCTGTTCAGTGTTTCACAATGTACATACATTTTCCTATTTTCAAATTCAGAACTAAGAATCTTGAAATATCTTCAACATTCGTATTTCTACTTAACATTTTTTTGTCTACTCAAATATTTTATTGCTGCTTTAGGGTATCTTTACTTTATGGAATGTGAAAGAATGAAACAAAAAATCACGAGCGTTTTCATTCAGGAAGAAGAAATGTTGCAAAGTTGGCTACTCTTAGTTGGCTCTGAAACGCTATGCTGCCAAATTTACGAATTCCGGACTTTGCGAAGTGTACGAAGTGTACATAACTAGTAGTTGTTTGAGACTCATTTTTTATACAGACCAAGAGAGAGATGACTTACATTAAAATGTTGAATTATTAAAGTTTTCAGAGCCTGAAAAGCGCTTTAATTGTGACATTTTGACTATAGGATCAAAACTTGATTTTTCGATAATTTGCGTTCAATGCTAACACTCACTTCAGACTCATTTTTTATACAGACCAAGCCAGAGATGATTTCCTTTAAAATGTTGAATTATTATGCTTTTCAGACCCTGAAAAGCTTTTTAATTATTACCTTTCGAATATAGGATAAAAATTTGATTTTTGGAGAAATTCGCGATCAATGCTAATTTTCGTTTGAAACTCATTTTCTATACAGGCCAAGCCAGAGATGATTTTCTTTAAAATGTTGAATTATTATGCTTTTCAGAGCCTAAAAAGCCTTTTAATTATCACATTTCGACTATAGGATGAATATTTGATTTTTCGAGAAAAACGCGTTCAATGCTAGTACTCGATTGAGACTCATTTTCTCTACAAACATAGCCAGAGATGATTTTCATTAAAATGTTGAATTATTAAGCTTGTCAGAGCCTGAAAAGCGTTTTATGTCTGACAATTCGACTATAGGACCAAAACTTGATTTTTCGAGAAATTCGCGTTCAATGCTAATACTCCTTCGAGATTCATTTTCTCTAAAGACTTAGCCAGAGATGACTTACATTAAAATGTTGAATTATTAAGCTTTTCAGAGCCTGAAAAGCGTTTCAATTATTAATTTCTACTATAGGATCAAAACTTGATTTTTCGAGAAATTCGCGTTCAATACTAATTTTTGTTTGAAACTCATTTTCTTTACAGACCAAGCCAGAGATAATTTACATTAAAATGTTAAATTATTAATCTTTCAGAGCCTGAAAACCATTTTAATTCTTACAGTTTGACTATAGGATCAAACATTGATTTTTCGAGAAATTCGCGTTTAATGATTATACTCAATTTACACTCATTTTCTATACAGACCAAGCCAGATATGATTTTCTTTAAAATGTTAAATTATTAAGCTTTTCAGAGCCTGAAAAGCGTTTTAATTATTACATTTCTTCTATAGGTTTATATCTTGTAATTCGCGTTAAATGTTAATTTTCGTTTGAAACTTATTTTCTCTACAGACCAAGCCAGAGATGATTTTCATTAAAGCGTTGAATTATTATGACTTTCAGAGCCTGGAAAGCTTTTTATTTATGACATTTGGACTATAGAATGAATACTTGATTTTTCGAGAAATACACTCACATACCTAGTAGATGTTTGAGATTCATTTTTTATACAGACCAAGGCAGAGATGATTTACATTAAAATGTTGAATTATTAAGCTTTTCAGAGATTAAAAAGCGTTTTAATTGTGACATTTCGATTATAGGATCAAAGATGATTTTTCGAGAAATTTGCGTTCAATGTTTATACTCACTTGAGGCTCATTTTTTATACAGACCAAGCCAGAGATGATTTTCTTTAAAATGTTGAATTATTATGCTTTTCAGAGCCTGAAAATCGTTTTAATTTTTACATTTCAACAATAGGATCAAAACTTGATTTTTTGGGAAATTCGCGTTCAATACTAACACTCACTTGAGACACATTTTTTATACAGTTCAAGCGAGAGGTGATTTCCTTTAAAATGTTGAATTATTATGCTTTTCAGAGCCTAAAAAGCCTTTTAATTATTACGTTTCGACTATGGTATTAAAACTTGATGTTTCGAGAAATTCGCGTTCAGTACTAATTTTCGTTTGAAACTCATTTTTTATACAGATCAAGCCAGAGATGATTTACATTTAATGTTGAACTATTAAGTTTTTCAGAGCCTGAAAAGCGTTTTAATTGTGACATTTCGACTATATTATCAAAAGTTGATGAGAATGATTTTTTATACAGACCAAGCCAGAGATGATTTTGTTTAAAATGTTGAATTATTATGCTTTTCAGAAGTTGAAAAGCGTATTAATTATTACATTTCGCCTATAGTCTCAAAACTTGATTTTTCGAAAAGTTCGCGTTAAAAGCTATTTTTCGTTTGAAATTCATTTTCTCTACAGACCTGGCCAGTGATGATTTTCTTTAAAATGTCGAATTATAAAGCTTTTTATAGCCCGAAAAGCGTTTTAATTCTGACTTTTCGACTATAAGATTATATCTTGATTTTTGGAGAAATTCACGTTCAATGCAAACACTCGTTTTTAAACACATTTTCTCTACAGACCAACCCTGAGATGATTTTCTACAAAATGTTGAATTATTATGTTTCTCAGAGCCTGAAAACTATTTTCATTCTGACATTTTAACTATAGGAACAAAACATGATTTTTGAGAAATTCGCGTTCAATGCTAATACTCATTTGAGTCTCATTTTCTATACAGACCAAGCCAGAGATGATTTTCTTTAGAATGTAGAATTATTATGCCTCTCAGAGTCTGAAAAGCGTTTCAATTTCGACATTTGGACTATAGGATGAATACTTGATTTTTCGAGTAATTCGAGTTAAATCCTAATTTTCGTTTGAAACTTATTTTCTGTACAGACCATGCCAGAGGTGATTTTCTTTAAAATCTTGAGTTATTATGCCTTTCATAGTCTGAAAAGCGTTTTAATTCTGACATTTTAACTATAGGATGAATACTTGATTTTTCGAAAAATACAGGTACCCTTATTTGACCGCCCCGAAAGAATTCTAAGTCCCGAAATTGTAAACTTAGCAACATTGCACTTCAGCTCCAGGTGAGAGTAACCAACTTTGAGTAGGTCCTTCCACTAGACGATAAACGCTGCGGTGATAGGTTTTCAATTTAACACTCTCCATGTACTTAGAAACTATAAACCGCTATTATAATACATAATCAAACAGAAATAATAAATTGGAAAAAGAACCTTGAAGGATATTTACGGTTCTGCTTACTCGACTTGAAATTTGGGGGGTTTGAAACACTGGAGAAAATTTCCATCAAGTTTGTGCAGAAAGAAGCAAATTTGTGAGTAGTTTATGCTACATTTTATTTACAATACCTTGCATAATATCGAACAGTTCTCAAAAACATATATTTTACACAAATTGTCGAAAAAATGTGCTTGAAACACAGGAAGTTGGAAGTCTTCATAAACGTCAATATGTTTTTAAGGGTATAACGTCATTAAGTTAACGTAGAGCAGTTGGTTAGCGGCTGTTATCCTTATTTTTCATCAAGCTTGAAAGGTCGCGGGTTCAAATCCCACATCATGATTAATTCACAAATCACATATATGCATTCAGGATGCAAAATGTAATGTTATATAAGTTATATATTATATGTTCTTCACTGACACCTAAAATATTGATTATTTGATTTCGATATACTAAAAAAAGATATACAGTTATGTCAAGTAGTGATGTAGTGCAGTACTGTTACGAAGGAGAGCGTTTAATGAGTTCATATTGCTAAGATTGGTAATTTTATGTCCGTTCCTTTATAATGACTGTTGTCAATTCCCTCACCACCATCTTAGCATGCGTCTAAAACTAATAGTAAATCGCTAATTAACATAAATAAATTGTTATTGCGACGAAGGCAGATTCGATAAGAAACTACTAATAAGTATTTATATAGTGAGTGACAAACAAAAAAATTCAAAACCTCATAATGATCGTTAATTCCTCACTGCTTTGTATCTAAAATGTTTGGCTTCTTTGAACAGAAAGTACGAGTATCAGATATAACAAACTTTCCCCACTAACTTTGCAATATTCGATACCACCATTACAGACTTAGCTCTACCTAACTTAATTCTGCGCATTCCACGTGGCATGTGACTTCTTCCTATCATCGAAACAACTTTCTCTTACTATTTACTTTCACCTCGTGAAATACAGAGACCACGGTGGATAAACTTTACACCCAACGATATAATCCTGGAAAAAGTCCTGCCTAGGTGGAGAATCGAACCTACGACCACCCTCGTAAGAATCAAGCTACCTCTTCTCCAGGTAGCTCATGTTAAAATTTGCTACCAGTTTGAAGAAACCAATTCACACATAATATCATATCTACACTGAAAAAACCAAACTCACCTTTTGGGGTGAGTTTGGCTTGTCACAAATAGACGTCCCCAAAAGGTTAGTTTCCACACCCCATATTGGGGTGAGTTTTTCTCACCCTAGTATAGAGTGTGTTTTTCCTCCCATGGGGTGAGTTTTCTCACCCTAGTATAGAGTGTGTTTCTCGTCCCATAGGGTGAGTTTTCTCAACCTAGTATAGAGTGTGTTTTTCCTCCCATAGGGTGAGTTTTCTCACCCTAATATAGAGTGTGTTTTTCCTCCCATAGGGTGAGTTTTCTCACCCTAGTATAGAGTGTGTTTTTCCTTCCATAGGGTGAGTTTTCTCACCCTAGTATAATAACCCATAGCGCTACAGCCCTTGAGGGCCTTGGCTTACCTACCGACTGCTGGTCTCCCTCCCACACTGTTCCTCCGTCACCTGTTAGAGCGTGGAGATCTTAGACCAGTATTGGGGTGTCGGGGGATCAGCCCGACGATCCCCCAGCCGTTGTAGGTCTTCTCGATCGGGTTACGCTCACTCACTCGGAGCTTCCCAATTTCCTCACGATGGTGGGTTGCCACCGGCCCTATACGTAGGCCGAATAAATTCCGACCAGAGCCGGATTCGAACCTACGCCGTCCCGCAGCGAACGATCTCAAGACGAGTGAACGCCTTAACCCGCTCGGCTACGGAGGAGGACCTCACCCTAGTATAGAGTGTGTTTTTCCTCCCATGGAGTGAGTTTTCTCACCCTAGTATAGTGCGTGTTTTTTCTCCCATAGGGGGAGTTTTCTCACCCTAGTATAGAGTGTGTTTTTCCTCCCATAGAGTTTGTTTTCTCACCCTAGTAGAGAGTGTGTATTTCCTCCCATAGGGTGAGTTTGAGGGGTTCGTGAGGAAGAGGTAAATGATCTTCAACTAGTATAATAATGCTTAGCTTTAACCTTGAAGAATCAGTCGGATATTTTCTATCTTATACAATATGAATGAAGAATGAGATAGAGCAATCATAACTTCATTGTAATATCTTCCCAGATAGCAAATTTATCAAAGTAGAGATATGCAATGTTAACTCTTGCATTGTATAATATACGACATCACAGGGAAACAGTGTTTCTTCATTTAATGTGTTCAGATTTTAATGTGAATAATTGTCTTCTTTATAAAAAGAATATAATTCAATTTAGCATTACATTTTAACAAAGCTTAAAAATCTTAGAGGAGACTAGATGCGGCACGCTCACCAAGGTATTCATGTAGAAGAACAAGCCATCCATAAATTACATGAAGCTTGCAAGTAATATTATGTATCGATTTCTAAATCATACAAAAAAGTCGGAACTTTTAATGTACATACATTTTGTCCAATAAGTCTTTTTTGAGACTTCCACTTGATGCTTAGAAGCCAATTGGGACTGGATATACGTACAGTCACACACATTGCTGGGTTGTAATGATTTAATTGAAATTCAATGGTGCTGTTACAACCCAGAAGTGTCCTTGACTGTACAATATAACATGAAGGAGATTGATCTTCAGAAGTTACACCCGTTAATTACAAAATATCAACTTTTGTCTGTACTGTTTGGAAAGCAACTCATGCTCACACATACAATCATACATTGCTAGGATATAAATGACATACCTAACACAACAAAATACTGTATACTTGTATATCCGTAGATAAATGTTATGTATGATACATGGGATGCAAGTATTTACATACATACATGGTAAGAGGATAACCTCTGACAAATACTACCTTGCCACTAAATGCATACACATTAAGCAATAATTCAACCTTACCTTTCCTTTGCTGCTGGTTCTGCACACTCAGTTCAATGCCACAATCATTACAATGCGAGTTATTTTTGGTGCTTTTAGAACCTATTTCAGTACTTTAATAAATTAATTATAAAGGAAAATGTACATTCTTAAGAAGGCAGAGCAAATTTAGTAAAAGTTATAAATATGTTCATATGCATATTTTTTAACCACTCTATTTCAAATACCGAGCTTAATTTTTTCACCCCAAAGATTAGGTTGAAGAAATAAAGTCACCAGTTAGCAAAAATTTCAACTTTATTTACAATATACGTACATTTCATCTTGTAATAATTCAACATAGTTCTCACAATTTTATCCAAAAAAGAGGAATTATTTTTAAGTACCAATTTTACTTCATTGATAAAAATATGCATGTCTGTATGGAAAGGCGTCTGTGATCTGAAAGGAGAAAAAAATGTAAGAGTAAATAAGAATATAACCAACAATGCATTTAGGTCAGAGTGTGATAGTTCAGAATGTAGTTATAACATTTATGATTCTTAATATATACCCAAACAGTATACTAGTGTATAATCGAGACTCATACTGTCCGAAAGCCTTGTATTGTTCAAGGGTTTGATAAATCGTAGTGTAAATGATTTTTAGAATTCGTTAAAATCAAAATTTCTTTAATATGCAAATTGGTTTACTTTTTATTTAAAGATGTTTAATTTTCTAAAATTTTCGTTTTTAAGTCCTATTACTAAATGTCTTTAAACATTTCTTATATATTTATTATTGAGATAATCTAAACGAGACCGAGGGTTTTACTTCGGGAAAGAAAGAGCAACGAGAACGAGTCTGCTTACAGCGACGTCTGGCGAAGAACGAAAGGTTCCTTCATTCACGACTCTCGTCTCAGTTTGTAACCTAAATTCATGTTGCACTTTTATTAATTTTTGTAAAAGTAATCCTATGTTCAATGGCATTGATTCACTTCAGTTGACCATATTTTGAGAAATCTTACGTGCCAGTATAATGCAAACTGTCTGAAATAAATGTAATAAGTTAGCCGTGACCGAGCACGTTGAATAGTATACTCAAGGATTTTGCTACCGAATGCTTGACGGTCAATTAGTTGGCTTATGAAAAGGTCCACGTATATATCCAAACCAATAATAATAATAATCTCTTGATTTAGTAGGTGACGTTCCCGTAGATTACAAAGAAGCAGAATTCTTTATTGGGGTGGTCAGGCCAACAATAAAATTTAAACAGTAATATTAATAACAATAATAATTATCATTCTTATGATTATTATTGTTATAAACTAATTGAAATAAACCAATTTTATTCCAAATGTATTATCATTACTACTATTATTATTATTATTATATCCTCCTTGGAGAGAATTTTCTTCTCGATCCACTTGATAAATGAATTTCCAGCGCAACAGTAACTTGACTGAGATGCTTATAGTCATTAAATTTTGTCATTAACTTCTATAATAATAATACCCGTGGCTCTACAGCCCTCGAAGGGCCTTGACCTATCTCCCGGCTGCCAGGCTCCATCCCACAATCCTACCTAGAGGTGTGGAGATCTTCAACCAGTAATGGGGTGACGTGGGGTCAGCACGTTAAACCCCTAGCCGTTATAGGAAATATCCGTGACCGGGTTACACTACTCACTCGTAGCTCGCCAATTTCCTCACGATGGTGGGTTGCCACCGGTCCTATGCACAGGCCGAGAACCCAGAGACTGAACCCAGGTGGACTCGAATCCATGCCGTCGGAGCCCAAAGCACAGCGCCTTAGACCGCACTGCCACGGACGAGGACAATTAACTTTTGTACAGTTTGTTCAAGAAAAAGCTTTCAAAGCTAGTTAGAAATTTTAATCACAGCGTTTATCAGAGGAATATAATCGTGTACCCGAAATAAAACATTGCTTCGACATGTAATGTCATTCCCAGGGAAGGCTTCAGGTTTGGTGCATTGACGAGTGACGCGCACAGCAAGGGGTTGCTCGTTACAAAGGAAAAGGAGAGAAAGTCCAGAAACGGAACTTTGGAGGATATTCACGTATGGTATTCAACACGTCGTTGCAAAATTTATTTGTTGCCACATCTATTTGAAGACAGTGGCTCAGAAAGGGAACCAACTTGCCTCATTAAATGTAGCGTATATTTGGAAATGAAACAATAATAACAAATTGGAACTGCGTTTACGGTATTATGTGCTCATTGAAATTAATTAGCTTAACCAAAATTTCTTTTGAATACTTAGATAAGCGGACCTATTTAGAAGCTTTTATGATTTTTGTTTGTGCTGCTCTAAAGATTTCAAAAATATCGATAAGCATATTAGGTTGTACATTGACTGTGATGTAGGGGTGGGGGAAAAGTAATGAAAGTTGAATGTCTTCTGGAGTTGCGGTCCCTTGCAAGGATAAAACGCAAAGTGGGATGAAACCTTTTCTACTAGACTGTTTGTTGTTGGCGTTACCGCACTTAGGCATACCTTTTGAATAATTGCAAAAGATAGTCGTTGGTGTAGTAAACTACGAAGCAGAGGGTTCTAGGTTCAAATTTTGGGTAAAGTTTGAATATGTCCTTTTCTTTGTCTCATCAGTGTTATCCTCATCGTTAGAATCAAGCCATTCGTCAAATTCGTCACATGTCATATTGGTAGCGTACGTAAGTTGTTTGGCAGAGAACTTTAAAAAAAGAATTTCAAATGCAGGAAGGATGGGAATTCTAGGAACATGACTATAACACAGGCCCGTTTGTTTCGGGGGGGACTCATCCTTATCACCACAGGCGTCGCCAGAAATATTTGCAGAAGGGGGCAGGCCATTGATTGGTAGAAAGAATAATGACAATAATAATTATTACCAGTTTACCACGGTTATAATTATCATTTTACAATAACAACTATTATAAGTTATTGAAAATAAACCAATTTTAATCCAAATTATTTGTTATTATTATTATTATTGTGTAAATGGAGAGAGACTGCTACTCGATCCACTGTATGAGTGTATATCCAACACATTGTCCATTGTTTTTACATTTTGTACAGTTAGTGTACTGAAATTCATAGTTATTGTATTTTGTTATTATCCTTTACACATTCCGTCAGTAAAAGGCTTTAAAAGTTTTGCCCAAATTTTACTCATAAAGTTTATATAGTATGACTTGTCACAAAGAAAACTATAAATTTTGAGAGCTGGTGGATCCATTTATTCTTTAGATTAAATGGTAGAATATAAAAATATAAACTGGTTCCTCTATTATACACTAAACTTTTTTCGATCTAATGTTTAATCCTGCTAAGTAAGTAAAATTAATTACCTCTATGCACTATTTAAATTAGATATTTGTAGGATTTCGGGGCTTCAGCCCCCTTAGCCCTCCCCCTGGCTACGTGCCTCATAACAAGAAGGCATAACCCTTCTCTTATGGTCATAATCCTTTACGATAATCCCAGTGACTTCGGAAATATTAAATTTTTAATTGTGGTGGGGTCACATTTTAAATATTAAGTTTATTTTACATCTCAGCAGAGAGAATTGTCTTGACGTCTCTCGTTAAACATACTGTAAAATAGTATGGTTAAACAAATTATTTAAACGTTAAAAAATAATTCCAATTACATTGAGTACTCAGGATGTGTACTCCTGGTGTTATATCTGTAATCTGTGTTTTACATAAGAGCTTCCTCCTAGCCGAAAAAAGTAATAAAATAAGAATAGGAAAAGTGTAATGCAGCCCGACAGATAAGCGTTATGAATGAACCTAGAAATACCGACTCCAAGTAACAAAATTTCCTTCTCCAAGATAACATTGATAATGAAGGCACATCATATTTTCATGAGAAAATAACTACAAAGGTACAGTCATACAGGTTCGAACAACAAGAAAGAAGAAATATTGTAAACAAAAAAACACAGTTTTTTATGCCTTAATTTGTATGCACTTGCACGATTGCATATGTCACACGTTCTTTCAGGCTATAAACATGTATTTCCTTTGTTTAAGTGCAGTAAGATATGTAGCAGCAAATATAAACCTCAATATGAAATGTGAGAGGAAAAATCATATTTTTCATTCGGCTTAAATTTTGTTAATTACTGACGTAAAGCAGTGAAATTGTACTTGAAAATAAGAAATGACTATTCAAATAGATTATTCCTGAAATTTACATGTAACATACAGGTATTTATTTCGTACACTTTCTAGTTATTAAAACATCACAGGGATCTCAAAACTGATAGGTTTATTCCAAGGACCGTCGACCGCTAGTTTCCCCCACACGAACAACGTCGACGGACTTTAGGTTTTCGAATTATTTTGAAAGTATTTCACGATTTAGTCACTCGAACCAGCGCCACTTGCAGTACAGCGCCTCTGCTGAATATTTAGAGAACTGCTACAGGGTGGTAATTTGTTGGGAAAAGGGTTCAGCAGGTAGACAAGTTGCCTCAGAGAGCCTGGCAGGGGGTCCAGGACGACAAACGTTGTCATGTCGGCAAAATTCTTTCGCTATGACAAGGCCTGTGAGTGGATTTTCAGTGGGAAAGTTTGTACATGTGGCATCACGGTGCAGCCGAAATTCACCCAAAGGGGTGTATAGGGAAGGTTTTCACGACAGATCTGCACTCATTCTAGGATAGGGAGGAGAAACTCACACAAAAGGGTGAGGATTCCGAGTATTCTGACCTTCGAAGCCTCCAAAGAGCGAAACTCACCCCAAACACACCTTTTTTTTTGCAGTGTATAATTTCCTCATGGCACTTTTCATGAGGAAACGAATTCAGATAAAATCGAGAAACGCTGAAAGGGAAAAACGAAGAACATGTCTATTGGCATTTTGTCATGTTTTGTAAATTGTCTAAAAATTCCGTGTTTTGAACAAGCAATCGTTTAGTTACGAAGTATTTTGTTGTTTGTTTAAAGAAAGAACAGAAGAGCGAAAAGGAGTCATTCGAACCAGACCCCGTTTGACAAGAAACTTCAGATTTTTTCCAAAGACTGTATGAAAAGAGAGAGGAACGTATGAAATATAAAATATGTGTGAAATTAAAACAATGGAAACGTTGAAAGAACTTCAAACTATGAAAAACATATTTTCGTGGTGGAAAACTCCAAGTCATTTTCGAAATATGAACTTGATGTTTTTCTTTATTATGAAGTGGAGATATGGGACGATACGATCCCTCAGCAAGAAAATTCTAAGTAAGCTACCTCCAAATTTTTCAATGGTCATAATTACTAATTAGGGTCCAGAAGTTGATAAAAATCAACTTTTTTTCTGATCCTTAAAAACAATGCTAAACCTGATATCATGTCCGTTTCCCTTCAGTTAGAGCCGGAAAACATTTTCTATTTTACATTTTTTTTTGCCTTTTTTGGCTTTTAGTTTATTTGTCAGTATTTTTAACAGTTTTTGGTGCATTTTTACTTATTTTTGAGGTTTATTTTTCTCCTCCCCTGTTTTTCGTGCATTTTAAATGCATTTACTAGTAAAACTTACATATTTAGATTTCTTGACATGGTCCTTTTAGTAAATTCACCATGAATCGAAAATACGGTCAATGGAAAAGCATAATATTATTCTTAACTGAAATGTTTGGCAATGACATGTACTTTGTGTGAAGATTTACTTTGAGGTTCTTTTTCTGGACACTATTATCTCTCTAATCAGTAGTTTTCAAGTAAAATTAGTCACAATATTAAATTCAATTTCACTGTGGTATACGCGAAGCAGAACTGTATTTTCGGATGCTGGCCGACTACAGTATCATACAAGGCCCACTCTGAAAGGATATGAATTGGTTGATTTGGTGTTTTAAGTCAACTTTATGCACAGTAAGGCTAATCGGGACTGGACCTACAGGTTAAGATGAAATCCGAACCTAGTGCATAAAATAACGTGAACCGTGTGGTGTAGGGGGAGCGTTTGCTTATGGAATGGAAGGTCATGGGTACAAACCTACTTCTTTGCAAAATCTTTTTCGGGAAGTAAACGGCTTTGGACGAGAATGCTTATCTACGTTTCTTGGATATTTTCGTTGATATTTATGCAATTTATGTGAAGCATGTCCGGATGCAGAAAGTTGACATGTAAGTTCTTATTATGTGTTAACTTATAACAGCTGAATGAAATGAAAAGTATTTCCTAAAATCCTACCAATCACTGAAAGATTAAAAACATTAGTAGAAGCATTACTTGAGGCATGTACAGTGCCGACGATTATGGAGTGTGGAGGGGCAGTTGCCCCCGCACTATGCTAAACCTTATCTTCAAAGGGAAAGTAAACTCTCCTTGCCCCTCCCCCCGGCCCGTAGTTTTGGCACCTTACCCCATCAGTTTTGAAACCCAATTGTCGCCACTGAGTATGCATCGCATAAGTATTTACAGTAATTTCATATAATCTTATATTACGTTATTACAGCACTTCGTACTCGGTAAATAAAAGGGAAAAAATAATAAGGAAAGGGTGGGATTTGAACCTACGATGTTTCGATCTTGACGAGAACAGTAAAAAAACGAAAATGCTGTCATCTAACCAACTACTCCAGGAGATTGCTGAAATTTGCCTTCTTGCATTCAAATGTGACCGCAATTCTTTCCAGGTGGATGAGAACCTGTTCAGTGTTTCACAATGTACATACATTTTCCTATTTTCAAATTCAGAACTAAGAATCTTGAAATATTTTCAACATTCGTATTTCTACTTAACATTTTTTTGTCTACTCATATATTTTATTGCTGCTTTAGGGTTTCCTTACTTTATAGAATTTGATAGAATGAAACAAAAAATCACGAGCGTTTTCATTCAGAAAGAAGAAATGTTGCAAAGACAAGAAATATAAATATGAGTCTCAAGTGAGTGTTAGTATTGAAAGCAAATTTCTCGAAAAATCAAGAGTATTGAAAAATTAAAAATATTAAAAATATTAAAAATTAAGAGTATTGAATTAATAATTCAATACTCTTAATACTCTTAGTTGGCTCTAAAGCTCTATGCTGCCAAATTTACGAATACCGGACTTTGAAATTTTTCAGGGCGGTCAAATAAATGTTTCGAAGTGTACATAACTAGTAGTTGTTTGAGACTCATTTTTTATACAGACCAAGCCAGAGATGATTTACATTAAAATGTTGAATTATTATGCCTTTCAGAGCCTGAAAAGCGTTTTATGTCTGACATTTCGACTATAGGATTAAAACTTGATTTTTCGAGAAATTCGCGTTCATTGCTAATACTCCGTTGAGATTCATTTTCTCTACAGACCTAGCCACAGATGATTTACATTAAAATCTTGAATTATTATGCCTTTCAGAGTCTGAAAAGCGTTTTAATTCAGACAAAACAACTATAGGATCAATACTTTATTTTTTTTAGAAATTCACGTTCAATGCTAGTACTCGTTTGAAACTCATTTTATCTACAGACCAAGCCAGAGATGATTTACAATAAAATGTTAAATTAATAAGCTTCATAGAGCCCGAAAAGCGTTTTAATTCTGCCATTTCGACTATAGGATGAATACTTGATTTTTCGAGAAATACGCGTTCAATGCTAGTACTAGTTTGAAACTCATTTTCTCTACAGACGAAGCCAGAGATGATTTACATTAAAATGTTAAATTATTAAGCTTTTCAGAGCCTGAAAAACATTTTAATTATTACATATCCAATATAGGTTTATATCTTGTGTTTTCTAGAAATTAACGTTAAATGCTAATTTTCGTTTGAAACTTATATTCACTACAGACCAAGCCAGAGATGATTTTCATTAAAACGTTGAATTATTTTGCCTTTCAGAGCCTGAAAAGCTTTTTAATTATGACATTTCGACTATAGAATGAATACTTGATTTTTCGAGATATTCGCGTTCAATGCTAACACTCAATAGAGACACATTTTTTATCCAGACCAAGCGAGAGATAATTTCCTTTAAAATGTTGAATTATTATGCTTTTCAGAGCCTGAAAAGTTTTTTAATTATTACATTTCGACTATAGGATCAAAAATTGATTTTTCGAGATATTCGCGTTCCGTAGTAATTTTCGTTTGAAACTCATTTTCTTTATAGACCAAGCCAGAGATGGTTTACATTTAAATGATAAATTATAAATCTTTCAGAGCCTGAAAACCGTTTTAATTCTGACATTTTGACTATAGGATAAACCTTGATTTTTCGAGAAATTTGCGTTTAATGCTTAAACTCAATTTACACTCATTTTCTATACAGACCAAGCCAGAGATAATTTTCTTTAAATTGTTAAATGATTAAGTTTTCAGAGCCTGCAGAGCGTTTTAATTATTACATATCCCCTATAGGTTTATGTCTTGTGTTTTCGAGAAATTCGAATTAAATACTAATGTTCGTATGAAACTTATTTTCTCTACAGACCAAGCCAGAGATGATTGTAATTAAAACTTTGAATTATTATGTCTTTCAGAACCTGAAAATCTTTTTAATTTTGGCATTTGGACTAAAGAATAAATAGTTGATTTTTCGAGAAATACACGTATAGAGCTAGTAGATGCTTGAGACTCATTTTTTATACAGTCCAAGCCAGAGATGATTTACATTAAAATGTTAAATTATTAAGCTTTTCAGAGCCTGAAAAGCGTTTTAATTATTACATATCCAATATAGGTTTATATCTTGTGTTTTCGAGAAATTCGCGTTAAATGCTAATTTTCGTTTGAAACTTATTTTCTCTACAGACCAAGCCAGAAAGGATATACATTAGAATCTTGAATTATTATGCCTTTCAGAGTTTGAAAAGCGTTTTAATTTTGACAAAACAACTATAGGATCAATACTTTATTTTTTTAGAAATTCACGTTCAACGTTAGTACTCGTTTGAAACTCATTTTCTCTACAGGCCAAGCCAGAGATGAAATGCTAAATTAATAAGCATCACAGAGCCTGAAAGCGTTTTAATTCTGCCATTTCGACTATAGGATGAATACTTGATTTCTCGAGAAATACGCGTTCAATGCTAGTACTAGTTTGAAACTCATTTTCTCTACAGACGAAGCCAGAGATGATTTACATTAAAATGTTAAATTATTAAGCTTTTCAGAGCCTTAAAAGCATTTTAATTATTACATATCCCCTATAGGTTTATATCTTGTGTTTTCGAGAAATTAACGTTAAATGCTAATTTTCGTTTGAAACTTATATTCACTACAGACCAAGCCAGAGATGATTTTCATTAAAACTTTGAACTATTATGTTTTTCAGAGCCTGAAAATCTTTTTAATTTTGGCATTTGGACTATAGAATAAATAGTTGATTTTTCGAGAAAAACACGTATAGATCTAGAAGATGTTTGAGACTCATTTTTTATACAGTCCAAGCCAGAGATGATTTACATTAAAATGTTGAATTATTAAGCCTTTCAGAGCCTGAAAACCTTTTTAATTTTGACATTTCGACTATAGGATCAAATCTTGATTTTTCGAGCACTTCGCGTTCAATGCTAATACTCACTTGGGACTCATTTTCTATACAGACCAAGCCAGAGATGATTTTCTTTAAAATGTTGAATTATTATGCTTTTCAGAGATTGAAAAGCGTTTTAATTCTGACATTTCAACTTTAGGATCAAAACTTGATTTTTTGGGAAATTCGCGTTTAAAGCTAATACTCATTTGATACTAATTTTCTATACAGACCAAGCCAGAGATGATTTTGTTTAAAATGTTCAATTATTATGTTTCTGAGAGTTTGAAAAGCGTTTTAATTCTGACTTTTGGACTATAGGATTATATCTTGATTTTTCGAGAAATTCACGTTCAATGCAAGCACTCATTTGAAACACATTTTCTCTACAGACCAACCCAGAGATGATTTTCTATAAAATGTTGATTTATTATATTTCTCAGAGCCTGAAAAGTGTTTTAGTTCTGACATTTGGACTATAGGATGAATACTTGACTTTTCAATAAATAGGCGTTTAATACTAATACTCAGAAGAGACTCATTTTCTATACAGACAAAGCCAGAGATAATTTTCTTTAAAATGTTGAATTATTATGCTTTTCAGAGCCTGAAAAACGTTTTAATTTTTACATTTCGACTATAGGATTATATCTTGATTTTTCGAGAAATTCGAGTTAAATGCTAATTTTCGTTTGAAACTTATTTTCTGTACAGACCATGCCAGAGGTGGTTTTCTTTAAAATCTTGAATTATTATGCCTTTCAGAGTCTGAAAAGCTTTTTAATTCTGATATTTTAACTATAGGATGAATACTTGATTTTTCGAGAAATACACGGACACTTCGCAACATCTTATTTGACCGCCCCGAAAGAATTCTAAGTCCCGAAATCGTAAACTTAGCAACATTGCACTTCAGCTCCAGGTGAGAGTAGCCAATTTTGAGTAGGTTCTTCCACTAGACGATAAACGCTGCGGTGATAGGTTTTCAATTTAACACTTTCCATGAACTTAGAAACTATAAACTATATGTATTATAAAATACATAATCAAACAGAAATAATAAATTGGAAAAAGAACCTTGAAGGATATTTACGGTTCTGCTTTCTCGACTTGAAATTTGGGGGTTTTGAAACACTGAATAGAGTTTTTCTCCACCTGGAGGAAATTGCCATCAAGTTTGTGCAGAAAGAAGCTAATTTGTGAGGAGTTTATGCGACATTTTATTTACAATACCTTGCATAATATCGAACAGTTCTCAAAAACATATATTTTACACGAATTGTCGAAAAAATGTGCTTGAAACACAGGAAGTTGGAAGTCTTCATAAACGTCAATATGTTTTTAAGGGTATAACGTTATTAAGTTAACGTTGAGCAGTTGGTTAGGCGCTGTTATCCTTATTTTTCATCAAGCTTGAAAGGTCGCAGGTTCAAATCCCACATCATGATTAATTCACAAATCACATATATGTATTCAGGATGCAAAATGTAATGTTATTTAAGTTATCTATTATATGTTCTTCACTGACACCTAAAATATTGATTATTTGATTTCGATATACTAAAAAAATATATACAGTTATGTAAAGTAGTGATGTAGTGCAGTACTGCAACGAAGGAGAGCGTTTAATGAGTTCAAATGGCTAAGATTGGTAATTTTATGTCCGTTCCTTCCTAATGACTGTTGTCAATTCCCTCACCATCATCTTAGCATGCGTCTAAAACTAATAGTAAATCGCTAATTAACATAAATATATTGTTATTGCGACGAAGGCAGATTCGATAAGAAACTACTAATAAGTATTTATATAGTGAGTGACAAAAAAAAAATTCAAAACCTCATCGTTAATTCCTCACTGCTTTGTATCTAAAATTTTTGGCTTCTTTGAACAGAAAGTACGAGTATCAGATATAACAAACTTTCCCCACTAACTTTGCAATATTCGATACCTCCATTACAGACTACCTACGACCACCATCGTAAGAATCAAGCACGCTACCTCTTCTCCAGGTAGCTCATGTTAAAATTTGCTACCAGTTTGAAGAAACCAATTCACACATAATATCATATCTACACTGAAAAAGCCAAACTCACCTTTTGGGGTGAGTTTGGCTTGTCACAAATAGACGTCCCCAAAAGGTTAGTTTCCACACCCCATATTGGGGTGAGTTTTTCTCACCCTAGTATAGAGTGTGTTTTTCCTCCCGTGGGGTGAGTTTTCTCACCCTGGTATAGAGTGTGTACGGCTGGGGGTTCGTCGGGCTGATCACCCGTCACCCCAACACTGGTCTGAGACCTCCACGCTATAACAGGTGACGGCGGAACACTGTGGGAGGGAGACCAGCAGTCGGTAGATAAGCCAAGGCCCGCCAAGGTTCTGTAGAGCTGTGGGGTTATGTTATAGAGTGTGTTTTTCCTCCCATAGGGTGAGTTTTCTCACCCTAATATAGAGTGTGTTTTTCCTCCCATAGGGTGAGTTTTCTCACCCTAGTATAATAACCCATAGTGCTACAGCCCTTGAGGGCCTTGGCTTACCTACCGACTGCTGGTCTCCCTCCCACACTGTTCCTCCGTCACCCGTTATAGCGTGGAGATCTTAGACCAGTATTGGGGTGTCGGGGGATCAGCCCGACGATCCCCCAGCCGTTGTAGGTCTTCTCGATCGGGTTACGCTCACTCACTCGGAGCTTCCCAATTTCCTCACGATGGTGGGTTGCCACCGGCCCTATACGTAGGCCGAATAAATTCCGACCAGAGCCGGATTCGAACCTACGCCGTCCCGCAGCGAACGATCTCAAGACGAGTGAACGCCTTAACCCGCTCGGCTACGGAGGAGGACCTCATCCTAGTATAGAGTGTGTTTTTCCTCCCATGGAGTGAGTTTTCTCACCCTAGTATAGTGCGTGTTTTTTCTCCCATAGGGGGAGTTTTCTCACCCTAGTATAGAGTGTGTTTTTCCTCCCATAGAGTTTGTTTTCTCACCCTAGTAGAGAGTGTGTATTTCCTCCCATATGGGAGGGGTTCGTGAGGAAGAGGTAAATGATCTTCAACTAGTATAATAATGCTTAGCTTTAACCTTGAAGAATCAGTCGGATCTTTTCTATCTTATACAATATGAATGCAGAATGAGATAGAGCAATCATAACTTCATTGTAATTTCTTCCCAGATAACAAATTTATCAAAGTAGAGATATGCAATGTTAACTCTTGCATTGTGTAATATACGACATCACAGGGAAACAGTGTTTCTTCATTTAATGTGTTCAGATTTTAATGTGATTAATTGTCTTCTTTATAAAAAGAATATAATTCAATTTAGCATTAAATTTTAACAAAGCTTAAAAATCTTAGAGGAGACTAGATGCGGCACGCTCACCAAGGTAGTATGTAGAAGAACAAGCCATCCATAAATTACATGAAGCTTGCAAGTAATATTATGTATCGATTTCTAAATCATACAAAAAAGTCGGAACTTTTAATGTACATACATTTTGTCCAATAAGTCTTTTTTGAGACTTCCACTTGATGCTTAGAAGCCAATTGGGACTGGATATATGTACAGTCACACACACTGCTGGGTTGTAATGATTTAATTGAAATTCAATGGTGCTGTTACAACCCAGAAGTGTCCTTGACTGTACAATATAACATGAAGGAGATTGATCTTCAGAAGTTACTCCCGGTAATTACAAAATATCAACTTTTTTCTGTACTGTTTGGAAAGCAACTCATGCTCACACATACAATCATACATTGCTAGGATATAAATGACATACTTAACACAACCAAATACTGTATACTTGTATATCCGTAGATAAATGTTATGTATGATACATGGGATGCAAGTATTTACATACATGGTAAGAGGATAACCTCTGACAAATACTACCTTGCCACTAAATGCATACACATTAAGCAATAATTCAACCTTACCTTTCCTTTGCTGCTGGTTCTGCACACTCAGTTCAATGCCACAATCATTACAATGCGAGTTATTTTTGGTGCTTTTAGAACCTATTTCAGTACTTTAATAAATTAATTATAAAGGAAAATGTACATTCTTAAGAAGGCAGAGCAAATTTAGTAAAAGTTATAAATATGTTAAAAGGTAAAGTGTTCCCTAGTGCATAGCACCACGCCATGAAGGCGTATAGGGGGTGTGGTGGTAACGCCCCACACTTTCTTGATCCGGTCGTGAGTGGGGGTGATGTGATCAGCATCACGCCCCTGACCGCCTTTACCCCCCAGGTTTTCCCCCAGGTACCCATGTTATTCGACGCTGGGTGGGCGCCGGGGCCGCTTCCAACGTTAGAAAAGTTCCCGATTTTGAACCGCCACGGGATCGAACCCGGGACCTTTAGCATGGTAGTCAGACGCGTTACCGACTGAGCCACCGCGGCCATAAATATGCCATAAATATGTTCATATGCATAATTTTTAACCACTCTATTTCAAATACCGAGCTTAATTTTTTCACCCCAAAGATTAGGTTGAAGAAATAAAGTCACCAGTTAGCAAAAATTTCAACTTTATTTACAATATACGTACATTTCATCTTGTAATAATTCAACATAGTTCTCACAATTTTATCCTAAAAAGAGGAATTATTTTTAAGTACCAATTTTACTTCATTGATAAAAATATGCATGTTGCATTTCTTTAAAATGTCTGTATGGAAAGGCGTCCATGATCTGAAAGGAGAAAAAAATGTAAGAGTAAATAAGAATATAACCAACAATGCATTTAGGTCAGAGTGTGATAGTTCAGAATGTACTTATAACATTTATGAGTCTTAATATATACCCAAAGAGTATACTAGTGATGTGTGCATACAAAGTGATTCAAGCTTGAGTAGCCAGCCTTCGTGGATGAGTGGTTACGAAAGCATGCTACAACGCCAGGGGTGGTGAGTTCGAATCCCAGCCTGAGCACAGGTGTTCTTTGTGAGTGTCCGTTCATCCATTCCATCATATCATCACTCATCCTCATCATCGCAATTAGCCCAAAAGTGACAGAGATGCGAAGAAAAATAAACAAAAGCAATCAGTCAAGCTGTTCAATTTATAGATTGAGTTGGTTTTTTGAGTCCACTTTATGCACAGTATGGATAATCGAGATTGGACCTGTGGTTCAAAGTGGTATCCGAACCACTATGTGCCTCCACAAGGTACCGAACCCTTGATTTCAAGGCAACGACGCTACCACTGCGCCACCGGGACGGCCCTCAAGCTGATCAGTTTCTACATTGAATGCAGTAGCGCTAAATTGGCAATTAATTTTACACAGCATTTCCATAATATTTCAAGCTCAAAGTGGGGGGGGGGGGGGGTTAAACCCAGTAACCCTCCTTGCGTACGCCACTGATTGAATGAACAGGTAGAGAGACTAAGATTATGTCACCCTATTCTGCAAAGGTAATATAAACATGCATTCTTTTATTTCGTAAGCAAGGGCCTATACAAGGAGGGTGATGATGGGGCTGTAAACAGGCAGGAAAAAATAGCGAAATGAGGGCTGACTACTGGGCATGCCACAGCATATAACTTAAAATGGCACACTATCTTCAAAAGTAAGAAATTACTTTAGGATAATATTTTGTGCTGAAACATCGGTGTCGGGAGGGGGGGGGTGGAACCGATCCGTTGACCCCCCCCCACCCCCTGGAAATGCCATCGGCCATTTCAAGTCACAAAAAGCAGAAATTGTTATAACATAAATAATGTTTAGAAAGCTTTTATTGAAAAGTTAACACTTAAAAACAAAATAGAATAACTGTGCATTTCAGTACACTAACTGTGTAAAATGTAAAAAAAAAAGAGAATAAGGAAAAGTTGTACTTGATATTCACTCATCTAGTAGAACGAATAGAAGTGTCCTCCCAGAGGATTTAATAATAGTGATAATAATAATATAATTTTATTTTTTGTTTATAATAGTTATTACTGTAAAATTATTATCATAACCATGATTCTTATTGTTAATATTTGTTCTACCATTAAGTTAAGTCAATGGGTTGCCCCCCAACACACACACACAAACACCTTTCTGGTGACGCCGAAGAGCTCAAACACTACCATTCAATGTTGGTGTGAAAAATATATTTTTTACTAATTTTAGTAATTGCCCAACTGGATCTGCAGAAACTGAGTGTTTAGTTTTAGCTTTCTTGTGTTTCAGTTAGTTCTGCAGGGTGCGAACAATCTTGGCCTCAAAAATCCCCCCCACCAAAAATTCCCGGGGGAAGATGTTTTGTTATAACAAATGAAAGATAAGCAATTACTTTTAATTTCAAATATACTGTATTAAGAATAATATCGGAAACACATACAAATTAGTGTAGTTGTGAGTATTGAATGCTTTCTCTCTCAAGAGATCATTAACAAATCTACACCAATGCGCACAATTAAAGTAAAACAAGAATGCAAGAAAATTATAGCTATGAAATGTAATTGATTTATAATAAAGCACAAACAAAACAAAAACTTACACATAATAAAAACACTTCAACTATTTCATAATTTATTAACATCTTTAACCAGTTACTAAAGGAATTAATTATCTGCCTTGCAATATCTGATATGTATAAAAGTAACAAATTAATTTCCTTTATTTAATTAATAATACTAGTAATAATAATAATATATTTTTAATTGAGTAATTTATTTTTACTTTTAATAATACACATATGTGGGGGAAGGGGGATTGTAGATTAAGAACTTTCTTTACCCCCACCAGTTTTCAATGATTTCGCACCCTGTAGTTCAGTCCTGTCAATGTGTATGTGTAAACATCATGTAGCGAAAAGGCAAAAAGATTTTATTTATTCTGTACATTATACCAGCATGTAACAGGGTCAGTGCCAGAAGGAGAAGTGAGTGGATGCCTCATTCCATGCCTTCACCCAGCAGACAAGAGACACATACCCTTGACAATTTTAGAAATATTTTCTATAGAAACAAGTCATAGCTCCAAGACAACCCTCCAAAAATAAAAGCATGGATATGATTCTGTTTTCAAGTAGCAGAAATAAAGTTCTGTTGAAAGTTTAGTAGGCTACGAAAGAAATACATAAAGATTATCATTTGTATATTAGAGAGAACATGCTAAAGTGCATTTTGGAAATGCATATCCAAAGATTATTAATTACAAAATGAAAGGTGTGTATGTATGGCACACGCAGCATTATATTTTACGTTCCTAGTTCTATTTATGTGATTCTGACATTTTCAGATTTCATACAGGTTAATTGATTTATTTACTTACCTTTCCATTTACAAAATCAGGATCATCTTCAAACATCAGAGTTGGTTATTCTAGTTAAACAGCATTCAATGTCTGAAATAAGGAATAAATTTAAATTAGATTAATCTTGAAAGTAGCAACAATTTAACTTCTTCAATACAACAGTTTATTGTACAACTACATTTGTTAATAGATGGTAGACTATTTGAGGCGTTCATGAAGATTTAACACATAAAAGTTAATTATCATGGAAAGTTAGTATCATTTGGATCCCCCCAGAAATTTTAATTTTCCTAAGGAATGTCTATACATACAGTGGAAGATTGAGTGAAAGAAACCCAGAATGATTAAAGTTTAGATACTTTTCAAATAAGAATTAATTTCTTTATATGTGTGTTTTCTCCTACATAAATTCTCAAAATGAATTTGTATTTCCAAAGACAAAATTTGCATGTAGGCTTTTACAGGGTAACTGATAGCCAATATATGTAGCATCACAGACCCTCTGCAAGTTGAAAAGGGAAAACAAATAAAATGTAGGAATCACTTTCTTCATCCCACATCCACAAGAACACTAAATTGTACACAAGCAGCAATCGATTCTCAGAACTTAAAGATGCTGACACAGAAGTATATTTACTGTGTGGTCTAGTCAACCATATTTTTTTTCACTGATCCTCCATGAAATTAATTGTATAACAAAGATATTAGGAAAGGTATGTAAAGAGTGAGATGCATAAATATTTCCACGAAAAGTTCAATGCAGTTCAATTCCTTAAATACACATAGGACGTCAAAAAATATTGAAAATTATGAACAACTTGCCTGGTAATATTGTAACATCTCGCTGTACACATTGTGTAATTAGTATGCCATATCAATTTCAAAATACTTCTGAAGACAGTCACAACAAAGTTTTACACTCCAGCCTACACTGTGTATAACTATTAGTACTGTCCTTCCCAGTGGCGAACACTCCCTTTGAAACAGAAATAACCGAAGCTATGAGACACCCACCCAACCTTTCCTATTTCCAGATTTGTTGTTTGAATTTGTTTTTAAGTCCACTTTATGCACAGAAAGGCTAATCGGGGCTGGACCTAAAGTTCAAAGTGAAATCTGAACCACTACCGAGTACGGAACCTCGGACTCCTTGATACATGTATTTAAGTATGCATGTACTTTTGACACTTTAATTTTCTTTTCACACTAACTATGATGACTAAATGTTCAATACTAGCTGACCACCTCTAGAGTGCGCTACACCTAGGTACATATAGTGGTCGCCACTGGCCCTCCTATCTCAACATATAAGCTTACTTCCTAAGAGACCTCTGTCATTTCAAGTTCCTACAGCTTAAAACTTATGAAAATAATGAATAATAAATTCCCTTGAAAAGAGAACAAAATTAGATTTGAACTACTCTACTTACATTGCATATCTGTGTAAACCCAACCCATGCAGGTTCCTTGAAAAACTGCTATCAGTGATGAGTGGCGTAATGTTCAGTGTAGATTGGAACTAAGGCAAGTGTGTTTGTGGGTATTATCCGTATTCACTCCTCTCTATGCATGGCACATTCCTGAAAAGGAGTTGAAAATTAAAATAATACTTAAAATTTTATGTTACACAACCATACTTATGGGTAAAATAAATCTAAGACAACACTCTAAAGGAAATTCTAGCTGCTGCTTGACATTGTACGTTTTCTTAACTTAAATTGTTAATGCTTAGAATCCCCCAAGGACCGAAAATTAGAAGATACTATGGACGCACACTACAGAAAACCTCACGAATATCAGCGTCTGAATGTGGGAAGGCGATCATTGCTCCCGAAAATTAATGTCAAGGTATATTTAACTTTCACGCCCTTGTTTACAATGTGTCTTTTTTCCTTTAAAAAATTGTGAATTAGATGCAATCGACTACAACGAATGAATGGAGTTTAAGCAGCAGCTTACAAATCTTATAAACTCTTACAGAAGCCTGTTTTGTAAATAATATTTCCCATGCAAATTAACTTTACGTCCCACAGTATCCCACTTCATTATTTTGGCCTCTTTACTTAAAAATCAATTACAAATCCCTCTGGGGTACGTTCCGACAGCCAATAACGAAAGATTATGAATTATGCGCAACAAGTTACTTTACAACTTTAGGAACATCACACACCAAACGAAGGTGCCAGTCGCAGTCAGAATAGTCGACACCAAAGGGGGCTCTAGCCCACCACGAAATATTTTTGGCCCATCTCCTCCTAACACAAATAGCCAACAGTTAAAAAATGGGATTGCTTACAGCGCAGCGAGAATCACACAAGAACAGAACAACACAAAGAGAGAGGGTGAAAGAGACCGAAAGATACATTGACAGCGAATGTCAGAGAACATAAATAGAAGAAGGAGATGGGAAAGAGGGAAGGAAGCGTAGAAAGAAAGAGAGAAAAGGTAAAGACGAATAACGGAAATGGAAACAGAGGAACCAAGAGAGCAGAGAAAAATTGAAACATGAAAACGGAGAAAGAAATAAAGATGATAGAGAATCCTAGTAGCAGTGATAATTGTAGTACGGTCAACCTTTGTGACGTTGTTCCCCCAAACATCCACATATTCTGTTTAAAGTAAGATTATCCTTCGTTTGTACCGGATTGTATCGCATTTACTTTCGTTTGCAACATTACAGAGTTCGAGTATTCACAAATTGAATTTGGGGGGGGGGACTTCAGGTAGCCCGTACAGTTTTATCCCAGCGCATTTTTTCGATTGTACCGTAACGATTTGAGAGTAAATTAAATTAATATTTGAAGTTCCCTCGCCCCCAACTTTACAATGAAGGACAAAATCATTACGTTTGTACCATTGAAATAACTAAACTAAACAACTAAAAGCTCCCCATCATGGAGGAAGAAAAAATCATGCAACTTCTTGGATAGAATTTTGTTTGTGCACTTGAAATTTTATTTTTTATCGTTATAGTTTTCCAGTTATTTCTTTCCAAAAATGGGAGTGGGAAGGACGGAAACGAACTTAAACCATGATTTCTCAGTCTCCGTAACCATAGGCGTAAATTGGCGGGGACAAGTTAGGCGACCTGAGGAGCAAAGTAATAAAGAGTAATATTTGTGATTTCGCTAGTTATTTAAATGTCTTAGCACGTCGAGCTGCGACGCCAGGGGTCCCGGGTTCGAATCCCGCTTGGGCATGGTTGTTTGTAAATGTCCATTCATCAATTTCATCACTCATCCCCATCTTCTCAAAATTAGCCAAGAGGCACAAGCCGCGAAGTAAAATAAAACAAATCAATCAAATCAAATCAAACCATGACGAATGCCAATCTTCGGACGAGAACTATTGAAAGGGCTCACACTGCATGCTAAACAGTGTCCTCTCACCGTGTACTGTCATTATTTCGAAATGTGAAACACATTTTGGTCTAAGCATTTCGGATAGGACAATCTGAGCATATATAAAGAAAACTTACAGTGTAAAAATATTGAAAACGTTATTGAACTTACTTACCTTGGAATCCTGCTTTCTTATCTTCACTTTCAAATACCCACTCAGCAGACAAACTATTCTGGCCCACGGCACAGACGACCTCACACAATGTCAACGGCAAGGCTATTCTGGGATGACTTCCTGCTTGTCCCAGACGTCCTTCGATTGGTCCCCACTAAAAGCGCGCGGTATACGACGCGTGACTCGCAACAAAAGACACTGAAAGTGAATGTCTTTTAAACAAAGCAACGATCTTTGGGGGTGGGGGTGGTTTAGACAACTTTTGTGGCAGGCGGATCCACTGGGAGGGCAATGTAAGCGATCTCCTTTCCCAACTGCCAGTTCTTGGATATGATATTATACCTGATATTTTTGAGACTCTGATGTTCCGCCTTTTATCCCCAAATTTAAAAGGCTCGATAATATTTATAAAATAAGTCAACTTTATGATCAAGATAAGCTAATCGAAACTGACACTACAGTTTAAATTTGTATTGAATCACTGTGCAATATGCTTCAAAATGAAATCGAACTGAGACCCCTTGAGGGAATAGGCTTTCGTGTTCTGTGCGTATTCACTATATTTCTCATATCTCCTCATTCAGTTTATATTGTGGCAACAGGAGGTCAAGAGGCATTATGATACAATAATAACCACCTATTCCACTCCTCGACCTATTTTTGCAAAGGAATTCTCTATCTTCTAGAACACAAAAAACAGCTTCGTTCCTGTTTACGGTATAATATGTTGTTTATATATAGCAGTGCAAGTGTATGTTAGAATTGAGGTTCGGTGAGGTGAGGCATTCGAATGAAATTCGCCCAACCCAGCTGTAACTTCTTGATCCGCCACTGGTTTGTGGCAATTTGAAAGCGCTCTGTGGATACCAAAGTCCTAAGAAAATAAAGGACAGAATTTCTCTCCTCCACAAATTGATTAAGCTAGTTCATTTTATTTCGCTTTTGTCTCACTTTTGGCTAATCGCGAATATGAGGATGAATTTGAATTGATGATATGATTAAATTCATGAAGGGACACTCACAAAGAAAACACATCCCCAGGCCTGGATTCGCTGCGCTACCCACTCCGCCATGGAGACCGGCTTTCCTTCACAGAGATAAGTACTTCATAATAATATTAATGTAGAATATAATATTGTAATTCTCATCCAGGAACAGCCCTATAGTAGGGGGGTGGGAGGGGCAGTTGATTCAGGTTCCGCAACAAACAACTTCAAACTTCCCCAGAACTTATAAGTTAATAGTTGACATTGATACTTTCGAATACACATGATTAGTTGACCAAAAATCTAGATTTTTACCCCCTAAAAAACTTATGTGAACATGAGAATTTTTTTTTGTCGCTTTTATATAAAGAAAACTTCAAACTGCGTTTATTGTGTAATGCTGGTTATTATCAGTTCGTTACAATAATCTGTAATGAAAATTTTATAATAATAAATGAGTATTTAATGTCTTATTGTTGAAAATATTGTCTTTGCATTTACTGTAGTGTCCTAATATACTGATTGGAACAAAGAACTCCAGAAAATATAACTTATATGGTCGTTACCAAAGATAATGTACTCTTCCTGCGGGATTTGTAAGCAATAAGTTCTTCTCAATAAGGGGGCCCCCATGGACAGCGTGCAGAGCTGTGGTGCAACGCTCTCGTCTCTTTGTGTCCAGGTTCGAGCCTGGGTGAGTGACTGTTGAAATAGCCATTTCCATAAGATAAATTATTTTCCTGTATTTGTACATATTGCCAATGGACACGAGAACTTGCGAAAAATAACATTTTTTAAAAATAATCCAGATAGTTAATAAACAAACGTGAATGTGAAGATATGAAGGACGTATCATCCAAAATACAATAAGTAACTTCACTTTTTTTAACTAGTCGTTGAATGCAGGGCCTTGCACTACTAATAAAACTGTATCTTAGATAGTGGTAAGCAGGAATAATGCTGTTTTCCTTTCTTCCTCACTGGCAGGCAGACACGTCATTCGAGGTATTACATATATCGATTGCCTTCGACTGTTGACTAGAACAATAGAAAACCAGAAATTTTGAAAGGAAGATCGGCCGTTGGTATAAAATTTATTATTGCGTATTATGATTATTTTGATTGATTGATTTGCTTTATTCTACTTCACTTCTGTGCCACTTTGGCTGAAACCGAGCACAATTTAAAATGAAGACAAGACCGAGAGTGACAGCCGTCTGTATAATCGAGACTCATACTGTCCGAAAACCTTGTATTGTTCAAGGGTTTGATAAATCGTAGTGTAAATTATTTTTAGAATTCGTTAAAATCAAAATTTCTTTAATATGCAAATTGGTTTACTTTTTATTTAAAGATGTTTAATTTTCTAAAATTTTCGTTTTTAAGTCCTATTACTAAATGTCTTTAAACATTTCTTATATATTTATTATTGAGATAATCTAAACGAGACCGAGGCTTTTACTTCGGGAAAGAAAGAGCAACGAGAACGAATCTGCTTACAGCGACGTCTGGAGAAGAACGAAAGGTTCCTTCATTCACGACTCTCGTCTCAGTTTGTAACCTAAATTCATGTTGCACTTTTATTAATTTTTGTAAAAGTAATCCTATGTTCAATGGCATTGATTCACTTCAGTTGACCATATTTTGAGAAATCTTACGTGCCAGTATAATGCAAACTGTCTGAAATAAATGTAATAAGTTAGCCGTGACCGAGCACGTTGAATAGTATACTCAAGGATTTTGCTACCGACTGCTTGACGGTCAATTAGTTGGCTTATGAAAAGGTCCACGTATATATCCAAACCAATAATAATAATAATCTCTTGATTTAGTAGGTGACGTTCCCGTAGATTACAAGGAAACAGAATTCTTTATTGGGGTGGTCAGGCCAACAATAAAATTTAAACAGTAATATTAATAACAATAATAATTATCATTCTTATGATTATTATTGTTATAAACTAATTGAAATAAACCAATTTTATTCCAAATGTATTATCATTACTACTATTATTATTATTATTATATCCTCCTTGGAGAGAATTTTCTTCTCGATCCACTTGATAAATGAATTTCCAGCGCAACAGTAACTTGACTGAGATGCTTATAGTCATTAAATTTTGTCATTAACTTCTATAATAATAATACCCGTGGCTCTACAGCCCTCGAAGGGCCTTGACCTATCTCCCGGCTGCCAGGCTCCATCCCACAATCCTACCTAGAGGTGTGGAGATCTTCAACCAGTAATGGGGTGACGTGGGGTCAGCACGTTAAACCCCTAGCCGTTATAGGAAATATCCGTGACCGGGTTACACTACTCACTCGTAGCTCGCCAATTTCCTCACGATGGTGGGTTGCCACCGGTCCTATGCACAGGCCGAGAACCCAGAGACTGAACCCAGGTGGACTCGAATCCATGCCGTCGGAGCCCAAAGCACAGCGCCTTAGACCGCACTGCCACGGACGAGGACAATTAACTTTTGTACAGTTTGTTCAAGAAAAAGCTTTCAAAGCTAGTTAGAAATTTTAATCACAGCGTTTATCAGAGGAATATAATCGTGTACCCGAAATAAAACATTGCTTCGACATGTAATGTCATTCCCAGGGAAGGCTTCAGGTTTGGTGCATTGACGAGTGACGCGCACAGCAAGGGGTTGCTCGTTACAAAGGAAAAGGAGAGAAAGTCCAGAAACGGAACTTTGGAGGATATTCACGTATGGTATTCAACACGTCGTTGCAAAATTTATTTGTTGCCACATCTATTTGAAGACAGTGGCTCAGAAAGGGAACCAACTTGCCTCATTAAATGTAGCGTATATTTGGAAATGAAACAATAATAACAAATTGGAACTGCGTTTACGGTATTATGTGCTCATTGAAATTAATTAGCTTAACCAAAATTTCTTTTGAATACTTAGATAAGCGGACCTATTTAGAAGCTTTTATGATTTTTGTTTGTGCTGCTCTAAAGATTTCAAAAATATCGATAAGCATATTAGGTTGTACATTGACTGTGATGTAGGGGTGGGGGAAAAGTAATGAAAGTTGAATGTCTTCTGGAGTTGCGGTCCCTTGCAAGGATAAAACGCAAAGTGGGATGAAACCTTTTCTACTAGACTGTTTGTTGTTGGCGTTACCGCACTTAGGCATACCTTTTGAATAATTGCAAAAGATAGTCGTTGGTGTAGTAAACTACGAAGCAGAGGGTTCTAGGTTCAAATTTTGGGTAAAGTTTGAATATGTCCTTTTCTTTGTCTCATCAGTGTTATCCTCATCGTTAGAATCAAGCCATTCGTCAAATTCGTCACATGTCATATTGGTAGCGTACGTAAGTTGTTTGGCAGAGAACTTTAAAAAAAGAATTTCAAATGCAGGAAGGATGGGAATTCTAGGAACATGACTATAACACAGGCCCGTTTGTTTCGGGGGGGACTCATCCTTATCACCACAGGCGTCGCCAGAAATATTTGCAGAAGGGGGCAGGCCATTGATTGGTAGAAAGAATAATGACAATAATAATTATTACCAGTTTACCACGGTTATAATTATCATTTTACAATAACAACTATTATAAGTTATTGAAAATAAACCAATTTTAATCCAAATTATTTGTTATTATTATTATTATTGTGTAAATGGAGAGAGACTGCTACTCGATCCACTGTATGAGTGTATATCCAACACATTGTCCATTGTTTTTACATTTTGTACAGTTAGTGTACTGAAATTCATAGTTATTGTATTTTGTTATTATCCTTTACACATTCCGTCAGTAAAAGGCTTTAAAAGTTTTGCCCAAATTTTACTCATAAAGTTTATATAGTATGACTTGTCACAAAGAAAACTATAAATTTTGAGAGCTGGTGGATCCATTTATTCTTTAGATTAAATGGTAGAATATAAAAATATAAACTGGTTCCTCTATTATACACTAAACTTTTTTCGATCTAATGTTTAATCCTGCTAAGTAAGTAAAATTAATTACCTCTATGCACTATTTAAATTAGATATTTGTAGGATTTCGGGGCTTCAGCCCCCTTAGCCCTCCCCCTGGCTACGTGCCTCATAACAAGAAGGCATAACCCTTCTCTTATGGTCATAATCCTTTACGATAATCCCAGTGACTTCGGAAATATTAAATTTTTAATTGTGGTGGGGTCACATTTTAAATATTAAGTTTATTTTACATCTCAGCAGAGAGAATTGTCTTGACGTCTCTCGTTAAACATACTGTAAAATAGTATGGTTAAACAAATTATTTAAACGTTAAAAAATAATTCCAATTACATTGAGTACTCAGGATGTGTACTCCTGGTGTTATATCTGTAATCTGTGTTTTACATAAGAGCTTCCTCCTAGCCGAAAAAAGTAATAAAATAAGAATAGGAAAAGTGTAATGCAGCCCGACAGATAAGCGTTATGAATGAACCTAGAAATACCGACTCCAAGTAACAAAATTTCCTTCTCCAAGATAACATTGATAATGAAGGCACATCATATTTTCATGAGAAAATAACTACAAAGGTACAGTCATACAGGTTCGAACAACAAGAAAGAAGAAATATTGTAAACAAAAAAACACAGTTTTTTATGCCTTAATTTGTATGCACTTGCACGATTGCATATGTCACACGTTCTTTCAGGCTATAAACATGTATTTCCTTTGTTTAAGTGCAGTAAGATATGTAGCAGCAAATCTAAACCTCAATATGAAATGTGAGAGGAAAAATCATATTTTTCTTTCGGCTTAAATTTTGTTAATTACTGACGTAAAGCAGTGAAATTGTACTTGAAAATAAGAAATGACTATTCAAATAGATTATTCCTGAAATTTACATGTAACATACAGGTATTTATTTCGTACACTTTCTAGTTATTAAAACATCACAGGGATCTCAAAACTGATAGGTTTATTCCAAGGACCGTCGACCGCTAGTTTCCCCCACACGAACAACGTCGACGGACTTTAGGTTTTCGAATTATTTTGAAAGTATTTCACGATTTAGTCACTCGAACCAGCGCCACTTGCAGTACAGCGCCTCTGCTGAATATTTAGAGACCTGCTACAGGGTGGTAATTTGTTGGGAAAAGGGTTCAGCAGGTAGACAAGTTGCCTCAGAGAGCCTGGCAGGGGGTCCAGGACGACAAACGTTGTCATGTCGGCAAAATTCTTTCGCTATGACAAGGCCTGTGAGTGGATTTTCAGTGGGAAAGTTTGTATATGTGGCATCACGGTGCAGCCGAAATTCACCCAAAGGGGTGTATAGGGAAGGTTTTCACGACAGATCTGCACTCATTCTAGGGTAGGGAGGAGAAACTCACACAAAAGGGTGAGGATTCCGAGTATTCTGACCTTCGAAGCCTCCAAAGAGCGAAACTCATCCCAAACACACCTTTTTTTTTTGCAGTGTATAATTTCCTCATGGCACTTTTCATGAGGAAACGAATTCAGATAAAATCGAGAAACGCTGAAAGGGAAAAACGAAGAACATGTCTATTGGCATTTTGTCATGTTTTGTAAATTGTCTAAAAATTCCGTGTTTTGAACAAGCAATCGTTTAGTTACGAAGTATTTTGTTGTTTGTTTAAAGAAAGAACAGAAGAGCGAAAAGGAGTCATTCGAACCAGACCCCGTTTGACAAGAAACTTCAGATTTTTTCCAAAGACTGTATGAAAAGAGAGAGGAACGTATGAAATATAAAATATGTGTGAAATTAAAACAATGGAAACGTTGAAAGATAATACTAACGAACTTCAAACTATGAAAAACATATTTTCGTGGTGGAAAACTCCAAGTCATTTTCGAAATATGAACTTGTTGTTTTTCTTTATTATGAAGTGGAGATATGGGACGATACGATCCCTCAGCAAGAAAATTCTAAGTAAGCTACCTCCAAATTTTTCAATGGTCATAATTACTAATTAGGGTCCAGAAGTTGATGAAAAATCAACTTTTTTTCTGATCCTTAAAAACAATGCTAAACCTGATATCATGTCCGTTTCCCTTCAGTTAGAGCCGGAAAACATTTTCTATTTTACATTTTTTTTTGCCTTTTTTGGCTTTTAGTTTATTTGTCAGTATTTTTAACAGTTTTTGGTGCATTTTTACTTATTTTTGAGGTTTATTTTTCTCCTCCCCTGTTTTTCGTGCATTTTAAATGCATTTACTAGTAAAACTTACATATTTAGATTTCTTGACATGGTCCTTTTAGTAAATTCACCATGAATCGAAAATACGGTCAATGGAAAAGCATAATATTATTCTTAACTGAAATGTTTGGCAATGACATGTACTTTGTGTGAAGATTTACTTTGAGGTTCTTTTTCTGGACACTATTATCTCTCTAATCAGTAGTTTTCAAGTAAAATTAGTCACAATATTAAATTCAATTTCACTGTGGTATACGCGAAGCAGAACTGTATTTTCGGATGCTGGCCGACTACAGTATCATACAAGGCCCACTCTGAAAGGACATGAATTGGTTGATTTGGTGTTTTAAGTCAACTTTATGCACAGTAAGGCTAATCGGGACTGGACCTACAGGTTAAGATGAAATCCGAACCTAGTGCATAAAATACCGTGAACCGTGTGGTGTAGGGCGAGCGTTTGCTTATGGAATGGAAGGTCATGGGTACAAACCTACTTCTTTGCAAAATCTTTTTGGGGAAGTAAAAGGCTTTGGACGAGAATGCTTATCTACGTTTCTTGGATATTTCCGTTGATATTTATGCAATTTATGTCAAGCATTTGCGGATGCAGAAAGTTGACATGTAAGTTCTTATTATGTGTTAACTTATAACAGCTGAATGAAATGAAAAGTAATTCCTAAAATCCTACCAATCACTGAAAGATTAAAAACATTAGTAGAAGCATTACTTGAGGCATGTACAGTCGCGACGATTATGGAGTGTTGAGGGGCAGTTTTGAACCCAATGGTCGCCAATGAGTATGCATCACATAAGTTTTTACATTAATATCATATAATCTTATATTACGTTATTACAGCACTTCGTACTCGGTAAATAAAAAGGAAAAAATAATAAGGAAAGGGTGCGATTTGAACCTACGATGTTTCGATCTTGACGAGAACAGTAAAAAAAACGAAAATGCTGTCATCTAACCAACTACTCCTGGAGATTGCTGACAAAAAGCTCAGTAAAACAAGTTAATCTCAGTTGAAGCAACATTGTGCCGGAGTTTCGAACCATTTTTCGTCAAGAACCAAGGAAAAGACACACTTTGAAGAATCGTTTGGTGTTGTGCAAGGTATCTTTACTAAACATTTCGCATAAAATCATCATAAATTTGCCTTCTTGCATTCAAATGTGACCGCAATTCTTTCCAGGTGGATGAGAACCTGTTCAGTGTTTCACAATGTACATACATTTTCCTATTTTCAAATTCAGAACTAAGAATCTTGAAATATTCTCAACATTCGTATTTCTACTTAACACTTTTTTGTATACTAAAATATTTTATTGCTGCCTCAGGGTATCTTTACTTTATGGAATGTGAAAGAATGAAACAATAAATCACGAGCGTTTTCATTCAGGAAGAAGAAATGTTGCAAGTTGGCTACTCTTAGTTGGCTCTGAAGCGCTATGCTGCCAAATTTACGAATTTTCATTTTCTTTACAGACCAAGCCAGAGATGATTTTCTTTAAAATTTTGAATTATTATACTTTTCAGAGCCTGAAGAGTATGACATTTGGACTATATGATGAATACTTGATTTTTCGAGAAATACGCGTTCATATGAGACTCGTTTCCTCTACAGACCAAGCCAGAGATGATTTAAATTAAAATGTTGAATTATTAAGCTTTTCAGTATCTGAAAGTGTATTAATTCTGACATTTCGACTATAGGATAAAAACTTGATTTTTCGAAAAAATTTACGGTCACCCTTTAGAAACTCATTTTCTGTACAGGGCAACACAGAGATGATTTTTTTTAAAATGTTGAATTATTATGCTCCTCAGAGCCTGAAAAGCATTTTAATTCTGACAATTCGAATATAGGATCAAAACTTGATTTCTCGAGAAATTAGCGTTCAATGCTAATACTCAGTTGAAACTCATTTTCTCTACATAGCAAGCCAGAGATCATTTTTATTAAAATGTTGAATTATTACGTTTTTCAGAGCCTTAAAAGCGTCTTGATTCTGACATATGGAGTATAGTATGGAAACTTGATTTTTTTAGAATTTTCTGTTCAATGGTAATATTCGTTTGAAACACATTTCTTCCAGAGTCCAAGCCAGAGATGATTTTCATTTAAATGTTGAATTATTATGCCTTTCAGAGCCTGAAAATCTTTTTAATTTTGACATTTGGAATATAGAATTAATGCTTGATTCCTCGAGAAATACACGTACATAGCTAGTAGATGTTTGAGACTCATTTTCTATACAGACCAAGCCAGAGATGATTTTCTTTAAAATGTTGAATTATTATGCTTTTCAGAGATTGAAATGCGTATTAATTATTACATTTCGCCTATAGTCTCAAAAATTGATTTTTCGAAAAATTCGCGTTGTTTGAAACTCATTTTCTCTACAGATCTAGCCAGTTATGATTTTCTTTAAAATGTTGAATTATTAAGCTTTCTACAGCCTGAAAAGCGTTTTAACTTTGACTTTTCGACTATAGGATTATATCTTGATTTTTCGAGAAATTCACGTTAAATGCAAGCACTCGTTTGAAATACATTTTCTCTACAGACCAACCAAGAAATGATTTTCTTTGAAATGTTGAATTATTATGATTCTCAGAGCCTGAAAAGCATTTTAGTTCTGACTTTTCGACCATAGAATTATATCTTGATTTTTGGAGAAATTCACGTTCAATGCAAGCACTCGTTTGAAACGCATTTTCTCTACGGACCAACCTAGAAATGATTTTCTTTAAAATGTTGAATTATTATGTTTCTCAGACCCTAAAAAGCGTTTTAATTCTGACTTTTCGACTATTGAATTATATCTTGATTTTTCGAGATATTCAGGTTCAATGCAATGACTCGTTTATAACACATTTTCTCTAGAGACCAACCCAGAGATTATTTTCTATAAAATTTTGAATTATTATGTTTCTCAGAGCCTGAGAAGCGTTTTATTTCTAACATTTCAACTATAGGATCAAAACATGATTTTTTTAGAAATTCGTGTTCAATGCTAATAACCATTTGAGTCTCATTTTCTATACAGACCTAGCCAGTGATGATTTTCTTTAAAATGTAGAATTATTATGCCGCCTCTCAGAGTCTGAAAAGCGTTTTAATTTTGACATTTGGACTATATAATGAATACTTGACTTTTCGATAAATACGCGTTTAATGCTAATACTCAGAATAGACTCATTTTCTGTACAGACCATGCCAGAGGTGATTTTCTTTAAAATCTTGAATTATTATGCCTTTCAGAGTCTGAAAATCGTTTTAATTCTGACATTTCAATTATTGGATCAATACTTTATTTTTCGAGAAATTCACGTTGAATGCTAGTACTCGTTTGAAACTCATTTTCTCTACAGACCAAGCCAGAGATGATTTACAATAAAATGTTTAATTAATAAGCTTCTTAGAGCCTGAAAAGCGTTTTAATTCTGACATTTGGACTATAGGATTATAATTTGATTTTTCGAGAAATTCACGTTCAATTCTAACACTCGTAACGAACCTTAAAGTTCGTGGAATCTTACGAGTGTCTAGACTGTTAACCAATTAATCAATGGGTGATGTATATTACTCATCATTCATCCTCTGATGAGGGCACTCGTCATTGGCATGACGAGTTAACGCTTGGCAATGCGAAAGGTACAAAATCACACTAAGGAACTGAACTACAGAAAAGACAATTGTCACTCTTTGGGTTTTGTGAACCGTTGAACCTAAATCATGGCTGGGTGTTAGGATAATTACCAGTCTATCTGAAGTATTAAGCTGAATATAATATGCGAAGTCCTCTGTTAGCTTCTCCAATTCGTCGACCAGAGCGTCGTTCCACTTCTGACCTACTGCTCTGCTAACCACCTCTTCTGTCTCAACTCAATCCCAAAATTCAGTCCCCTCTCAGCATGTCTCACCTCTATATTACTAGGCTATCGAGCTCTTACTCTATGCCGAATCGTGTTATTAATTGCCACTATGCAAACCGCTGACTCCATAAACAGAAGGAACTACCTGTTTTCCTGAATGCTCAGGAGGTTTGCATAGCGCAACACTGTGCATTATAAACATGCCTCAGAGGCTTGATACAACTGAGAAAAACAAGTGAATCCCTGGTCAACGTGAAGCGTTCAGAGAGACTTAATGAAATAAACATATAATCTTAGGGATTGATACGCACTCACTTGAGACACATTTTTTATACAGACAAAGCGAGAGATGACTTTTTTTAAAATGTTAAATTATTAAGCTTTCAGAGCCTGAAAAGCGCTTTAAGTCTGACATTTCGACTATAGGATTATAACTTGATTTTTCGAGAAATCCGCGTTTAATGCTTATACTCAATTTACACTCATTTTCTATACAGACAAAGCCAGAAATGATATTCTCTAAAATGTTAAATTATTAAACTTTTCAGAGCCTGAAAAGCGTTTTAATTATTACATTTCCCCTATAGCTTTATATCTTGTGTTTTCGAGAAATTCGCGTTAAATGCTAATTATCGTTTGAAACTTAGCTTCTTTAGAGACCAAGCCAGAGATGATTATCATTAAAACGTTGAATTATTATGCCTTTCAGAGCCTGAAAAGCTTTTTAATTATGACATTTGGACTATAGGATGAATACTTGATTTTTCGAAAAATACGCGTTCATAGATAGTACTCGTTTGAGACTCATTTTCTTTACAGACCAAGCCAGAGATGATTTACATTAAAATGTTGAATTATTAAACTTTTCAGTGTCTGAAAGCGTTTTAATTCTGACATTTCGACAATAGGATCAAAACTTGATTTTTCGAGAAATTCAATCTTTAGAAACTCATTTTCTTTACAGACCAACCCAGAGATGATTTTTTTCTAAATGTTGAATTATTATGCTTCTCAGAGCCTGAAAGGCGTTTTAATTCTGAAAATTCGACTATATGATAAAAACTTGATTTTTCGAGAAATTAGCTTTCAATGCTAATTTTCGTTTGAAACTTATTTTTTCTACAGACCAAGCCAGAGATGATTTTCTTTAAAATGTTGAATTATTATACTTTTCAGTGACTGAGTATCGTTTTAATTATGACATTTAAACTATAGGATGAATACTTGAATTTTCGAGAAATACGCGTTAATAGCTAGTACTCGTTTGAGACTCAATTTCTCTACAGACCAAGCCGGAGATGATTTACACTAAAATGTTGAATGATTAAGCTTTTCAGTGTCTGAAAGGTTTTTTAATTCTGACATTACGACTACACGATGAAAACTTGATTTTTCGAGAAATTCGCATTAAATGCTAATACTCAATTTAGACTCATTTTCTATACAGACCAAGCCAGAGGTTATTTTCTTTATGATGTTGAATTATTAAGCATTTCAGAGCCTGAAAAGCGTTTTAATTATTACATTTCGCCTATAGGTTTATATCTTGTTTTTTCGAGAATTTCGCGTTAAATGCTAACTTTCGTTTGAATCTTATTTTCTCTACAGACCAAGCCAGAAATGATTATGTTTAAAATGTTAAATTATTATGCTTTTCAGAAATTGAAGAGCGTATTAATTATTACATTTCGCCTATAGTCTCAAAACGTGATTTTTCGAAAAATTCGCCTTAAATACTATTCTTCGTTTGATACTCATTTTCTCTACATACCTGGCCAGTGATGATTTTCTTTAAAATGTCGAATTATTAAGCTTTTTCGACCCTGAAAAGCGTTTTAATTCTGACTTTTCGACTATAAGATTATATCTTGATTTTCCGAGAATTTCACTTTCAATGCAAACACTCGTTTGAAACACATTTTCTCTACAGACCAACCATGAGATGATTTTCTATAAAATGTTGAATTATTGTGTTTCTCAGAGCCTGAAAAGCGTTTTAATTCTCACATTTGAACTATAAGATCAAAACATAATTTTTGAGAAATTCGCGCTCAATGTTAATACTCATTTGAGTCTCATTTTCTATACAGACCAAGCCAGAGATGATTTTCTTTAGAATGTAGACTTATTATGCCTTTCAAGGTCTGAAAAGCGTTTTAATTCTGACATTTTGACTATAGGATGAATACTTGATTTTTCGAGAAATACACGTACACTCCGCAACATCTTATTTGACCGCCCCGAAAGAATTCTAAGTCCCGAAATAGTAAACTTGGGAACATTGCTCTTCAGCTCCAGGTGAGAGTAGCCAACTTTGAGTAGGTCCTTCCACTAGACGATAAACGCTGCGGTGTTAGGTTTTCTATTTAACACTTTCCATGAACTTAAGAAAATTTTAAGTAAGCTACCTCCAACTTTTTCAATGGTCATAATTACTAATTAGGGTACGGAAGTTGATGAAAAATCAACTTCTTTCTGATCCTTAAAAACAATGCTAAACCTTATATCATGTCCGTTTCCCTTCAGTTAGAGCCGGAAAACACTTTCTATTTTACATTTTTTTCATTTTTAAGCCTTTTTTTACTTTTAGTTTATTTTTAACAGTTTTTGGTGCATTTTTACTTATTTTTGAGGTTTATTTTTCTCCTCCCCTGTTTTTCGTGCATTTTAAATGCATTTACTAGTAAAACTTACATATTTAGATTTCTTGACATGGTCCTTTTAGCAAATTTACCATGAATCGAAAATACGGTCAATGGTAAAGCATAATATTATTCTTAACTGAAATGTTTGGCAATGGATTAAAATACTTTGTGTGGAGATTTACTTTGAGGTTCTTTTTCTGGACACTATTATCTCTTTAATCTGTAGTTTTCAAGTAAAATTAGTCACAATATTAAATGCAATTTAACTCTGGTTTACGCGAAGCAGAACTGTATTTTCGGATGCTGGCCGACTACAGTATCATAGAAGGCCCACTCTGAAAGGACATGAATTGGTTGATTTGGTGTTTTAAGTCAACTTTATGCACAGTAAGAATAATCGGGACTGGACCTACAGTTTAAAGTGAAATCCGAACCAAGTGCATAAAATAACGTGAACCGTGTGGTGTAGGGGGAGCGTTTGCTTATGGAATGGAAGGTCATGGGTTCAAACCTACTTGTTTGCAAAATCTTTCTCGAGAATACTTGATTTATGGAGAAATTCATGTACATAGCTAGTAGTTGTTTGAGACTCATTTTTTATACATACCAAGCCAGAGATGATTTACAATAAAATTTTGAATTATTGAGATTTTCAGAGCCTGAAAAGCGTTTTAATTGTGACATTTCGACTATAGGATCAAAAGTTGATTTTTCGAGAAATTTGCGTTCAATGCTAATACTCACTTGCCACTCATTTTCTATACAGACCAAGCCAGAGATGATTTTCTTTAAAATGTTGAATTATTATGCTTTTCAGAGATTGAAATGCGTATTAATTATTACATTTCGCCTATAGTCTCAAAAGTTGATTTTTCGAAAAATTCGCGTTGTTTGAAACTCATTTTCTCTACAGATCTAGCCAGTTATGATTTTCTTTAAAATGTTGAATTATTAAGCTTTCTACAGCCTGAAAAGCGTTTTAATTCTGACTTTTCGACTATAGGATTATATCTTGATTTTTCGAGAAATTCACGTTAAATGCAAGCACTCGTTTGAAATACATTTTCTCTACAGACCAACCAAGAAATGATTTTCTTTGAAATGTTGAATTATTATAATTCTCAGAGCCTGAAAAGCATTTTAGTTCTGACTTTTCGACCATAGAATTATATCTTGATTTTTGGAGAAATTCACGTTCAATGCAAGCACTCGTTTGAAACGCATTTTCTCTACGGACCAACCTAGAAATGATTTTCTTTAAAATGTTGAATTATTATGTTTCTCAGACCCTAAAAAGCGTTTTATTTCTGACTTTTCGACTATTGAATTATATCTTGATTTTTCGAGATATTCAGGTTCAATAAAATGACTCGTTTATAACACATTTTCTCTAGAGACCAACCCAGAGATTATTTTCTATAAAATTTTGAATTATTATGTTTCTCAGAGCCTGAGAAGCGTTTTATTTCTAACATTTCAACTATAGGATCAAAACATGATTTTTTTAGAAATTCGTGTTCAATGCTAATAACCATTTGAGTCTCATTTTCTATACAGACCTAGCCAGTGATGATTTTCTTTAAAATGTAGAATTATTATGCCGCCTCTCAGAGTCTGAAAAGCGTTTTAATTTTGACATTTGGACTATATAATGAATACTTGACTTTTCGATAAATACGCGTTTAATGCTAATACTCAGAATAGACTCATTTTCTGTACAGACCATGCCAGAGGTGATTTTCTTTAAAATCTTGAATTATTATGCCTTTCAGAGTCTGAAAAGCGTTTTAATTCTGACATTTCAACTATTGGATCAATACTTTATTTTTCGAGAAATTCACGTTGAATGCTAGTACTCGTTTGAAACTCATTTTCTATACAGACCAAGCCAGAGATGATTTACAATAAAATGTTTAATTAGTAAGCTTCTTAGAGCCTGAAAAGCGTTTTAATTCTGACATTTGGACTATAGGATTATAATTTGATTTTTCGAGAAATTCACGTTCAATTCTAACACTCGTAACGAACCTTAAAGTTCGTGGGATCTTACGAGTGTCTAGACTGTCATCCTCTGATGAGAGCACTTGTCATTGGCATGACGAGTTAACGCTTGGCAATGCGAAAGGTACAAAATCACACTAAGGAACTGAACTACAGAGAAGACAATGGACACTCTTTGGGTTTTGTGAACCGTTGAACCTGAATCATGTCTGGGTGTCTATCTGAAGTATTAAGCTGAATATAATATGCGAAGTCCTCTGTTAGCTTCTCCAATTCGTCGACCAGAGCGTCGTTCCACTTCTGACCTACTGCTCTGCTAACCACCTCTTCTCTCTCAACTCAATCCCAAAAGTCAGTCCCCTCTCAGCTTGTCTCACCTCTATATTACTAGGCCATCGAGCTCTTCCTCGAGATGATTTACAGAGATGATTTACAATAAAATGTTAAATTAATGAGCTTCTTAGAGCCTGAAAAGCGTTTTAATTCTGACATTTCGACTATAGGATAATAACTTGATTTTTCGAGAAATTCATGTCAATTCTAACACTCGTAACGAACCTTAAAGTTCGTGGGATCTTACGAGTGTCTAGACTGTTAACCAATTAATCAATGGGTGATGTATATTACTCATCATTCATCCTCTGATGAGAGCACTCGTCATTGGCATGACTTGTTAACGCTTGGCAATGCGAAAGGTACAAAATCACACTCAGGAACTGACAATGGTCACTCTTTGGGTTTTGTGAACCGTTGAACCTGAATCATGTCTGGGTGTTAGGATAATTACCTGTCTATCTGAAGTATTAAGCTGAATAGAATATGCGAAGTCCTCTGTTAGCTTTTCCAATTCGTCGACCAGAGCGTCGTTCCACTTCTGACCTACTGCTCTGCTAACAACCTCTTCTCTCTCAACTCAATCCCAAAAGTCAGTCCCCTCTCAGCTTGTCTCACCTCTCTATTACTAGGCCATCGAGCTCTTCCTGTATGCCGAATCGTGTTATTAATTGCCACTATGCAAACCGCTGACTCCATAAACAGAAGGAACTACCTGTTTTCCTGAATGCTCAGGAGGTTTGCATAGCGCAACAGTGTGCATTATAAACATGCCTCAGAGGCTTGAGACAACTGAGAAAAACAAGTGAATACCCTGGTCAACGTGAAGCGTTCAGAGAGACTTAATGAAATAAACATATAATCTAAGGGATTGATACGTTCTGCCGCGGTGGAAAAAATTTCCATGTTGAAAATTTAAAAGTAAAAGCGCAAAGCTTGACATGACCCAGGTTCACCAATTCCATGTATTTTCTTACAAAAACAAACATACAAAATATAAAAGACAACAAAACATAGCCTTGTTTTGATTTCCTACCCCAAAAAAATTTCCATTCCCTAAAACATTACAATCAATATAAACAAGTACGCACGTCGATATGATATAAAAACAATATTATGTATGATTATATGACTAGTAATTACAAAAATTTACGTCATTAAGTGATATTACTCGCGATGTAATTGTGCGTGCGTAAGTTGTTTGTTGCTCGTTTTCTACGAGTCGCAAGCGCGTGATCATTAGCCTGTGCTCCATCGCCAAGCAAATGGCTGAAATGTTTTCGTAACGAGAACCGTAGTTCACAATGTTTCTGTATATTGAAACCCTACGTTGACCCTTCAAATAACCAAAAAGGTTTATAAGTAAGTATACAAAACGTGGATTGTCCCATATGTGAGCGAAATCATAAATAAGCAGGTAAACACAAATGTTCGCTGTATCATTCTCACTATATACACATCTCATTGTTTTGCATGTAAAAACCTGGGTACCCCAAGATGTAATATGTTTTGCTAACTGTATAGCCACTTCACTTATAACAAGATGAAAGAAAAATATTGGTATGCACTGTTTATCTCAAATCTGCCATTCTCTGTAAGCAAAATAAGCCTCATTAAAAATATGAACTTTCAATGGCTATCCTGGTTAGTCCTATATATGAGTATGAAATGTTCGATACACATAATCATTAACACTGAATAACTGTCGCAGGCAAAAAAAAACTAAATATAACGTTTGGTTTCCTTGCCTATGTTATTATGTACATTATAATGTATATATAGCTTTGTATTTACATAACCTTTTAAATACTGGTGTGTAACTGCACCCAAAAAAAATCTTGCAAGTATCTACCAACTGTCGACTCTGATCGTAAATATCAGAAAATTGTCTGTTGTCAAAAATGTGTTGCTTACTATGTTCCATGTTGGTGAAATAAAAATAACTGCTTGAAAAAAGACATTTGCATAAAACTTTGGCACTAAAGAATACTTCTTGAAATGTTCAAAAGTGCTGTAGTTATGCTTGTTATTGTTTGTATGTACGGTTGGTTATCCGTTGTGAAAATTTCTTCTTAAAAAAAAATTTACACACTAATTGTTGCTAGCGCTGGTCAATTGACACAACTGGCGCTTGTCGCCTCCTTGTAGTATGATATAAACTATAATGCATGTGAAAACTGGCTAGCATGCATGGTACGGAACTGAAGATGTGTAGAAGGGCTATGGAAAAGTATTGTTTTCCATAATGCACGGTAAATATCCACATGAATACATTTGATATAAGCTTGCATGTGTATGTGTGGGAAAACACTGAAGCACAATTTGAACAATAATTCTGTACTTATTGTTGTGACCCAAACTGCTGCTTGTAGAATATATGTTCTCTCTACTTCTCTTCTTATTCGTATTGCTTATCGTCTTGACTGAATTTGGGGCAATGTAAAGGGTGTGGTAAATTACCCGTAAAACTTGGGAGATGGGGAAAATTTGTCCCAACTGGAAACAGTGTAGAGGGAAATTTTATCTGGTTCCTTTACTAGGTGTCGTTGATAGTCTGTAACACTAAACTGGAAAATTCCTGGTTGAATACAGGCTTTCCGGGAAAAATGTAGTCCTCTTGTAGTAGAAAATGTCTGCATGCTTCCTTGTAATATGGTGATGAGTCTTTCTGCATGGTAGCTTCTGCGGAGGTCCTTCATACAAAATGCCCATGATTGGTGTAGGCATTGCTTGTCCACGTCGTTCCGTATAGACAGGTTAGGTTAAAATAAAAGGAAAATTATAAAAATGAAAGGAAACTGCGTAGGATATGTTTATTTAATTCTGGTAAACGCACAAAACCAAACTTATTCCACTGCCTTTTCTTAAAATTAAATTAAATTGCCTCATCAAGATAAAATAAAATTAAAATAAATTGATTAAATAATTGCCATAACTCTTTGAAAATAAATAAGGAAAATTTCAATAAAATATACAACCGTAATTAAAATATTAATATCCATGATTGGTGTGTTGCCTTGAATTATTAATTATTACTGTGCTGCTCTGAATGAACCTGTCTTGCAAGTTGACGGTGCTTATAAAAATAATACCCTAATATTGATGTTAGTAATAAATTCCAAATAATAAATACTAATATAGACATGGGCAAAGGGTTTAAAACTAATTCCTGAAATGAAATGCCCTTACTAATAATTGATTAAGTTGCTTTAAGGCAAGTTCAAGCGGAGTCCATTGGGGAATAGTGAAATCAGATAAATTCTTGGGAATATTAAGTGGTAATTCAACTTCCCTCATTTTTACCTGTTCAAAAGCTAAAATTCTTGTATATAAAATTTGTTGATCCACAATAATCTGAGAAAAATCCTGATAGTTAAAAAATATAGATTGCCCCTCGTTAATTTGAATTGATCTGTGGGTGTTCAAATTATTATTCAAATTCTGAATGACAATAAATTGACCTGAGCCTGATATTAAAATACCATTACGTGTTCTGATAAACTGAAATAATTTACTGTCAGTAATAAATTTCACTTCAAAATTACAAAATGTAAAATTAATAACAAAGGTAAGTGTTGCAAGCATGTTCTAAATTCTGTTTAAATGTAAAAAAATATTATGTTGTGAACCCTTAAAAAATTATATATATAATATTTGAGTTGCGCAAAGCAAGCTATTAGTGTCCTAAGAGGTTGCTTTGGCAAGCCTCTAATCGCCTCCTAATAAATGATAGGCCGGTGCAATTTGACGTGGTTCATATTATGCAATGTAAAACAAGAAATTCAGTAAATGCTAGTTCGGACTTTCGTTGAAACTCCAGGTGGTAACAAATATGGCATCAGGGAATTAAAAGAGTGAAATTCAAATTCTAAACACAATAAGAATAATAAAAAACTTTCTCAATTCCAAATTTTCTTTAAACAAAAGAAATTTAACCACTCAAAACTTCTTGAGTCCGCCGTATAATTCAAATCACTTGGTCTTATAGACAGACCCGCCGCGGAAAAGTATACTTGACTCATATAAGAATGGTGTGTCAATCACTTAGGTTTGTCCAAACAAGATAGATCAAGAATAGTTATGCAATATATTAAAATATAAATACAAATTACTAATTATTACCTACTGTACTAAAATTAACATGAAGTTAATCAGTAAGAAGTAATGAATTTATTGCTGCATCGTCGAATAAGGTGCAAATTGGGTAAGTGAACTAAATTTCCTAATAATAAATATTAATAATAATAATAAATTCTCAAATTATAACATTTGTGGTAGACCACACTGTTTAAATTTGGAAAGGCTAACGGTGCCGTGGTGACTTTTGCTGCACATGCCTGTGCTAATCATCGAGGCTTAGCCCGGGCATTTTGTGAAAAATTTTGATTAATCTATGTGCATAAAATGCCAAAATTGTCCTTTTGTAAAATTTCCCTGATTTCTATCAAAATTTCGTTTGACTTTATCGTGATTCTAATCAAACGCAAGTCGATTTCCCAAAACATTTACTTACTAGAAATATCTTTATAAAAAACGGGAAAATTTTGCGAGAAAAACGCAAAAAAATCTCGTCTTGTTGTTCCGTTGTTAAAATTATTGGTCGTGATTAATCTGAAGTGCATAAATGCGACGTTTTATGGCAAAATTTATCTATGTAAAATAAAATATCCCTAACATTGTTGACATGAAATTCTATCGTGGAAATCAAATTGTGATGGCTATCCTTAACTAAAGTGGTACCCTGAAAATTTTAATGAGCGAACGCCACTGGTTCGTTGTAATTTCCATGTTAAGTCTTTCTGAGCTCCTAACATGCTCTGGAAAGCGTCCACGCGGAGAAAAGAATTTGTAAATTCAGCTGCGATGTATTTCTGCTTAGCGTTGCATTCCGACGTAGCTTGGAGGCTTCAAAGCAAGGCAAGGGGATAGTTGCCGTGTTAGGGCCACTTCGGGTTCCGTTCGGGTGCCGTCGGAATAACGGACGAAAGAATTGTTGCTTCGGGCAACGAGCAAAGGTGACAATCCAACAGGCGGGGGAGGAAAATGAAGGTCGATGATTCGCTGACGCTCTGAGTGACGCGTGAATGTTTACTAAACTTTAAATTACTACGAACAAGGTTTAGTAAGAGCTGCGAGAATTCGAAATGAAGTCAAGGACTTTTGAAATGACGTCATAGGCGGGATGGAAAGTGAGAAAAAATCGTGGCGCTTGCGACAGCGTGTTTATTAAACTCGACCACTTCCGTGATCATACAATAACAAGACTTGGGAAGGTGCTAGCAAAATAAATTACTAATAAACCTTGCATAAAACACATTCAAACCTAAAAAAAGGATTATAACTTAAAATGTAGAACATAATGAGTATAATAAAATTCTAGGCAAACGTATAATCGTAAAAAATATGATCAGTGAAAGATACGACAGGTTCGGAAACCTGGGAATTTTGCTTACTTTCTGCTTTTAAAGTGAAACTTTTAACTTTCTCGACTTTTGCTGTTGACTGATTCACAAATAAATCTTTAACTTTTACAATTGGCTGGACACAGGGCGAAATAGTCAATTCACTTTCAATTTTGCGGCTGTTTTGAACAAAACTTGGACCCTTGCTTCCGGCAAACTTCTGAACTCTATCTTTAACAAATACAATATTCTTCGGCAAATCTAAAATGTCGTCTTTGGTGACTAAAATATTTCGGGATAAATCTTGAACTCCTTTTTGTACATTGGGTTGAATAATAACAGATGGAGGAAGGGGTGGCGGAATTGGCGGGTGACTCGTTTTCAATGGTACCACTGGTCAATGGACGGTGAGTCATTATAAAGTTTACTTAATGGTAATCTGTTGGTACACTCATGGTCATAAGTAATAGATTTCTTGCGTTGACATTGACAGTAACAAATTTTGAAAATTATAAAAATACTAATAATAAAGTTTGTTAATAATAAAATTGTAATAATATTATGAGGATAGTCAAAGGACTTTTTCAACAGATAAATAAAATTTGAAGCTTTTACGTATGGAAGAAATCCGTTTAAAATAGCTAAAATCGCAATGATTTTCATGTTGCTTAGGCAATCAAAACAAACAGTTCTTCAAAACTAACACGTACTTTAAGCCTGCCTAGTTTAAATTAGTTGGTATTTTAACTCAACTTAATTATTTCTAATTCTAGGCTCAATTTATCTGCTTAATTTATTTGTTTGACATAATTTATTTATTCTCTAAATTTTAGCACTGTTTAACTTATCTAATTTTTAAATTTTACTGCAAACTTATCTTATTTAATTTCAGGTGTTATCTTTATTTTTTAAATACTTAAAATCAATCGAACCATACTGAGGTACAAGGTAATGGAAGAATTGAGACTGATTTACTCCTGACTACCTGAAATAAAGTAATAATTATTATTTATGCGATCTTTAAATGCATTAAAATACTAACATCACTAAAACTTGAAGAATCTTTAATTCTCTCAATTCATTCTAAATATGCTTAGCATATTATTTTGGCAAAGCTTGAAACTAAAACCGTTGTGGTTTAATCATTATCATTCTGCGATGGCAGAATGGATTTCCAGGATTATCGGTAGCTATCCAATATCCGAAGGAAAATACTTGTTATAGGGGCGCAAAAAATCTTGACGTCGACGTCTACATATTCATATAAAATAAATATTCTCATTACTGGCGCTTAAAAATAAACTTTGCTAATATAATTATATACCTTCTTCTGAAGAGTAACTATAAAATTCTAGTGATGTACTCGCTGAGCTAATATTTTTAAATACTGCAAAAAACTTTTGTGCCTAAAGCACATTATTAAGTAATAAGTCTGCTTTTAACCTTTAATATTATTAGTGCCATTTTATTATAAATTATTATTATGTCATGCAAGTGAAATTAAAAATGTTAAACCTGTTACTTATATGAATTTTCAATTTTAGTGACCATTATTCATGCATGAGTCCACGTTGTCCTCTTGATGACCTTCATCTTCATCTTTACCTGCCAAGTTCTCTTCGCCTTCACAGTCATCTGGCGCATAATATTTTTTAAGTCTCTGGACGTTAATAGAGTCCACTTATGTCTTTCCGCGCTTGTTTTGGAATTCCACCAGGTATGTGTTAGGATTCTCTTCTCGGATAACTGTGGCTGGGCTTTTATAAATACCTGAAAAGCACCGTGAGGTTCCAATTTTCTGGGTGCTGTCAAAAATTAATACTTTATCACCTGGTTGAAATTTGATATGTTTCCTCTTCCGATCATAATATTTCTTTACTTCAACATGTCGCTTCGCCAGGTTATCTGTAGCATTGGTTCTTGCTTTTTCCAATACTCAGAACCGTACATCATTCTCCACATTTTCACAGCTTGGTGTGTGTAACGCAAGCTCCCAGGGCAAAGTAGGTTGGAATCCATGTACTAAAAAGAATGGGCTATACCGCAAATTCTCATTCCTTGTAGTGTTATAACTGAATACACTTGGTTGTAAATATTGGACCCAATCAGTGTGTTTTGAATTAACATAGCACTTCATTATACTCTGTAAAACGCCGCGGTTACGTTCGGAAAGCCCTATCGAATTATGTAAACCTACTGGCGAAAACTTGATGGTTATTCCCAATTTATTGCCAAGTTCCTGAAAAAGCTAAGATTAAAATGCTGATCCGCGATCGGTATAAATATCATGTAGGGTCCCAAAGCGTAACACTATTTCCTCATACACAAATTCAGCTACAATCCGCAACTGGTTTGGCTATTAAATACCGCGTCCCAAAATCTGTTGCTTCAATTATGTATCGGTGACGAAGATTGGATGAAGGAGGATATGGACCTGAAAAGTCTAGGCAAATCCGCTGGAATGGCGTCTGTGCGGGAAAAGTACACAGTTCTCCTACTGGTGGACCTGGCTGGCGTTTATTCTGTTGGCATGTAATACATTCCCTAATTTTTCTTTGTATAAATAATTTCATATTTGGAAAATAAATTCGTGATAATGCCACATTGTAACAATTGGTAAATCCAAGATAAGAACCTCCTATGGGTGAAGCGTGGAGTGTCTCAATCACAGAATCACGTAACGTCATTGGGATGCATAACAATTTCCAGGTAGTGGCTCCTAATTTCTCTTGTCTATATAATATACCATCTTTCAACACATGATGATAAACCGGCCTTTGGATGGATAAAGGTAGTGTTCCATCGTCCCTGTCTGGGTCCTCCAAAATTTTAATAATTGGGCCAAAAAAGGAATCCTGTCTCTGATGTTCCGCGACATCTGTGGTTGCATCAAATAATGTAAGTGTCCTGGGTTCGGGAATGTCCTCTTCAGTGTTGCCATCCTCTACATTTTCTCCACATTCTCTGCTGAGGGGATCGGCGATGTTCTCCGTAGTTTTGACATGGATAGGAGTGAATGAAAATTCCTCCAAAAGGTTACTCCATCGAAGAAGCTTTGAGATTAAATTACGAGATGTCCTAATATACGTAATTGCGTTACTGTCCGTGTGTAATTCAAAATGGTGCCCCACAAGAAAGAATCTAAATGATTTGAGAGCATATAAAATTGCTGTTAGTTCTTGTTCAATGACGCTCAATCTTTTTTCAGTGTCTGTCAACTTTCTACTGAAGTACGCACATGGCAAGTACTCTCCTTCTGGATTGGGCTGCATCAATACGCCACTGACCGCATGAGATGAAGCATCGGTAAAAACATTGATGTTCTTCGCTGGATCGTAAGGTAACAACACAGGTGCAGTAATTAGTGCTTCTTTTAATTTCTCAAATGCTGATTGTTGTTCAGAACCCCATGTAAATTTCTTGCCTTTACGAATTAAACCTTGTAATGGTGATGCAATGTCAGAAAAAATTTTGACGTACTTCCTCACGTAGCTGCAAAGACCTAAAAATATTTTAACCTTTTTTGTGGTGGTGGGAACCTTATAATTCTTAATGGATGACAGTATTCTATCGCTGATACGGTACCCATATCTGCCCACATTGTGGTCTAAGGCAATTGTCTCGTAGTATCCAAATGAACATTTAGGTACAGCCAATTTTAATCCGGCAGATCGTAAACATTGGAACATTTTTTCCAAATTCACCAGCATATCCTTAAATGTGTTCGCAAATACAAACATGTCATCAATATAAAAGGCAAAATTATTATCATTCATACCCGCTGTAGCGAGCTGGACACACCGGGTCATCGCTGCGGGAGATGTCACATGTCCCATAGGTGTAAAATTCATGGCAAATTGTCCCCTGGCTGGTATAGTAAAGGCAGTGTATTTCGTTGATTCTTCCGCTAATGGAATTTGAAAAAAAACTTGTTTCAGGTCGGCACTACAGTAGTAGCTCTTACCGGCCATATTATGCAGTATTTCTGAAATGTTTCCTATAGAAACTGCATCGAAAACAGACCTGGCATTAAGTAAACGAAAATCCTGCACCATGCGATAAGCTCCTGATTTCTTCTTAACAAGAAAGACTGGGGAATTGTAGGGTGATGTTGTAGGACTGATGATCCCTGCTTCTAGCAATTTGTCAATTTGCTGATTAATTTCCGAACGCAGGTGTACAGGTATAGGGTAGGCTGGGACGTGAAATTCAGAATGGTCCTTTAACTTTATACGATGCGTATAATTAGTGGCACAACCAATGTCCTGTTCAGACCAAGAAAACACATCTACATACCTCTCTAATAATTGTCTAAGTTGCAACTTCTGATCGGGTTCTAATGCTGGATTCATGTCAAATTTAGTAATATCGTGCACTGTTTTTGTCGTGGTGCCCATTTCCTTGGTCACCATAACGTTAGGTCCTTCGTCATCTGCAATATGATGCGAAGCTGGTACTGGATTTTGCCATGCCTCTGCGGTACCTAAGCGTGCCCCTTTCCTAATTTTAATTTTGTAAGAATTTGGGTTAGTAATCCAAATTAAAAATGACTCCGGATTTTCAATGGCTCGAGGCACCATTAAGCCTGTGTCCATTTGAAACTGTAAATCTGGTTCTAAATAAGTTAAATTCTGATTACTAGAATTTGTCAATTTGACAGGAATACACAAATGAGATCTAGGTTTAATTCTAATTTGTCTGGAAGTTACAAAGTCTGGCACATATAGATCCCTGATCAGACTAGCAACTTTTATGGATACGTCAAAGGTTTTTCTGTGTTCCGTCCTTAATTGGTTCCGCGGAGGCGTACCAAATCTCCTCAATGTGAGTCAATTTTGATCAAAATCCAAATTTGCTTTATGAGCTCTTAAAAAATCATTTCCCAATATTGTCCCATGTTCAAAATTTGGAATCATCCGAAAAGGATGGGTAAAATTGCGTCCGTTTATTGCGAATGTTAACAATCTTTAATTTCAATTTGTTCTTTTGCTACTCCCCTTATGGCCGTATGAATTTTAAAACGTTTAGCGGTTGAAGGAATACCTCGATCACTGGTAACTGATACTTGCCTCCCGGAATCCACAAGAAACCTCTGACGTTGTCCCCCTAACACTGTGTTAATGTAAATTAATTCCTCATAGGGGAAAGTAGAGACTGAAATTTGTTTTCCAACAAAATCTTCTATGGGCAGTCACTGCTCGTTTAAAACCTCCTTGTTCTGAAAACAAGTGGCTGCCGAGTGATTAGGGTAGTTACAAATAGAGCAGCGTGGTCTCCCCCGTTGCTCTTCTCTATCTTCCTGGCCTCGCCCTGCTGAAGACGAGGAACCCCGCGAGTTCTGTCCGCGGAAGTTTCCACGTCCTCGCCATTGTTGGGTATTGCCATATCGCCTATTGCGATCTGAATTGTTGTTATTATTATTAGTAGAGCGTGTATTCCTATACCCCCTATTGTACTGTCGTCTATTATTGTTACCCCGGTAGGAACCTCTATAATTATTTCCTGTCTGATAATGCTCTCTATAGCATGGGTCTCTAAATTGTTTCTGACTAGATAAGTCGGTGCCAGGGTGCTCTTTTTGATCCTCAATGCTATCCAGTCTAAAAGTAAGACTCGCTAATCTTGCTTCCACACCAGTTTCCTGAGCCTGGACTTGAGCTTTGCTACTTGGAGGATTATTAGCTAATTTCAATTGCTCGACATCCTTTCGCAAGGCATTGAATCTTGCGTCAATCTCTGAAGTAGGTCGCAATTGTGCAGACACAGCAGTAGCCAGATTGTTATTTTGCAATAAAATTTGCTGCTGTTGCAAAAGTGTTGGTGCACTGTGCAAAGGAAGGAATAAACTATCCCTTTGATCTTCGCACCTTAGCTCTTTCAGCTTGCGCTGCCTCATCAAAAACTGAAGCTTTTCAAAGGATTTTAAATCCTTAAGCAACCCATGCACTGATTCATACTCTTTATGATGGATATCCTTCATGTAATCCACCAGCAGTCCTAATATAATCTGTTTAAATTGCTGTTGAATGCCCATTTTGGGGTCTGAATAAGTAAAAGTAGCTGCTTGTCACTTAAATAATTTGTATCTGGCTCAGTTTCCTTATGCAACCTGTATCGAATTTGTTCCTCGATCTGGAGTTGATCCAAGGACCCTGTAAATTCATCTTTAAATTTTTGCCGAATATCATCGTAAGACCTGTCTTGATTTTCTGGAACATCTTTCCAAGTCTGATACCATCGTGACGCTGGTCCGGCCAGGAGAGTTGGGAATACTTCCTGCTTTCTGGCGTTGTTCCAACCATTTAAGATGGCAAGACTATCTACTTTGTCTAAAAATTTCGAAACGTCTTTACCGGCTATCCCTTGAAATGGGATACCCTCTGAAATAGTTGGGGGAACAAACTGAGACTGAGCCATAGTTGCAAATTATGTTGGGCCTAAATCTCTAATATCCTGACCTTGGTGCTCTAATTGCTTTTCCTTTTCCTGTTGTTCTAATAACTGTCGTTGAAGGCGTTTTGTTAATATTGGGCTACGTTTAAATTTGGGGGTGGAACTTGCAGTTGGACAGCTGACATCTAAATTAAAACTTGTAGTTCCTCGCGCTATATCTAATAACTGGTCTAATGTTTCATCGAGTTCATCAGCAAGGTGAAAGCTCGACATCTATCATGGCATATATAAATTCTTTTCCCCCCATTAATGTAAAAAAACAACTTTAATCCCTATGTATTTTCAAAATCAAATATGACAAGCACATACTGAAAAAATTAAACAAGTGAGCAAAATGTTTGGGGTGGGTTTGAATTTAAAACTGATTGTTGAAACCTCTACTAGATAACATTTTATTCTCTCATCGCATTTCCGAGGAAATGGATGGGAAGCCCAAATCTCCTCAACGTAACGAAATTTGGGGTGGGGTTGAATTGTAAATAGGTAAACAATTTCTTTTCATTTCTGACATTTCGACTATAGGATTATAACTTGATTTTTCGAGAAATTCACGTTCAATTCTAACACTCGTAACGAACATCAAAGTTCCTGGGATCTTACGAGTGCCTAGACTGTTAACCAATTAATCAATGGGTGATGTATATTACTCATCATTCATCCTCTGATGAGAGCACTCGTCTTTGTCATGACTTGTTAACGCTTGGCAATGCGAAAGGTACAAAATCACACTAAGGAACTGAACTACAGAAAAGACAATGGTCACTCTTTGGGTTTTGTGAACCGTTGAACCTGAATCATGTCTGGGTGTTAGGATAATTACCTGTCTATCTGAAGTATTAAGCGAAGTCCTCTGTTAGCTTCTCCAATTCGTCGACCAGAGCGTCGTTGCACTTCTGACCTACTGCTCTGCTAACCACCTCTTCTCTCTCAACTCAATCCCAAAAGTCAGTCCCCTCTCAGCTTGTCTCACCTCTATATTACTAGACCATCGAGCTCTTCCTCTATGCCGAATCGTGTTATTAATTGCCACTATGCAAACCGCTGACTCCATAAACAGAAGGAACTACCTGTTTTCCTGAATGCTCAGGAGGTTTGCATAGCGCAACACTGTGCATTATAAACATGCCTCAGAGGCTTGAGACAACTGAGAAAAACAAGTGAATGCCCTGGTCAACGTGAAGCGTTCAGAGAGACTTAATCAAATAAACACATAATCTTAGGGATTGATACGCACTCACTTGAGACACATTTTTTATACAGACCAAGCGAGAGATGATTTCCATTAAAATGTTGAATTATTATGCTTTTCAGAGCCTGAAAAGCGTTTTAATCGTTACATTTCGACAATAATATCAAAACTTGATTTTTCGAGAAATTCGCGTTCAGTGCAATTTTCGTTTGAAACTCATTTTCTTTACAGACCAAGCCAGACATGATTTACATTAAAATGTTAAATTTTTAAGCTTTCAGAGTCTGAAAAGCGCTTTAATTCTGACATTTCGACTATAGGTTTATATATTGTGATTTCGAGAAATTCGCGTTAAATGCTAATTATCGTTTGAAACGAGATGAAACCAAGCCAGAGATGATTTACATTAAAATGTTAAATTATTAAACTTTTCAGTGTCTGAAAGCGATTTAATTCTGACAATTCGACTATAGGATCAAAACTTGATTTTTCGAGAAATTCAATCTTTAGAAACTCATTTTCTTTACAGACGAACCCAGAGATGATTTTTTTTTAAATGTTGAATTATTATGCTTCCCACAGCATGAATGACGTTTTAATTCTAACAATTCCACTATAGGATCAAAACTTGATTTTTCGAGAAATTAGCTTTCAATGCTAATACTCAATTGAAACTCATTTTCTCTACATAGCAAGCCAGAGATCATTTTCATTAAAATGTTGAATTTTTATGCTTTTCAGAGCCTGAAAAGCGTTTTAATTATTACATTTCGCCTATAGGATTACATCTTCATTTTTCGAGAAATTCGCGTTAAAAGCTAATTTTCGTTAGAAACTTATTTTTTCTACAGACCAAGCCAGAGATGATTTTCTTTAAAATGTTGAATTATTATACTTTTCAGTGCCTGAGGAGCGTTTTAATTATGACATTTAAACTATAGGATGAATACTTGAATTTTCGAGAAATACGCGTTCATAGCTAGTACTCGTTTGAAGCTCAATTTCTCTACAGACCAAGCCAGAGATGATTTACATTAAAGTGTTGTATTATTAAGCTTTTCAGTGTCTGAAAGGTGTTTTAATTTTGACATTTCGACTACACGATGAAAACTTGATTTTTCGAGAAATTCGCATTAAATGTTAATACTTGCTAGACACTTATTTTCTATACAGATCAAGATCAATATGATTTCCATTTAAATGTTGTGTTATTATGCTTTTCATAGCCTGAAAACCGTTTTAATTATATTTAGACTATAGGATCAAAACTTCCTATTTCGAGAAATTAGCGTTCAATGCAAATACTCATTTGAAACTGTTTTTCTCTACAGAGAAGGCCAGTGATGATTTTCTTTAAAATGTTGAATTATTATGCTTTTCAGAGCGCGAAAAGCGTTCTAGTTCTGACATTTTGACTATAGGATAATAACTTGATTTTTCGAGATATCGCAACATTGCACTTCAGCTCCAGGTGAAAGTAGCCAACTTTAAAACGCTGCGGTGATAGGTTTTCAATTTAACACTTTCCATGAACTTAGAAACTATAAACCGCTATTATAATACATAATCAAACAGAAATAATAAATTGGAAAAAGAACCTTGAAGGATATTTACGGTTCTGCTTACTCGACTTGAAATTTGGGGGGTTTGAAACACTGAATTGAGTTTTTCTCCACCTGGAGGAAATTGCCATCACGTTCGTGCAGAAAGAAGCAAATTTGTGAGGAGTTTATGCGACATTTTATTTACAATACCTTGCATAATATCGATCAGTTCTCAAAAATATATACTTTACGCGACTTGTCGAGAAAATGTTCACACAGGCAGGTGGAAGTCTTCATAAACGTCAATCTGTTTTTAAGGGTATAACGTCATTAAGTTAACGTAGAGCAGTTGATTAGGCGCTGTTATCATTATTTTTCATCAAGCTTTAAAGGTCGCGGGTTCAAATTCCACCCTCTCGTCTTTCTTTCTTTTTTTTTTTTTTTTTGCTGAACTGATACCGATTATATTAGAATATTTAAAAAATGAATCCGATACACACTAGAGAGGCGTGTGCATATTTCCCCTTAGAAGTTGGGGATTTCCAGGATTTAAAGTTAAAACTTTTCTTTTTAGTTATTGTTCATATGTTGTGTTAACACACACATCATGATTAATTCAGAAATCACATATATGTATTCAGGATGCAAAATGTAATGTTATTTAAGTTATGTTCTTCACTGACACCTAAAATATGGATTATTTTCGATATACTAAAAAAAGATATACAGTTATGTGAATTAGTGATGCAGTGCAGTACTGTAACGAAGGAGAGCGTTTAATGAGTTCAAATTGCTAAGATTGGTTGTCCGTTCCTTCCTAATGACTGTTGTCAATTACCTCACCACCATCTTAGCATGCGTCTAAAACTAATAGTAAATCGCTAATTAACATAAATAAATTGTTATTGCGACGATTGCAGATTCGATAAGAAACTACTAATAAGTATTTATATAGTGAGTGACAAACAAAAAATTCAAAACCTCATAATGATCGTTAAAACCTCACTGCTTTGTATCTAAAATGTTTGGCTTCTTTGAACAGAAAGTACGAGTATCAGATATAACAAACTTTCCCCACTAACTTTGCAATATTCGATACCACCATTACAGACTTAGCTCTACCTAACTTAATTCTGCGCATTCCACGTGGCATGTGACTTCCTCCTATCATCGAAACAACTTTCTCTTACTATTAGCTTTCACCTCGTGAAATACAGAGACCAATCTTATCTTCTTAGCACGCTTATACTCAGTTGAAACTCATTTTTTCTACATTGCAAGCTAGAGATTATTTTCATTAAAATGATGAATTATTATGTTTTTCAGAGGCTTAAAAGCGTCTTGATTCTGACATTTGAGTATAGAATGGAAACTTGATTTTTTTTTAGAATTTTCTGTTCAATGGTAATATTCGTTTGAAACACATTTTTTCCAGAGACGAAGCCAGAGATGATTTTCATAACAAAGATGTATATTGTACTTTTTATAGACTGATAAGCGCTTTAATTTTGACAATTCGAATACACGATGAAAAATTAATTTTTCGAGAAATTCGCATTAAATGTTAATACTCGCTAGACACTTATTTTCTATTTCCTATACAGATCAAGGTCAACATGATTTCCATTAAAATGTTGAATTATTAAGCTTTTCAGTGTCTGAAAGCGTTTTAATTCTGACATTTTGACTATAGGATAATAACTTGATTTTTCGAGATATTCACGTTCAATGCAAACACTCACTTGAGACACATTTTTTTATACAGATCAAGCGAGAGATGATTTCCTTTAAAATGTTGAATTATTATGCTTTTCAAAGCCTGAAAACCGTTATAATTCTGACATCTCAACTATAGGATCAATACTTTATTTTTCGAGAAATTCACGTTCAATGCTAGTACTTGTTTGAAACTCATTTTCTCTACAGACCAAGCCAGAGGTGATTTACAATAAAATATTAAATTATTATGCTTTTCAGAGCCTGAGAAGCGTATTAATTCTGAGATTTCGACTATAGGATCATAACTTGGTTTTTCGAGAAATTCGCGTTTAATGCTAATACTCAATTTAGACTCATTTTCTATACACACCAAGCCAGAGGTTATTGTCTTTAAAATGTTGAATTATTAAGCTTTTCAGAGCCTGAAAAGCGTTTTAATTTCTACATTTCGCCTATAGGTCCGGAAGTTGATGAAAAATCAACTTTTTTTCTGATCCTTAAAAACAATGCTAAACCTGATATCATGTCCGTTTCCCTTCAGTTAGAGCCGAAAAACACTTTCTGTTATACATTTTTTTTTGCATTTTTAGGCCTTTTTTGGATTTTAGTTTATTTTTAACAGTTTTTGGTGCATTTTTACTTATTTTTGAGGTTTATTTTTCTCCTCCTTTGTTTTTCGTGCATTTTAAATGCATTTACTAGTAAAACTTACATATTTAGATTTCTTGACGTGGTCCTTTTAGTAAATTCACCATGAATCGAAAATACGGTCAATGGAAAAGCATAATATTATTCTTAACTGAAATGTTTGGCAATGGATTAAAATACTTTGTGTGAAGATTTACTTTGAGGTTCTTTTTCTTGAAACTATTATCTCTTTAATCTGTAGTTTTCAAGTAAAATTAGTCACAATATTAAATGCAATTTCACTCTGGTATAACCGAAGCAGAACTGTATTTTCGGATGCTGGCCGACTACAGTATCATACAAGGCCCACTCTGAAAGGATATGAATTGGTTGATTTGGTGTTTTAAGTCAACTTTATGCACAGTAAGGCTAATCGGGACTGGACCTACAGTTTAAAGTGAAATCCGAACCAAGTGCATAAAATAACGTGAACCGTGTGGTGCAGGGGGAGCGTTTGCTTACGGAATGGAAGGTCATGGGTTTAAACCTACTTCTTTGCAAAATCTTTTTCGGGAAGTAAACGGCTTTGGACGAGAATGCTTATCTACGTTTCTTGGATATTTCCGTTGATATTTATGCAATTTATGTCAAGCATTTCCGGATGCAGAAAGTTGACATGTAAGTTCTTATTATGTGTTAACTTATAACAGCTGAATGAAATGAAAAGTATTTCCTAAAATCCTACCTATCACTGAAAGATTAAAATCATTAGTAGAAGCATTACTTGAGGCATGTACAGTTGCGACGATTATGGAGTGTGGAGGGGCAGTTGCCCTCGCACTATGCTAAACCTTATCTTCCAAGGGAAAGTAAACTGTCCTTCCCCCCCCTCCCGGCCCCTTGTTTTGGCACCTTACCCCATCGATGTTTCGATCTTGACGAGAACAGTAAAAAAACGAAAATGCTGTCATCTAAGCAACTACTCCAGGAGATTGTTGACAGAAAGTTCAGTAAAACACGTTAATCTCAGGTGAAGCAACATTGTGCCGGAGTTTCGAACCATTTTTCGTCAAGAACCAAGGAAAAGACACACTTTGAAGAATCGTTTGGTGTTGTGTTTACTAAACATTTCGCATAAAATCATCATAAATTTGCCTTCTTGCATTCAAATGTGACAGCAATTCTTTCCAGGTGGATGAGAACCTGTTCAGTGTTTCACAATGTACATACATTTTCCTATTTTATTTATTTATTTATTTATTTATTGCGTCTTGTTTATCATGGCGAAGTTAAGGCTTTGTAGCCTTTTCTACCACTTAACCATGTTTACAACAACATTTAAACCATTACATAGAAAGGTAAATTTTAAAATATAAAAAGAGAAATATAAAGTTACAAAGAAAAAATTACAGAAAAAATATGATAAGAAAAAAAATACATACGGGTATAAAAACCTAACGTATACACACGAACATACAACAAAACACACACATACCCACACACACACACAATCAGATATTCATGACAGTAGTCAGGGATTTGAAATATTAAGGTGAATAAGGATTTTCAGTGTTGTTCTGCGCTTAACTCTATGCAATTTATCACTAAAATATAATGTGCTAACTATTTGTGCCTAATAAAAAATGTTTTAATTGCGTCTTAAAGACATATACTGAAGATGAGTTTCGGATTTCGAGGGGCAGTGAGTTCCAAAGACGAGAAGTAAAAAGGGTGAAAGATTTTGAATAAAAATTTGAGTTATGAAGGGGGATGAGTAGTTGAGTTCTCCCTCGCGATCTGGTGTCAAGGCTGTGTGATTCGGAAAGCATTGAGAATCTGCTCGAGAGATAAGCCGGTTCCTTTGAACTGATTGCCCTATAGAGAAGGGTGAGGTTGTGTACCTTTCGCCGATAAATTAATTTGAGCCAATTTAGCTTTGTAAAGAAAACGGATAAATGGTCCCTATATTTCAGATCGAAAATAAAGCGGACGCAGGTGTTTTGTACTCGTTGAAGACGTTGAGCGAGATCATCTGGTAGTTCGGAATAGACAGAATCGCAGTAATCGAAGTGTGGAAAAACAAGTGCTTGCACCAGTTTGATTTTAATGCTAACGGGTAGAAAATGTTTAAGCCGAACAAGAGCGTGTAATGCAGCGAAGGCTCTTTTACTAGTTAAATTTACGTGATCTGACCATGAGAGATGCTGATTAAACATTACGCCCAGATTTTTGGCTGTTTTACTTAATTTAATAGCTTTCCCTAAGACCATTATGGGCGGGAGGGACGAAATTTCAAATGCGGAAAGCATTTTTTATGAACCTATAATAATAGTTTGGGTTTTCGAAGGATTAATTAGTAGCCCATGATTAGCTGACCAAGTACTGATTTTGTTCAGATCATAATTTATATCGCGAATTGAATTTTCAATATTATTTGGAGGAAAGGACAAATACAGCTGAACATCGTCTGCATAGATGTGATATTTACAGTGTTCGAGTGCGTCAGGAATATGGTTAATGTACAGAGAGAAAAGGAGTGGACCGAGGACGGTTCCCTGGGGGACACCGGCGCTGATTGATCGCCACGACGATTTCTCACCAGAGTTGAAGACGCATTGTTGGCGTTCATTAATATACGAACGGAACCAAGCTACGGTTGGGTCAGAGAAGTTGTACAGGAAGGATAGCTTGGATAGCAGGATGTCGTGGTCAATAGTCTGAAAAGCTTTACTAAAGTCAAGAAGTACAAGAATAGTTACTTCTTTAATGTCCATGGCGTGTCTTATGTATTCCGTCACGTTGATGAGCGCCGTGCAGGTGCTATGGTTGCGCCGGAATCCCGATTGGAGGGGATTCATTAGATTGTTTCGTGATAAGAAATTACGCGTTTGGTTACTGACAACGTGTTCGAGAGCTTTGGACAGAGCCGGAAGAATACTTATCGGCCGGTGGTCGCCGAGGCTGAGAACTTTGTTTGTTTTCGGCAGAGGGCGAACCTTAGCCAGTTTCCAAATCGACGGGAATATGCCGAAGGCCAGGGAGAAATTAAAAATGCCTGTTATAAAAAAGGTAAAGTGTTCCCCTGTGCATAGCACCACGCCATGAAGGCGTATAGGGGGTGTGGGGGTAACGCCCCACACTTTCTTGATCCGGTCGTGACTGGGGGTGATGTGATCAGCATCACGCCCCTGACCGCCATTACCCCCCCAGGGTTTCCCCCAGGTACCCATGTTATTCGACGCTGGGTGGGCGCCGGGGCCGCTTCAACCGTTAGAAAAGTTCCCGGATTTGAACCGGCCGGGGATCGAACCCGGGACCTTTAGCATGGTAGTCAGACGCGTTACCGACTGAGCCACCGCGGCCACCTGTTATAGGAACGAGAACGTACGGGAGAATTTTTTTAATCATTAGAACAGAGATTTCGTCTATTCCCACAGCAGTGGATTTCATTTTATTGAGAGCTGACTGAACGTGTTCTGGCCGAATGGGCGAGAAGAAAAATTTTGGTGCGGTGCCGTGAACGGTGGTCGAAATCGTTCGTATCGTTTCTTCCCTTACATTATTGTCCAGTGTTTGAACTTCGCTGAAATATTCGTTCAACATTTCTATGGAGAAGTTTAATTGATCGTTCCTTTTTTGTTTACCAACCCCTAAAGTTTTCAGTTTTTTCCAAATAACATCCGACTTTTTCTCATAATTCAGAAGATCGTTCGCGAATCGACGGTTTGCTTTCCTGACCTCTTGGTTACAACGATTTCGTAATATTCTGAAACTTTCGAAACTGCCACATGCCGACTGACCGCGCTTTACGTCCCTCCGATGTTTGCCGTAGGCGCGATCCCTGGCTGCCATGAGCTGCCGCAGGTCGTCCGTCAACCACGGACAAGGGGGGCGAGAAACGCGTTTCTTTTTCACCGGGGCGTGCTTGTCGTACAGCTGGAGAATGAAAGTGTTAAGGAGATTCACCTGTTGGTCGAGAGTGGGCAACGTGCTGATTACGTGCCATGGGAGAAGGGCGGCGTCGGCAGATAATTGCGCATCGTTTATGTTTTTAATGTCTCTGTAACATACAAGTTTGGCTTTGTACTTGGGAACGCGCAGCTCATAAGATAAAAATATCATGTCATGGTAAGAGATTCCGGGTACTGGGGTTTGTCCGTGACTTACTACGCGTGATGGGCTGGAAACAAGAATTAATTCGATCCACGATTCAGAGGTTGGAGTGTGGTGAGTTGGGTCGAGAGGACAGATGGAAAGGTTCAGAGCAGACACCGTGTCCCGGAACGACGTGACTTCTTTCTTTGTGCTGCAGAGATCGATATTAAAGTCCCCCAAAATTATCGAATGTTCATAGTTGGGCAAGAAATTCCCGATTTCATTTTCGAAGTTAACGAGGGAAGTGCAAGGAGGTCGGTACACTACGGACAAAAGAACCTTTTGTTGTCTTACGGTGACTTCGAGAATGAGGAATTCGGAAGAATAGTTATATTCTCCGCGAGATTCTCCTATTACTTTTGCGTTAATGTCTTCCCTTAGATATATTGCTACTCCCCCGCCCCTTTTTCCGATCCTGTCTCTCCTAAAGAGTTTAAATCCCGCCACATGCACCAGATCGCTCGAGAGGGACTCTTGCAGCCACGTTTCGGAGATTAAAAGAGCATCGATATGTTTGAGCGTGGAAAATATATTTTGAATCTCGAGGAAATGTTTGAGGGCGCTCTGGGCATTTATGTGCGCTACATTGAGGTTGCCGGCGGCGAAAGTTGACCTGGGTTTGGGAAAAAAGTTTACAATCGTCTGCCGTGAAGGGGGTGGGGAGGGGTCGGTCACACTTCCTGGGGAGAGGGACAAGTCTCCGAGTTCCGCAAATGGGCTGGATGGGGGCGTTGCCAAATTTACAGTGACCAAATTACCGGTTCCAGCCATCGCAGAGAGTTGAATTTCAATTTATTGGATGATCCGGAAAGGCATGCTATGTAAGGAATTATAAGTCTACTTACCAAGGCGGCAGAAGAGATGATGTTTGCAGAACACTGAAAACCCTTTGCAAAACTTAAGAACACACACACGCAGATAAACATATACACTAACACGGAAACACAAAAAACAATAACAAATATACGTATGTAGAAAAGAAACTTGCACAATGTATGTACAACACAATTTTAAAATGGACGCTGAGCTTTTTTATGTCCATGTCTCAGGGTGTCCTTTCCCCTCCACGTTCACTCGATTTTTTGCAAGTCCTCCATCGTCGTGACCGAGATCTTATGCCCGTTCCTACGAAGTATAATGATCCTTCCATCCTGGGTCCAGACGTTCCTGGGGCCGTGTTGGTCCTTAGCCCTCTGCAGCACCTGATGTCGAGCGGCCGTCAGGGATTCTGTCAGAAGGAATCTTGATCCCTTCAGAGCTTTCTTTCTCTTCCATATAGAATCTCTCGTACGGTAACTGCAGAGGCGGAAGATGATGGGCCTCTTCCCGGACTTCACTGCGTCCGCCACTGTTCTCCTCTGGGGACCGATGCGACATTTTAATTACAATACCCTGCATAATATCGAACAGTTCTCAAAAACATATATTTTACACGACTTGCCGAGAAAATGAGCTTGAAACACAGGAAGGTGGAAGTCTTCATAAACGTCAATATGTTTTTAAGGGTATAACGTCATTAAGTTAACGTAGAGCATTTGGTTAGTCGCTATTATCCTTATTTTTCATCAAGCTTGAATGGTCGCGGGATAAAATCCCACCCTCTCCTCTTTCTTTTTTTTCTTTCTTTTTTGTTTGCTGAAAAAATACCGTTGATATTAGAATATTTAAAAAATGAATCCGATACACACTTGAGCGGCGTCCCTTCTGCGCATATTTCCCCTTAGAAGTTGGGGATTTCCAGGATTTAAATTTAAAACTTTTCTTTTTAGTTATTGTTCATATGTTGTGTTAACACACACATCATGATTAATTCACAAATCACATATATGTATTCAGGATGCTGTAATGTTATTTAAGTTATGTATTATATGTTCTTCACTGACACCTAAAATATTGATTATTTGATTTCGATATACTAAAAAAAGATATACAGTTATGTCAAGTAGTGATGTAGTGCAGTACTGTAACGAAGGAGAGCGTTTAATGAGTTCAAATTGCTAAGATTGGTAATTTTATGTCCGTTCCTTCCTAATGACTGTTGTCAATTCCCTCACCACCATCTTAGCATGCGTCTAAAACTAATAGTAAATCGCTAATTAACATAACTAATTGTTATTGCGACGAAGGCAGATTCGATAAGAAACTACTAATAAGTATTTATATAGTGAGTGACAAACAAAAAAATTCAAAACCTCATAATGATCGTTAATACCTCACTGCTTTGTATCTAAAATGTTTGGCTTCTTTGAACAGAAAGTACGAGTATCAGATATAACAAACTTTCCCCACTAACTTTGCAATATTCGATACCACCATTACACACTTAGCTCTACCTAACTTAATTCTGCGCATTCCACGTGGCATGTGACATCCTCCTATCATCGAGACAACTTTCTCTTACTATTTCCTTTCACCTCGTGAAATACAGAGACCAATGTTAACTTCTTAGCACGGTGGATAAACTTTACACCTAACGATATACTCCTGGAAAAAATCCTGCCTAGGTGGAGAATCGACCACCCTCTTAAGAATCAAGCACGCTACCTCTTCTCCAGGTAGCTCATGTTAAAATTTGCTACCAGTTTGAAGAAACCAATTCACACATAATATCATATCTATAATTTCCTCATGGCACTTTTCATGAGGAAACGAATTCAGATAAAATCGAGAAACGCTGAAAGGGAAAAACGATGAACATGTCTATTGGCATTTTGTCATGCTTTGTAAATTGTGTAAAAATTCCGTGTTTTGAACAAGCAATCGTTTAGTTACAAAGTATTTTGTTGTTTGTTTAAAGAAAGAACAGGAGAGCGAAAAGGAGTCATTTGAACTAGACCCCGTTTGACAAGAAACTTCAGCTTTTTTCCAAAGACTGTATGAAAAGAGAGAGGAACGTATGAAATATAAAATATGTGTGAAATTAAAACAATGGAAACGTTGAAAGAACTTAAAACTATGAGAAACATATTTTCGTGGTGGAAAATTCCAAGTCATTTTCGAAATATGAACTTGATGTTTTTCTTTATTATGAAGTAGAGATATGGTACGATACGATCCCTCAGCAAGAAAATTTTAAGTAAGCTACCTCATACTCTTTCAATTTTCATAATTACTAATTAGGGTCCGGAAGTTGATGAAAAATCAACTTTTTTTCTGATATATTTAAAGCAATGCTAAACCTGATATCATGTCCATTTCCCTTCAGTTAGAGCTGGAAAAACTTTTTTTTTTTTAGGTTTATTTTTCTCCTCCCCTGTTTTTCGTGCATTTTAAATGTATTTACTAGTAAAACGTAGATATTTAGATTTCTTGACATGGTCCTTTTAGTAAATTCACCATGAATCGAAAATACGGTCAATGGAAAAGCATAATATTATTCTTAACTGAAATGTTTGGCAATGGATTAAAATACTTTGTGTGAAGAATTATTTTGAGGTTCTTTTTCTGGACACTATTATCTCTTAATCTGTAGTTTTCAAGTAAAATTAGTCACAATATTAAATGCAATTTCACTCTGGTATACGCGAAGCAGAACTGTATTTTCGGATGCTGGCCGACTACAGTATCATAGAAGGCACACTCTGAAAGGATATGAATTGGTTGATTTGGTGTTTTAAGTCAACTTTATGCACAGTAAGGCTAATCGGGACTGGACCTACAGTTTAAAGTGAAATCCGAACGAAGTGCATCAAATAACGTGAACCATGTGGTGTAGGGGGAGCGTTTACTTATGGAATGGAAGGTCATGGTTCAAACCTACTTCTTTGAAAAATCTTTCTCGGGAATACTTGATTTTTCGAGAAATACACGTACATAGCTAGTAGATGTTTGAGACACATTTTTTATACATACCAAGCCAGAGATGATTTACAATAAAATTTTGAATTATTAAGATTTTAAGAGCCTGAAAAGCGTTTTAATTGTGAGGTTTCGACTATAGGATCAAAAGATGATTTTTCGAGAAATTTGCGTTCAATGCTAATACTCACTTGGGATTCATTTTGTCTACAGACCTAGCGAGTTATGATTTTCTTTAAAATGTCGAATTATTAAGCTTTCTAGAGCCTGAAAAGCGTTTTAATTCTGACTTTTCGACTATAGGATTATATCTTGATTTTTCGAGAAATTCACGTTCAATGCATGCACTCGTTTGAAATACATTTTCTCTACAGACCAACCAAGAGATGATTTTCTTTAAAATGTTGAATTATTATGTTTCTCAGAGCCTGAAAAGCATTTTAATTCTGACTTTTCGAACACAGAATTATATCCTGATTTTTCGAGAAATTCACGTTCAATGCAAGCACTCGTTTGAAATGCATTTTCTCTACAGACCAACCCAGAGATGATTTTCTTTAAAATGTTGAATTATTATGTTTCTCATAGTCTGAAAAGCGTTTTAATTCTGCTGACTTTTCGACTATTGAATTATATCTTGATTTTTCGAGAAATTCACCTTCAATGCAAGCACTCGTTTGAAAAACATTTTCTCTAGAGACCAACCCAGAGATGATTTTCTATAAAATGTTGAATTATTATGTTTCTCAGAGCCTGAAAAGCATTTTAATTCTGACATTTCAACTATAGGATCAAAACATGATTTTTTGAGAAATTCGCGTTCAATGCTAATAACCATTTGAGTCTCATTTTCTTTACAGACCAAGCCAGTGATGATTTTCTTTAAAATGTAGAATTATTATGCCTCTGAGAGTCTGAAAAGCGTTTTAATTTTGACATTTGGACTATATAATGAATACTTGACTTTCCGATAAATACGCGTTTAATGCTGATACTCAGAAGAGACTCATTTTGATACAGACCAAGCCAGAGATAATTTACTTTAAAATGTTGAATTATTATGCTTTCCAGATCCTGAAAATCGTTTTAATTTTTACATTTCGACTATAGGATTATATCTTGATTTTTCGAGAAATTCACGTTCAATTCTAACACTCGTAACGAACCTTAAAGTTCGTGTATAGACTGTTAACCAATTAATCAATGGGTGATGTATATTACTCATCATTCATCCTCTGATGAGAGCACTCGTCATTGGCATGACGAGTTAACGCTTGGCAATGCGAATGGTACAAAATCACACTAAGGAACTGAACTACAGAAAAGACAATGGTCACTCTTTGGGTTTTGTGAACCGTTGAACCTGAATCATGTCTGGGTGTTAGGATAATTACCTGTCTATCTGAAGTATTAAGCTGAATCGAATGTGCGAAGTCCTCTGTTAGCTTCTCCAATTCGTCGACCAGAGCGTCGTTCCACTTCTGACCTACTGCTCTGCTAACCACCTCTTCTCTCTCAACTCAATCCCAAAAGTCAGTCCCCTCTCAGCTTGTCTCACCTCTATTGTACTAGGCCATCGAGCTCTTCCTCTATACCGAATTATGTTATTAATTGCCACTATGCAAACCGCTGACTCCATAAACAGAAGGAACTACCTGTTTTCCTGAATGCTCAGGAGGTTTGCATAGCGCAACACTGTGCATTATAAACATGCCTCAGAGGCTTGAGACAACTGAGAAAATCAAGTGAATGCCCTGGTCAACGTGAAGCGTTCAGAGAGACTTAATGAAATAAACATATAATCTTAGGGATTGATACGTTCTGCCGCGGTGGAAAAAATTTCCATGTTGAAAATTTAAAAGTAAAAGCGCAAAGCTTGACATGACCCAGGTTCACCAATTCCATGTATTTTCTTACAAAAACAAACATACAGAATATAAAAGACAACAAAACATAGCCTTCTTTTGATTTCCTACCCCAACGTTTGGTTTCCTTGCCTATGTTATTATGTACATTATAATGTATATATAGCTTTGTATTTACATAACCTTTTAAATACTGGTGTGTAACTGCACCCAAAAAAAATCTTGCAAGTATCTACCAACTGTCGACTCTGATCGTAAATATCAGAAAATTGTCCGTTGTCAAAAATGTGTTGCTTACTATGTTCCATGTTGGTGAAATAAAAATAACTGCTTGAAAAAAGACATTTGCATAAAACTTTGGCACTAAAGAATACTTCTTGAAATGTTCAAAAGTGCTGTAGTTATGCTTGTTATTGTTTGTATGTACGGTTGGTTATCCGTTGTGAAAATTTCTTCTTAAAAAAAAATTTACACACTAATTGTTGCTAGCGCTGTCCAATTGACACAACTGGCGCTTGTCGCCTCCTTGTAGTATGATATAAACTATAATGCATGTAAAAACTGGCTAGCATGCATGGTACGGAACTGAAGATGTGTAGAAGGGCTATGGAAAAGTATTGTTTTCCATAATGCACGGTAAATATCCACATTAATGCACATGATATATGCTTGCATGTGTATGTGTGGGAAAACACTGTAGCACAATTTGAACAATAATTCTGTACTTATTGTTGTGACCCAAACTGCTGCTTGTAGAATATATGTTCTCTCTACTTCTCTTCTTATTCGTATTGCTTATCGTCTTGACTGAATTTGGGGCAATGTAAAGGGTGTGGTAAATTACCCGTAAAACTTGGGAGATGGGGAAAATTTGTCCCAACTGGAAACAGTGTAGAGGAAAATTTTATCTGGCTCCTTTACTAGGTGTCGTTGATAGTCTGTAACACTAAACTGGAAAATTCCTGGTTGAATACATGCTTTCCGGGAAAAATGTAGTCCTATTGTAGTAGAAAATGTCTGCATGCTTCCTTGTAATATGGTGATGAGTCTTTCTGCATGGTAGCTTCTGCGGAGGTCCTTCATACAAAATGCCCATGATTGGTGTAGGCATTGCTTGTCCACGTCGTTCCGTATAGACAGGTTAGGTTAAAATAAAAGGAAAATTATAAAAATGAAAGGAAACTGCGTAGGATAGGTTTATTTAATTCTGGTAAACGCACAAAACCAAACTTATTCCACTGCCTTTTCTTAAAATTAAATTAAATTGCCTCATCAAGATAAAATAAAATTAAAATAAATTGATTACATAATTGCCATATCTCTTTGAAAATAAATAAGGAAAATTTAAATAAAATATACAACCGTAATTAAAATATTAATATCCATGATTGGTGTGTTGCCTTGAATTATTAATTATTACTGTGCAGCTCTGAATGAACCTGTCTTGCAAGTTGACGGTGCTTATAAAAATAATACCCTAATACTGATGTTAGTAATACATTCCAAATAATAAATACTAATATAGACATGGGCAAAGGGTTTAAAACTAATTCCTGAAATGAAATGCCCTTACTAATAGATTGATTAAGTTGCTTTAAGGCAAATTCAAGCGGAGTCCATTGGGGAATAGTGAAATCAGATAAATTCTTGGGAATATTAAGTGGTAATTCAACTTCCCTCATTTTTACCTGTTCAAAAGCTAAAATTCTTGTATATAAAATTTGTTGATCCACAATAATCTGAGAAAAATCCTGATAGTTAAAAAATATAGATTGCCCCTCGTTAATTTGAATTGATCTGTGGGTGTTCAAATTATTATTCAAATTCTGAATGACAATAAATTGACCTGAGCCTGATATTAAAATACCATTACGTGTTCTGATAAACTGAAATAATTTACTGTCAGTAATAAATTTCACTTCAAAATTACAAAATGTAAAATTAATAACAAAGGTAAGTGTTGCAAGCATGTTCTAAATTCTGTTTAAATGTAAAAAAAATATTATGTTGTGAACCCTTAAAAAAATATATATATAAAATTTGAGTTGCGCAAAGCAAGCTATTAGTGTCCTAAGAGGTTGCTTTGGCAAGCCTCTAATCGCCTCCTAATAAATAATAGGCCGGTGCAATTTGACGTGGTTCATATTATGCAATGTAAAACAAACATTCAGTAAATGCTAGTTCGGACTTTCGTTGAAACTCCAGGTGGTAACAAATATGGCATCAGGGAATTAAGAGAGTGAAATTCAAATTCTAAACACAATAAGAATAATAAAAAACTTTCTCAATTCCAAATTTTCTTTAAACAAAAGAAATTTAACCACTCAAAACTTCTTGAGTCCGCCGTATAATTCAAATCACTTGGTCTTATAGACAGACCCGCCGCGGAAAAGTACACTTGACTCATATAAGAATGGTGTGTCAATCCCTTAGGTTTGTCCAAACAACATAGATCAAGAATAGTTATGCAATATATTAAAATATAAATACAAATTACTAATTATTACCTACTGTACTAAAATTAACGTGAAGTTAATCAGTAAGAAGTAATGAATTTATTGCTGCATCGTCGAATAAATATTAATAATAATAATAAATTCTCAAATTATAACATTTATGGTAGACCACACTGTTTAAATTTGGAAAGGCTAACGGTGCCGTGGTGACTTTTGCTGCACATGCCTGTGCTAATCACCGACGCTTAGCCCGGGCATTTTGCTGAAAAATTTTGATTAATCTATGTGCATAAGATGCCAAAATTGCCCTTTTGTAAAATTTCCCTGATTTCTATCAAAATTTCGTTTGACTTTATCGTGATTCTAATCAAATGCAAGTCGATTTCCCAAAACATTTACTTACTAGAAATATCTTTATAAAAAACGGGAAAATTTTGCGAGAAAAACGCAAGAAAAATCTCGTCTTGTTGTTCCGTTGTTAAAATTATTGGTCGTGATTAATCTGAAGTGCATAAATGCGACGTTTTATGGCAAAATTTATCTATGTAAAATAAAATATCCCTAACATTGTTGACATGAAATTCTATCGTGGAAATCAAATTGTGATGGCTATCCTTAACTAAAGTGGTACCCTGAAAATTTTAATGAGCGAACGCCACTGGTTCGTTGTAATTTCCATGTTAAGTCTTTCTGAGCTCCTAACATGCTCTGGAAGGCTTCACGCGGAGAAAAGAATTTATAAATTCAGCTGCGATGTATTTCTGCTTAGCGTTGCATTCCGACGTAGCTTGGAGGCTTCAAAGCAAGGCAAGGGGATAGTTGCCGTGTTAGGGCCACTTCGGGTTCCGTTCGGGTGCCGTCGGAATAGCGGACGAAAGAATCGTTGCTTCGGGCAACGAGCAAAGGTGACAATCCAACAGGCGGGGAGGAAAATGAAGGTCGATGATTCGCTGACGCTCTGAGTGACGCTTGAATGTTTACAAAACTTTAAATTACTACGAACAAGGTTTAGTAAGAGCTGCGAGAATTCGAAATGAAGTCAAGGACTTTTGAAATGACGTCATAGGAGGGATGGAAAGAGAGAAAAAATCGTGGCGCTTGTGACAGCGTGTTTATTAAACTCGACCACTTCCGCGATCATACAATAACAAGACTTGGGAAGGTGCTAGCAAAATAAATGACTAATAAACCTTGCATAAAATACAATCAAACCTAAAAAAAGGATTATAACTTAAAATGTAAAACATAATGAGTATAATAAAATTCTAGGCAAACGTATAATCGTAAAAAATATGATCAGTAAAAGATACGACAGGTTCGGAAACCTGGGAATTTCGGGATAAATCTTGAACTCCTTTTTGTACATTGGGTTGAATAATAACAGATGGAGGAAGGGGTGGCGGAATTGGCGGGTGACTCGTTTTCAATGGTACCACTGGTCAATGGACGGTGAGTCATTATAAAGTTTACTTAATGGTAATTTGTTGGTACACTCATGGTCATAAGTAATAGATATCTTGCGTTGACATTGACAGTAACAAATTATGAAAATTACAAAAATACTAATAATAAAGTTTGTTAATAATAAAATTGTAATAATATTATAAGGATAGTCAAAGGACTTTTTCAACAGATAAATAAAATTTGAAGCTTTTACGTATGGAAGAAATCCGTTTAAAATAGCTAAAATCGCAATGATTTTCATGTTGCTTAGGCAATCAAAACAAACAGTTCTTCAAAACTAACACGTACTTTAAGCCTGCCTAGTTTAAATTAGTAGGTATTTTAACTCAACTTAATTATTTCTAATTCTAGGCTCAAATTATCTGCTTAATTTATTTATTTGATATAATTTATTTATTCTCTAAATTTTTAGCACTGTTTAACTTATCTAATTTTTAAATTTTACTGCAAACTTATCTTATTTAATTTCAGGTGTTATCTTTATTTTTAAATACTTAAAATCAATCGAACCATACTGAGGTACAAGGTAATGGAAAAATTGAGACTGATTTACTCCTGACCACCTGAAATAAAATAATAATTATTATTTATGCGATCTTTAAATGCATTAAAATACTAACATCACTAAAACTTGAAGAATCTTTAATTCTCTCAATTCATTCTAAATATGCTTAGCATATTATTTTGGCAAAGCTTGAAACTAAAACCGTTGTGGTTTAATCATTATCATTCTGCGATGGCAGAATGGATTTCCAGGATTATCGGTAGCTATCCAATATCCGAAGGAAAGTACTTGTTATAGGGGCGCAAAAAATCTTGACGTCGACGTCTACATATTCATATGAAATAAATATTCTCATTACTGGCGCTTAAAAATAAACTTGGCTAATATAATTATATACCTTCTTCTGAAGAGTAACTATAAAATTCTAGTGATGTACTCGCTGAGCTAGTATTTTTAAATACTGCAAAAAACTTTTGTGCCTAAAGCACATTATTAAGTAATAAGCCTGCTTTTAACCTTTAACACATTGACTGCCGTGTGTATGATATGTCATACACATGGCTTCTTGCTTCTGGGCCACGTGTATGCTACTCCATACACAAACAAGATCCTGATTCTTGGCCGCGTGTATAGAAACGCATACACTGTTGAAGCAAAACTATATGACTGTTAAATAGCCGTGGCGTACAGCCAAGATGGGGCAGTAATAATTTTAATTTCTGTAATGTCTTACAAGAGTAAAAGAATCTTCAAAAATTTATTTACGCTTACGTATTATTTTCACTAGTACAAATGTATTGACAAATAAAAAAGAAGGGTAAATGTGTAAACATTTTTTTTCTGGTTGGAATTCACAGCAAACCATTGTACATTATGGAATACATTGCTAGTACATCATAATTCTTACAAAACGATTCGTTATATAATATTTTTTGTAAACTTATGTTCCTTGTAGTTATATAGATAGATATAAGGATGACATATTTTATACGGAACACTTTGGAAGTTCAATGATTTTTGTTGAAACACTCCCGGCACATAAAAGGATTTTGGGGACATTTGTCAAATACTGTCTTCACCCACCTGGCAAACTTCCTCCCTGTCGAGTCAGGATTTCCACTTCTGCCATAGATTTTGTAGCAATGTTCACAGCGTCCTTGCTTCTTTCTTCCATTATCCCCTACTTTGTTTATCAAGTGATGAGTTTTGAGTTTTTCTGCCTTGTTGCACAGGTAAAGTGAGTTTGCTGTCCAGGAGGTAATTGTTCAGAAATAATATTTAGGTTTACAAGTTTCCTGAATTCATTTATGTGTATGTTACTCGACTGGATGCATTCACTGTAGAGCATGTAGGCATTAACGAGAGCCGTTCCCCATATATATTCAATAATAACTTTCTTGTACCATTTTGTAGTCTTTCGCAGAGCATTCCCATATGAAGCGAATTGATCACTTACGTCAATGAAGGACCTGCTAGTAGTGTAATCAATAATTGCGGTAGGCTTTCTAATTTCTGAACCACGTCTTTCTGTTGCAGTTACCTCCTCAGCAGAGTGAGCTGTAGATAGGACAAACACATCTCTCTTATCTTTCCAATTCAGAATAGTCACACCTTCCTGAGTTTCCATTCCTACAATATCATCTTTCCTCAATTTATCTTGAACAACATCTGCTGGAAAATATTTACGGTTAGACCTAATTGTACCGATCAGATGGGTATTATTGTCAATGGCAAGGTAAGCAAGAGGAACGATGGTGTAATAATTATCTGTGTAAAGACGCCGGCCTTCACCGAGAAGATCTCTTACAAGCTGTAATACAACAGTTTCAGGAACTGACATGTTGCCGGCCGTTTATATTTCCAACATAAAGGATAATGTTCCATGTATAACCCCTGCTGGCACACAACTTGAAAACTTTCACTCCGTATTTATTCTTTTTGGAAGGGATGTACTGCCGAAATGAAAGTCTTCCCCGCCATGGTATCATACTTTCGTCGACACAATTTTTCCCCCTAGTGTGTATATTTCTTGGAATTGTGAAATGAGTTTGTTGGTGATGTTCGTAATTTTATGTAATATATCATTAGGGACAGCACGTGAATTGTCTGCAATATGCCACATTCGTAGAAACAGTTCAAATCTGTTTCTATTCATTATACTTCGGGGAAGAGGAAAATCAAACAAAGCACTAGTGCTCCAGTAGTCTGATAATTTTGGTACTTTGATCACCACAAAATTTTAAAAAAGCGTGATATTCGGAAAGAACAAGACTAAGTGTGGTAACACAAAGCGAATAATTACGTGTATGAAATCATATACACGTGGCATACAACGTCAAATTGAAAACCTACGCCGCGTGTATAGAAATGCATACACACCACAAAAACCTCAATAATGGGCTTAATTTCAATTGTATTGAGATATTATGCATACACATTTCATTCACAATCGGTCAGTAACAAAAAAATCGGATTGGCCCAGAAGAGATACATTTTCAGTTACACGGTGGCAGTAAATGTGTTAATATTATTAGTGCCATTTTATTATAAATTATTATTATGTCATGCAAGTGAGATTAAAAATGTTAAACCTGTTACTTATATGAATTTTCAACTTTAGTGACCATTATTCATGTGTGAGTCCGCGTTGTCCTCTTGATGACCTTCATCTTCATCTTGACCTGCCAAGTTTTCTTCGCCTTCACAGTCATCTGGCGCATAATATTTTTTAAGTCTCTGGACGACAATAGAGTCCACTAATGTCTTTCCGTGCTTGTTTTGGAATTCCACCAGGTATGTGTTAGGATTCTCTTCTCGGATAACTGTGGCTGGGCCTTTATAAATACCTGAAAAGCACCGTGCGGTTCCAATTTTCTGGGTGCTGTCAAAAATTAATACTTTATCACCTGGTTGAAATTTGATATGTTTCCTCTTCCGATCATAACATTTCTTTACTTCAACATGTCGCTTCGCCAGGTTATCTGTAGCATTGGTTCTTGCTTTTTCCAATACTCGGAACCGTACATCATTCTCCACATTTTCACAGCTTGGTGTGTGTAATGCAAGCTCCCAGGGCAAAATAGGTTGAAATCCATGTACTAAAAAGAATGGGCTATACCGCAAATTCTCATTCCTTGTAGTGTTATAACTGAATACACTTGGTTGTAAATATTGGACCAAATCGGTGTGTTTTGAATTAACATAGCACTTCATTATACTCTGTAAAACTCCGCGGTTACGTTCGGAAAGCCCTATCGAATTATGTAAACCTACTGGCGAAAACTTGATGGTTATTCCCAATTTATTGCCAAGTTCCTGAAAAAGCTAAGATTAAAATGCTGATCCGCGATCGGTATAAACATCATGTAGGGTCCCAAAGCGTAACACTATTTCCTCATACACAAATTCAGCTACAATCCGCAACTGGTTTGGCTATTAAATACCGCGTCCCAAAATCTGTTGCTTCAATTATGTATCGGTGACGAAGATTGGATGAAGGAGGATATGGACCTGAAAAGTCTGGGCAAATCCGCTGGAATGGCTTCTGTGCGGGAAAAGTACACAGTTCTCCTACTGGTGGACCAGGCTGGCGTTTATTCTGCTGGCATGTAATACATTCCCTAATTTTCATTTGTATAAATAATTTCATATTTGGAAAATAAATTCGTGATAATGCCACATTGTAACAATTGGTAAATCCAAGATGAGAACCTCCTATGGGTGAAGCGTGGAGTGTCTCAATCACAGAATCACGTAACGTCATTGGGATGCATAACAATTTCCTGGTAGTGGCTCCTAATTTCTCTTGTCTATATAATATACCATCTTCCAACACATGATGATAAACTGGCCTTTGGATGGATAAATGTAGTGTTCCATCGTCCCTGTCTGGGTCCTCCAAAATTTTAATAATTGGGCCAAAAAAGGAATCCTGTCTCTGATGTTCCGCGACATCTGTGGTTACATCAAATAATGTAAGTGGCCTGGGTTCGGGAATGTCCTCTTCAGTGTTGCCATCCTCTACATTTTCTCCACATTCTCTGCTGAGGGGATCGGCGATGTTCTCCGTAGTTTTGACATGGATAGGAGTGAATGAAAATTCCTCCAAAAGGTTACCGAAGCTTTGAGATTAAATTACGAGATGTCCTAATATACGTAATTGCGTTACTGTCCGTGTGTAAATCAAAATGGCGCCCCACAAGAAAGAATCTAAATGATTTGAGAGCATATAAAATTGCTGTTAGTTCTTGTTCAATGACGCTCAATCTTTTTTCAGTGTCTGTCAACGTTCTACTGCAGTACGCACATGGCAAGTACTCTCCTTCTGGATTGGGCTGCATCAATACGCCACTGACCGCATGATATGAAGCATCGGTAAAAACCTTGGTGTTCTTCGCTGGATTGTAAGGTAACAACACAGGTGCAGTAATTAGTGCTTCTTTTAATTTCTCAAATGCTGATTGTTTTTCAGAACCCCATGTAAATTTCTTGCCTTTACGAATTAAACCTTGTAATGGTGATGCAATTTCAGAAAAATTTTGACGTACTTCCTCACGTAGCTGCAAAAACCTAAAAACATTTTAACCTTTTTTGTGGTGGTGGGAACCTTATAATTCTTAATGGATGACAGTATTCTATCGCTGATACGGTACCCATATCTGCCCACATTGTGGTCTAAGGCAATTGTCTCGTAGTATCCAAATGAACATTTAGGTACAGCCAATTTTAATCCGGCAGATCGTAAACATTGGAACATTTTTTCCAAATTCACCAGCATATCCTTAAATGTGTTCGCAAATACAAACATGTCATCAATATAAAAGGCAAAATTATTATCATTCATACCCGCTGTAGCGAGCTAGACACACCGGGTCATCGCTGCGGGAGATGTCACATGTCCCATAGGTGTAAAATTCATGGCAAATTGTCCCCTGGCTGGTATAGTAAAGGCAGTGTATTTCGTTGATTCTTCCGCTAATGGAATTTGAAAAAATCCTTGTTTCAGGTCGGCACTACAGTAGTACCGGCCATATTATGCAGTATTTCTGAAATGTTTCCTATAGAAACTGCATCGAAAACAGACCTGGCTTTACGTAAACGAAAATCCTGCACCATGCGATAAGCTCCTGATTTCTTCTTAACAAGAAAGACTGGGGAATTGTAGGGTGATGTTGTAGGACTGATGACCCCTGCTTCTAGCAAGTTGTCAATTTGCTGATTAATTTCCGAACGCAGGTGTACAGGTATAGGGTAGGCTGGGACATGAAATTCAGAATGGTCCTTTAACTTTATACGATGCGTATAATTAGTGGCACAACCAATGTCCTGCTCAGACCAAGAAAACACATCTACATACCTCTCTAATAATTGTCTAAGTTGCAACTTCTGATCGGGTTCTAATGCTGGATTAATGTCAAATTTAGTAATATCGTGCACTGTTTTTGTCGTGGTGCCCGTTTCCTTGGTCACCATAACGTTAGGTCCTTCGTCATCTGCAATATGACGCGAAGCTGGTACTGGATTTTGCCATGCCTCTGCGGTACCTAAACGTGCTCTTTCCTAATTTTAATTTTGTAAGAATTTGGGTTAGTAATCCTTATTGAAAATGACTCCGGATTTACAATGGCTCGAGGCACCATTAAGCCTGTGTCCATTTGAAACTGTAAATCTGGTTCTAAATAAGTTAAATTCTAATTACTAGAATTTGTCAATTTGACAGGAATACACAAATGAGATCTAGGTTTAATTCTAATTTGTCTGGAAGTTACAAATTCTGGCACATATAGATCCCTGATCAGACTAGCAACTTTTATGGATACGTCAAAGGTTTTTCTGTGTTCCGTCCTTAACTGGTTCCGCGGAGGCGTACCAAATCTCCTCAATGTGAGTCAATTTTGATCAAAATCCAAATTTGCTTTATGAGCTCTTAAAAAATCATTTCCCAATATTGTCCCATGTTCAAAATTTGGAATCATCCGAAAAGGATGGGTAAAATTGCGTCCGTTTATTGCGAATGTTAACAATCTTTAATTTCAATTTGTTCTTTTGCTACTCCCCTTATGGCCGTATGAATTTTAAAACGTTTAGCGGTTGATGGAATACCTCGATCACTGGTAACTGATACTTGCCTCCCGGAATCCAAAAGAAACCTCTGACGTTGTCCCCCTAACACTGTGTTAATGTAAAATAATTCCTCATAGGGGGAAGTAGAGACTGAAATTTGTCTTCCAACAAAATCTGCGCATACGTCTCTTCTATGGGCAGTCTCTGCTCGTTTAAAACCTCCTTGTTCTGAAAACAAGTGGCTGCCGAGTGATTAGGGTAGTTACAAATAGAGCAGCGTGGTCTCCCCCGTTGCTCTTCTCTATCTTCCTGGCCTCGCCCTGCTGAAGACGAGGAACCCCGCGAGTTCTGTCCGCGGAAGTTTCCACGTCCTCGCCATTGTTGGGTATTGCCATATCGCCTATTGCGATCTGAATTGTTGTTATTATTATTATTAGGACGTATATTCCTATACCCCTTATTGTACTGTCGTCTATTATTGTTACCCCGGTAGGAACCTCTATAATTATTTCCTGTCTGATAATGCTCTCTATAGCATGGGTCTCTAAATTGTTTCTGACTAGATAAGTCGGTGCCAGGGTGCTCTTTTTGATCCTCAATGCTATCCAGTCTAAAAGTAAGACTCGCTAATCTTGCTTCCACACCAGTTTCCTGAGCCTGGACTTGAGCTTTGCTACTTGGAGGATTATTAGCTAATTTCAATTGCTCGACCTCCTTTTGCAAGCCATTGAATCTTGCGTCAATCTCTGAAGTAGGTCGTAATTGTGCAGACACAGCAGTAGCCAGATTGTTATTCTGCAATAAAATCTGCTGCTGTTGCAAAAGTGTTGGTGCACTGTGCAAAGGAAGGAATAAACTATCCCTTTGATCTTCACACCTTAGCTCTTTCAGCTTGCGCTGCCTCATCAAAAACTGAAGCTTTTCAAAGGATTTTAAATCCTTAAGCAACCCATGCACTGATTCATACTCTTTATGATGGATATCCTTCATGTAATCCACCTGCAGTCCTAATATAATCTGTTTAATCAGCTGTTGAATGCCCATTTTGGGGTCTGAATAAGTAAAAGTAGCTGCTTGTCACTTAAATAATTTGTATCTGGCTCAGTTTCCTTATGCAACCTGTATCGAATTTGTTCCTCGATCTGGAGTTGATCCAAGGACCCTGTAAATTCATCTTTAAATTTTTTCCGTATATCATCGTAAGACCTGTCTTGATTTTCTGGAACATCTTTCCAAGTCTGATACCATCGTAACGCTGGTCCGGCCAGGAGAGCTAAGAATAATTCCTGCTTTCTGGCGCTGTTCCAATCATTTAAGATGGCAAGGCTATCTACTTTGTCTAAAAATTTCGAAACGTCTTCCCCGGCTATCCCCTGAAATGGGATACCCTCTGAAATAGTTGGGGGAACAAACTGAGACTGAGCCATAGTTGCAAATTGTGTTGGGCCTAAATCTCTAATATCCTGACCTTGGTGCTCTAATTGCTTTTCCTTTTCCTGTTGTTCCAATAACTGTCGTTGAAAGCGTTTTGTTAATATTGGGCTACGTTTAAATTTGGGGGTGGAACTTGCAGTTGGACAGCTGACATCTAAATTAAAACTTGTAGTTCCTCGTGCTATATCTAATAACTGGTCTAATGTTTCATCGAGTTCATCAGCAAGGTAAAAGCTCGACATCTATCATGGCATATATAAATTCTTCTTTCCCCATTAATGTAAAAAAACAACTTTAATCCTTATGTATTTTCAAAATCAAATATGACAAGGACATACTAAAAAAACTAAACAAGTGAGCAAAATGTTTGGGGTGGGTTTGAATTTAAAACTGATTGTTGAAACCTCTACTAGATAACATTTTATTTTCTCATTTATTTTCCGAGGAAATGGATGGGAAGCCCAAATCTCCTCAACGTAACGAAATTTGGGGTAGGGTTGAATTCTAAATAGGTTAACAATTTCTTTTCATTTCTGAAAAAAATGAAAAGGCCGCTAATCTCCACCACGTAATGAACCTTAAAGTTCGTGGGATCTTAAGAGTGCCTAGACTATTAACCAATTAATCAATGGGTGATGTATATTACTCATCATTCATCCTCTGATGAGAGCACTCGTCATTGGCATGACGAGTTAACGCTTGGCAATGCGAAAGGTACAAAATCACACTAAGGAACTGAACTACAGAAAAGACAATGGTCACTCGTTGGGTTTTGTGAACCGTTGAACCTGAATCATGTCTGGGTGTTAGGATAATTACCAGTCTATCTGAAGAATTAAGCTGAATAGAATATGCGAAGTCCTCTGTTAGCTTCTCCAATTCGTCTACCAGAGCGTCGTTCCACTTCTGACCTACTGCTCTGCTAACCATCTCTTCTCTCTCAACTCAATCCCAAAAGTCAGTCCCCTCTCAGCTTGTCTCACCTCTATATTACTAGGCCATCGAGCTCTTCCTCTATGCCGAATCGTGTTATTAATTTCCACTATGCAAACCGCTGACAGCATAAACAGAAGGAACTACCTGTTTTCCTGAATGCTCAGGAGGTTTGCATAGCGCAACACTGTGCATTATAAACATGCCTCAGAGGCTTGAGACAACTGAGAAAAACAAGCGAATGCCCTGGTCAACTTGAAGCGTTCAGAGAGAAATAATGAAATAAACATATAATCTTAGGGATTGATACGTTCTGCCGCGGTGGAAAAAATTTTCCATGTTGAAAATTTAATGTTCTGCACAAACTTGATGGCAATTTTCTCCAGGTGGAGAAAAACTCTATTCAGTGTTTCAAACCCCCCAAATTTCAAGTCGAGTAAGCAGAACCGTAAATATCCTTCAAGGTTCTTTTTCCATTATATTATTTCTGTTTGATTATGTATTATAATAGCGGTTTATAGTTTCTAAGTTCATGGAAAGTGTTAAATTGAAAACCTATCACCGCTACGTTTATCGTCTAGTGGAAGGACCTATTCTAAGTTGGCTACTCTCATCTGGAGCTGAAGTGCAATGTTCTTAAGTTTACGATTTCGGGACTTAGAATTCTTTCGGGGCGGTTAAATAAGATGTTGCGAAATGTACGTGTATTTATCGAAAAGTCAAGTATACATCCTATAGTCCAAATGTGAAAATTAAAACGCTAGTCAGACTCTGAGAGGCATAATAATTCTTCATTTTAAAGAAAATCATCTCTGGCTTGGTTTGTATAGAAAATGAGACTCAAATGGGTATTAGCATTGAACGCCAATTTCTCAAAAAATCATGTTTTGATCCCATAGTTGAAATGTCAGAATTGGAACGTTTTTCAGGCTTTGAGAAACATAATAATTCAACATTTGATAGAAAATCATATTTGGGTTTGTCTGTAGAGAAAATGTGTTATAAACGAGTGCTTGCATTGAACGTGAATTTCTCGAAATATCAAGATATAATCCTATAGTCGAAAAGTCAGTATTAAAACTTTTTTCAGGCTATGAGAAACATAATAATTCAACATTTTAAAGAAAATCATCTCCGGCTTGGCCTGTATAAAAATTGAGTCTCAATTGAGTGTTAGCATTTAAGGCGAATTTCTCGAGAAATCCTATAGTCAAAATGTCACAATTAATGCGCTTTTCTGGCACTGAAAAGCTTAATAATTAAACATATTAATGTAAGTCATCTCTGGGTTGGTCTGTAGAGAAAATGTGTTTCAAACGAGTGCTTAAATTGAACGTGAATTTCTTGAAAAATTAAGATAGAATCGTATAGTCGAAAGGTCAGAATTAAAACGCTCTTGAGGCTCTAAAAAGCTTAATAATTAGACATTTTAAAGAAAATCATCGCTTGCTTGGTCTGTAGAGAAAACAAGTTTCAAACGAAAATTATAATTTAACGGCAATTTCTCGAATACACAAGATACAAACCTATAAAGGAAATTTAATAATTAAAACGCTTTTCATTCTCTGAAAAGCATAATCATTTAACATTTTAAAGAAAATCAACTCTGGCTTGGCTTGTATAGAAAATGAGTGTAAATTGAGTATAAGCATTAAACGCGAATTTCTCAAAAAATCAAGGTTTGATCCTATAGTCAAAATGTCAGAATTAAAACGCTTTTCAGGTTCTGAAAAGCTTAATAATTCAACATTTTAATGTAAATCACCTCTGGCTTGGTCTGTATAAAAAATGAATCTCAAACATCTACTAGCTATGTGAATGTATTTCTCGTAAAATCAAGTATTCATTCTATAGTCCAAATGTCATTAATAAAAAGCTTTTCATGCTCTGAAAGGCATAATAATTCAACGTTTTAATGAAAATCATGTCTGGCTTTGTCTGTAGACAAAATAAGTTTCAAACGAAAATTAGCATTTACCGCGAATTTCTCGAAAACACAAGATATAAACCTATAGAAGAAATGTAATAATTAAAACGCTTTTCAGGCTCTGAAAAGCTTAATAATTTTACATTTTGAAGAAAATCACCTCTGGCTTGGTCTGTATAGAAAATGAGTGTAAATTGAGTATAAGCATTAAACGCGAATTTCTCGAAAAATCAAAGTTTGATCCTATAGTCAAAATGTCAGAATTAAAACGGTTTACACGCATTGAATAGCTTAATAAAAAAACATTTTAATGTAAATCATTTCTGGCTTTGTCTGTAGAGAAAATGAGTTTCAAACTAGTACTAGCATTGAACGCGTATTTCTCGAAAAATCATGTATTCATACTATAGTCCAAATGTCATAATTCAAACGATTTTCAGGTTCTGAAATGCATAATAATTCCACATTTTAAAGAAAATCATATCTCTCTTGATCTGTAAAAAAAATGTGTCTCAACTAAGAATTAGCATTTAACGCGAATTTCTCGAAAAATCAAGTTTTGATCCTATAGTCGAATTGTAAGACATAAAACGCTTTTCAGGCTCTGACAAGCTTAATAATTCAACATTTTAATGAAAATCATCTCTGGCTTTCTTTGTAGAGAAAGTGAGTCTCTAGTATTGAACGCGTTTATCTCGAAAAATCAAGTATTCATCCTATAGTCGAAATGTGATAATTAATAGGATTTTAGGCTCTTATATACATAATAATTCAACATTTTAATGAAAATCATATCTGGCTTGGCCTGTATAGAAAATGAGTTTCAAACGAAAATTAGCATTGATCGCGAATTTCTCGAGAAATCAAGTTTTGATCCTATATTCGAAAGGTAATAATATAAATCTTTTCAGGCTCTGAAAACCATAATAATTCAAAATTTTAAAGGAAATCATCTCTGGCTTGGTCAGTATAAAAAATGAGGCTCAAGTGAGTGTTAGCATTGAACGCAAATTTCTCGAAAAATCAAGTTTTATACAGACCAAGCCAGAGGTGATTTACATTAAAATGTTGAATTATTAAGCTTTTCAGAGATTGAAAAGCTTTTAATTGTGACATTTCGACTATAAGATCAAAGTTGATTTTTCGAGAAATTTGCGTACAATGCTAATACTCACTTGGGACTCATTTTCTATACAGACCAAGCCAGAGATGATTTTCTTTAAAATGTTGAATTATTATGCTTTTCAGAGATTGAAAAGAGTATTAATTATTACATTTCGCCTATAATCTCAAAACTTGATTTTTCGAAAAATTCGCGTTAAATGTTATTTTCGTTTGAAACTCATTTTCTCTACTGACGTAGCCAGTGATGATTTTTTAAAAAATGTCGAATTACAGTAGAGCCAAAACTAGGGGCCGGGTGGGGGAGGGCGCCAGGACAGTTTACTTTCCCTTGGAATATAAGGTTTAGCAGAGTGCGGGGGCAACTGCCAGTCCACACTTCATAATCGTCGCAACTGTACATGCCACAAGAAATGCTTCTACTAATGTTTTTAATCTTTCATTGATTGGTAGGATTTTAGGAAATACTTTTCAAATCATTCAGCTGTTATAAGTTAACACATAATAAGATCTTACATATCAACTTTCTGCATCCGGAAATGCTTGACATAAAATGCATAAATATCAACGGAAATATCCAAGAAACGTAGATAAGCATTCTCGTCCAAAGCCGTTTACTTCCCGAAAAAGATTTTGCAAAGAAGTATGTTTGAACCCATGACCTTCCATTCCATAAGCAAACGCTCCCCCTACACCACACGGTTCACGTTATTTTATGCACTGGGTTCGGATTTCACTTTAAACTGTAGGTCCAGTCCCGATTAGCCTTACTGTGCATAAAGTTGACTTAAAACACCAAATCAACCAATTCATATCCTTTCAGAGTGGGCCTTCTATGATACTGTAGTCAGCCAGCATCCGAAAATACAGTTCTGCTTCGCGTATACCACAGTGAAATTGCATTTAATATTGTGACTAATTTTACTTGAAAACTACAGATAAAAGAGATAATAGTGTCCAGAAAAAGAAAGTCAAAGTAAATCTTCCTACAAAGTATTTTACTCCATTGCCAAACATTTCAGTTAAGAATAATATTAAGCTTTTCCATTGACCGTATTTTTGATTCATGGTGAATTTACTAAAGGGACCATGTGTAGAGATCTAAATATGTTAGGAGCTCAGAAAGAGTTAACATGGAAATTACAACGAACCAGTGGCGTTCGCTCATTAAAATTTTCAGGGTACCACTTTAGTTAAGGATAGCCATCACAATTTGATTTCCATGATAGAATTTCTTGTCAACAATGTTAGGGATATTTTATTTTACATAGATAAATTTTGCCATAAAACGTCGCATTTATGCACTTCAGATTAATCACGACCAATAATTTTAACAACGGAACAAGAAGAAGAGATTTTTTTTGCGATTTTCTCGCAAAATTTTCCCGTTTTTTATAAAGATATTTCTAGTAAGTAAATGTTTTGGGAAATCGACTTGCGTTTGATTAGAATCACGATAAAGTCAAACGAAATTTTGATTGAAATCAGGGAAATTTTACAAAAGGGCAATTTTGGCATTTTATGCACATAGATTAATCAAAATTTTTCAGCAAAATGCCCGGGCTAAGCCTCGGTGATTAGCACAGGCATGTGCAGCAAAAGTCACCACGGCACCGTTAGCCTTTCCAAAAATTAAAAACAGTGTGGTCTACCACAAATGTTATAATTTGAGAATTTATTATTATTATTAATATTTATTATTAGGAAATTTAGTTCACTTACCCAATTTGCACCTTATTCGACGATGCAGCAATAAATTCATTACTTCTTACTGATTAACTTCATGTTAATTTTAGTACAGTAGGTAATAATTAGTAATTTGTATTTATATTGTAATACATTGCATAACTATTCTTGATCTATTTTGTTTGGACAAACCTAAGTGATTGACACACCATTCTTATATGAGTCAAGTATACTTTTCCGCGGCGGGTCTGTCTATAAGACCAAGTGATTTGAATTATACGGCGGACTCAAGAAGTTTTGAGTGGTTAAATTTCTTTTGTTTAAAGAAAATTTGGAATTGAGAAAGTTTTTTATTATTCTTATTGTGTTTAGAATTTGAATTTCACTCTTTTAATTCCCTGATGCCATATTTGTTACCACCTGGAGTTTCAACGAAAGTCCGAAATAGCATTTACTGAATTTTTTGTTTTACATTGCATAATATGAACCACGGCAAATTGCACCGGCCTATCATTTATTAGGAGGCCATTAGAGGCTTGCCAAAGCAACCTCTTAGGACACTAATAGCTTGCTTTGCGCATCTCAAATTTTATATATATATTTTTTTAAGGGTTCACAACATAATATTTTTTTTACATTTAAACAGAATTTAGAACATGCTTTCAACACTTACCTTTGTTATTAATTTTACATTTTGTAATTTTGAAGTGAAATTTATTACTGACAGTAAATTATTTCAGTTTATCAGAACACGTAATGGTATTTTAATATCAGGCTCAGGTCAATTTATTGTCATTCAGAATTTGAATAATAATTTGAACACCCACAGATCAATTCAAATTAACGAGGGGCAATCTATATTTTTTAACTATCAGGATTTTTCTCAAATTATTGTGGATCAACAAATTTTATATACAAGAATTTTAGCTTTTGAACAGGTAAAAATGAGGGAAGTTGAATTACCACTTAATATTCCCAAGAATTTATCTGATTTCACTATTCCCCAATGGACTCCGTTTGAACTTGCCTTAAAGCAACTTAATCAATCTATTAGTAAGGGCATTTCATTTCAGGAATTAGTTTTAAACCCTTTGCCCATGTCTATATTAGTATCTATTATTTGGAATTTGTTACTAACATCTGTATTAGGGTGTTATTTTTATAAGCACCAACAACTTGCAAGACAGGTTCATTCAGAGCAGCACAGTAATAATTAATAATTCAAGGCTATTCAATATCATGGATATTAATATTTTAATTACGGTTGTATATTTTATTTAAATTTTCCTTATTTATTTTCAAAGAGTTATGGCAATTATTTAATCAATTTTTTTTAATTGTATTTTATCTTGATGAGGCAATTTAATTTAATTTTAAGAAAAGGCAATGGAATAAGTTTGGTTTTGTGAGCTTACCAGAATTAAATAAACCTATCCTACGCAGTTTCCTTTCATTTTTATAATTTTCCTTTTATTTTAACCTAACCTGTCTATACGGAACGACGTGGACAAGCAATGCCTACACCAATCATGGGCATTTTGTATGAAGGACCTCCGCAGAAGCTACCATGCAGAAAGACTCATCACCATATTACAAGGAAGCATGCAGACATTTTCTACTACAAGAGGACTACATTTTTCCCGGAAAGCCTGTATTCAACCAGGAATTTTCCAGTTTAGTGTTACAGACTATCAACGACACCTAGTAAAGGAACCAGACAAAATTTCCCTCTACACTGTTTCCAGTTGGGACAAATTTTCCCCTTCTCCCAAGTTTTACGGGTAATTTAACACCCTTTACATTATTTATATGTATATAATAAACCTAGGATGAAGGCCAAGGGTGTTATGTATCAAATACCTTATGCAGGTCTTAAATCTCTTAAAACTATTGATAGTCTTTTAACCAAAAAGCAGCGCAAGAAAAAAAATTCTTGTCTTGCCAAGGGCCATGGTATGAAATTGTTGCTTAGTACCCCCCAATTAAAAAAATTACAGCAATCAAGAAAAAAATCACATGTGGGGGGATTTATATTTACTATCCCTGCCATCTTAGCTGCTCTCGGGGCTGTGGGGAGCTTGGCCGGGGGATCAGCTGCCATAGCAAAAACAGTAATAGATGCCAAAAAGAACAAGGCAGAATTAGATGAGCAGAGGCGCCATAACCTGGCCATGGAGAAACAAGGCAAAGGTGTTAAGAGAGCCATGAATAAGTTTAAAAAAACAAGAGCCGCTTACAAACCAAGATATTGAAGCTTTAATCAAGCCATTGGGCATCAAAAATTTTAGAGGTGTGTACATGTCTGATTCTTTACCAGAACAACCACTCAACAAAGAGTGTGCCATAGTTAATTTAGATAAGTACAAAAATCTGGGCACTCGCTGGATCTGTTATCTTAAATATTTAAAAGATGAGGCATTTGTGTTTGATTCATTTGGAGGTGTTCCACCTGAAAATTTAGTAAAATATCTAAAATCAACTAATCTTTATTACAATAATGCACGTGTTCAAAATTTCAAAGATGTTAATTGTGGATATTTGTGTTTATCTGTTCTTAGATATGTCTCAAATAAATAAACCATCAATTGAAGATTTTCAAAAAGCCTTGTGGTATTTAAAACATCATGGGGGTATTCCATCTCACCAGCCAAAATTCAATATTGAAACTCAAATTACATGATGACATAGTGTATCCCAAAACAATAGCTCTCAGAGCATTTTATGGCATGTACTTGATCCCTAATATTACACACCACAACAACAAAATTGCAGTTGGTGACCAAAACATTGTCATCACTCCAGGGCAGTATAATCTGTCCACTTTAAATGCTCAGTTACCCAGAGGTATAGTGTTAAGTCAAAATTCTGTCACTCACAGAGTAGAGATTGCATCTGCTACAGAGACAGTGGATCTGGGTACTATAGGAGAGCTGTTAGGATTTGAGAACAACACAAAACTTGAACCAGCCATCAAACACACTGCTGTTAATATACCTAAATTCTTAGCCATAGAGACTCTGAATATTCACTGTAATGTGGCCGAGGGTATGATCACCAAATCAAATGGCATAGGCACTCACAAACAAACTGGCATCATTGCAACATTCAAACCTAATTCTGAATTTATGGAGCCAATCATCTACAATCCGTCACCAACATTATATTTTCCTGTGTGCCATAATAGAATAGATTACATTGAGTTGATGGTCACTAACGAAAAAGAAGAATTAGTTGATTTTGCTGGAGCCACAACAACTGCTATCATAGAGATAAATATTTAAATAAAAATACATACAAGAAAAAAATGGAAAATATTGAGAGTTATGAGCTACAATCATTCCCTCCAAACAGGAGGACCTTTGCAAATTTAAATCAACCCAACACAGAGATTGAGGTTGATCTTGATGTAGGGGATGGCTTTATACACCCTCACAGAGCAGATCTATACATCAAATTTGATGTTGTAAAGCTCGATGGTACAGATTATCCGGCAAACACAAATATAAGATTGGTAGATAATTTTGTGCCACATCTGTTCTCTGAAATTGAGATCAGAAAACATGGTGTTGTTATAAACAGAGTGGATTACCCCGGCATTACCTCCACAGCTTTGGCCACACTAAAATTATCCAAAACCGAGGCTTCTTACTACAAAATAGGTGGATTTGAGGCTGGTGATAAGATATTATCTAAAAACCACACAGTACTGTTCCCCATGCGCCTGTTGCCAGGATTCTTCACAGATTACAAAGATATTATGTGGAAGGGTGGTTTAAGAATTACATTTAGAAGAGCTGCCAATGATAATAATGAGTAGTTGTATTTACGATAGGATGAGCACCACTTACAAGTGTAGAAAGGAAGAGCCCTCCTCAAGCAGGTTTGGCTATACTTAAAACAAGCTCAACATGCCCATATGAGCTTTTTGCTCAAGTGTGGAACCCCCTCTAATCCAAGATTTTTGTAAAAATGCCCTCGGGAATTTCTCAGAAAGGAAGAGCCCCCTCAGATTGATTTGCTCATACTTACAAAAGGCACTTCTGTGAGATTTTTGTCCATAAACTTGTCAAAAATTGATATTTTTTTGGCCATACCAGAAATTAAGCCAATACACACACCCACACACACCCATATACACACATATTTACTTCCAATTTAAGTTCAATTGAACCCCAGGTTCAATCTAATATTAAAACAATGCAATATGCAGAGCCCCTCTAGAATTGCTCCGTGACTCTCTCATTTCTTACATCATATGTTTCAAGTAATTCTCCTCTGTGTCAGTGTGTACAATTCCCGAGACGGTAGTATTGATTTTTGCTTTGCATGTTCTCCCCAGCGCCAGTATTTACAGAAATTCCCGAGTATTGCAGCTTTGATGCAATATTGCATCAGCTAGTATTGTGAGAGTGGCTGAGGAGAACAGATGTGTTTTTATAGTGCTCCTCATACTTACAGACTTGTTTGATTTAATATGAATATTAAATATATATTGTTGCCTGATATTTGTTACATCTAGTTTGTTTGTTGTAATCCACTCTTATTTAGGGTCAAGCTTATATTTGCCCCAGCTTGTTATATAAAAATCAATACATAACACTCAGTGCTGGGTCATTGCCATTCAAGATATGCATGTTCGTGCAGGTATTTGCGCTAGGTCAGTGTGAATGAATATTTATTCTCTTTTTCCACTTGTGGGCTATTGGCTTTACAACCTGTCATAAGATAAGCATAAAGATTAGATTTAAAAACCTAGGAAATTTTATATAAATACCAAAGCCAAAAATATTAACACACATACACACATATATACATATATATACACACAAAGCACAGTGCTGAACCCAACTGATATTTTTTATTCAGTATAAAGTTTTGAATTGAAACCCAGGAAATTGTATATAATAAACAACAGCAAAAATGCCTAATCAAAAATATTGCAATCAGTGCAATAAAAATATATTTAGCTCTAATTGGGCCAGACACCAAAAGATTTGTAACCCAGACAAATACAGAACTCCCACAAAAATTTGCCCCAAATGCAATAGAAAATACAGCATGCAATACTTCACATATACACATAAAGATACTTGTTCTGCACAGTCATCAATATTGCCCCCACAACCATCCACATCTGGTCTGAAAAGAAAGCATGAAGCACCTGTTAATGCTGGACCTGCAAAGCAGCCACGCTATGAACCCATCCATAGCAGTTTTAATGCCCAACTTAGGGATTACCGGTTTGTATCAGAGCCAAGATGTGGCATTGAGAATTTTTTGAACAGTGTAAATCCTGATGTGCAGGCAATTCTAAATGCACAAAATGGCTCTTATAAGCTCTCCCTCAAATTGTATACACAATATAAGAAGCCAAACGGCACAAAATTTACACAGCCCCACATAACAGAAACTGTACCGGTATATTCAAATGCAAATTCGGACAGAATAATAAGCAGTTTAATGGATCAATTGAACATTAAACACTCTGAATTTGCGGCAAAAGAGTCTGGATGGAGCCTATGCGGCTCTCCACACAGGCTCTATGTTAATATTTCTGAATTCAGCCCATTACAAGGTTCTACATATTTGCCATTACCTGATAATATTAAAAACAGAAGAGCCGTGGTTAATATAAAAAATACCGACCGGAAATGCTTTTTGTGGTGTATATTAGCTGCTTTGTTTCCAGTTTCAAGAAATCCTCAGAGAATAAATTATTACAAACAACATGAACATGATTTTGACGATGCAATGGAGGGTTTAGAATATCCAATGTCTGTTCAGAATATTGATAAATTTGAAAAAAGGGCCAGGAATATCAATAATAAACAATTATCTATTAATGTATTTATTTGCTCCACTGGCAATTGCCCGATAGAACCTCTCAGAATCAGTACAATTGATGATGAATCTGCTATTCCAATTGATTTGCTCTTAATTGAAGAGGATGGCACAAATCATTACACTCTGATACATAATCTTGAAGCTTTAGTGAGGGCACAACTAGACAAATCTAATAGAATATTTAAGTTGTGCAGAAGATGTTTAACTGTATTTGATGGTCAAAAAATGGTAAAGAGGGTTCCTGAAGAGAATACAGAAATTGCAAAAAATAAGTTAATTGAGCATCTGAAATACTGTGGGAACCATAAACCTGTTCATATGGTGATGCCCAATCCAAGTGAAAAAGCAAAATTCAAAAAGTTTGAAGCCTTGTTGGAACACCCAGCATATATTGTCTGTGATTTTGAATCAATCCTCAAATCTCTTGCATCCTGCAATCCAGATCCTGAAGAATCTTCAATTACACCATACCAGCTACATGAACCTTCCAGCTTTTGTTATGTGGTTGTACAGGATGGTGTTGTTAGTAAAGAATATTCATACATGGGGCCAGATGCCATCAAAATATTTGCACATAAAATAGAAAATGAGTGCCGTGACATAGCATCTAACATCTTATTAAAATCAAGGCCCATGTTGCCTTTAACAGAGGATCAGATTGAAGATTTCAACAATGCAGAAAAATGCCCGGTATATGATTCTGAATTTTCAGATACAAATATCAAGGTGAAACACCATTCTCATACAGATGGTAAATTCTTAATGGTACTGTGTAATAGCTGTAATATTAAGATCAAGAGACCAAAATTTGTCCCCATATTTTGCCATGGAGCATCCAATTATGATTTCCATCATCTGATCAGATATGAGGGGTTTGAGAAGCAGAATTTAAATATTTTAGCTGAAAATGATGAGAAATATATATCTATTAGCAAAATCATTAAAGTTAATGGTGTTCCTATTCACATAAGATTTCTTGATTCTTACAGAATTTTATCTGCTAGCCTGGCTACACTGACCACTCAATTATCTGATGATCAATTCAAAATCACACGTGCATTGTTTCCAAATCAGGATCTGAAATTAATTAGGCGGAAGGGTGTATATCCTTATGATTATGTTACAGATTTTTCTAAATTTGATGAGTCTGCTCTGCCACCACAACAAGCATTTTACAGCAAAATCAGAGGATCTGGAATCAGTGATGATGATTATCACCATGCCCAATTGATGTGGAACAATTTAAAATGCCAGACATTTGGTGATTATCACATGGCATATTTGAAACTTGATGTGACCCTCTTAGCTGATATATTGCAGGCATTCAGAAAATCTTCTATGCAAAATTATAAACTGGACCCAGTGTATTTTTACAGTGCCCCGGGCCTAGCATGGGCTGCAATGTTTTTCAACACCAAAAAGCAATTGGATCTGATCCAAGATCAAAATAAGTATCTGTTCATGGAGGAAGGTATAAGAGGAGGCATGGTGCAATGTTCTCAGAGATATGCCAGAGCAAATAACAAGCATATTCCCAATTATGATCCAGCACGGCCATCAAATTATATAGTGTATGTAGATGCCAACAGCCTCTATGGTCATGCCATGATGCAAAAACTGCCATATGCAGGGCTTGAATGGGATGAAGATTTCAATATTGAGGATCTTCAGGACTTTGATGACCGTGAATATGGCCTCTTCTTAGAGGTTGATCTGACAATTCCTGATGATTTACACAACAAATTTTCTGATCTGCCCCCAATTCCTGAGGTTCAGTGCTCACCTGGCTCTAAACAGAAGAAGCTCATGATGACACTGGATCCAAAACAAGGCTATGTCATATATTACAAGAACCTCCAGTTCCTGATGAAACATGGTGTTCAAGTGACCAAACTTAGAAAAGTTTTGAGGTTCAGGCACTCAAGATGGTTGAAATCATATATTGATACAAACACGGAGCTTTGAACATCTGCAAAGAGCCAATTTGATAAGGCCTTGTTTAAATTGATGGTTAATTCTGTGTATGGCAAAACTATTGAAAATGTCAGAAAACATACCGATGTTAAAATAATTACTTACCCCAGCCTGAGCAAAAAATTGGTTGCAAAGCCTAATTTCAATTACAGAAGAATTTATGATGAAAATATGGCACTTTTCAACATGAAAAAAACAAAGATTAAGTTTGATAAACCTATTTATGTAGGGGCTGCAATATTGGATTTGGCCAAATTACATATGTTAACATTGTATTATGATGTCTTGAAACCTTTTTATGGTGATAATATAAAATTGATGTACATGGACACGGATAGTTTTATTCTTGATATTAAAACAGAAAATGTTTATCAAGATATGGCACAGCCTGAATTGTTTCAATACTTTGATACCAGTGAACATAAAGAGATTCAACAACACCACAACAAAAAAGTGCCTGGCAAGTTAAAAGATGAGACACTTGGTGATGTTATTGTGGAATTTGCTGGGTTAAGTGCCAAGATGTATAGTTTTAAAACATGTAGTGCTGTTGTCAAAAAGGCCAAGGGCATTGGCAGAGTAACTGTTGAAAAAGAGCTCCAATTTGAAGATTATAAAAATTGTCTCAAATCCCAGAATTTAATCAAAACATCAGAATCCAGAATTCAGAGTGTGGATCACTTATTGACTTCAAATGTTGTAAGAAAAGTGGCTCTGGACCCACATGATGATAAGAGATGCATTTTATCATGTGGCATTCATACTTTACCATGGGGTCATTGTGATTTGAAAAATGGCAAACAATGCACAAGCACAGAGCATGATTTGAAATAAATAAACATGCCCATGAACTTATTTGGGTTCAAAAAACAAGGTATTATGGACCTGCCAACACCACAACCCTCTCCTGATATGCTGTCTAAACTGAGTGGCTTGTTAATTATTCATCTGAACAGCATATTTACAGATGTTGATGATGAAACAGGCAAAACATTGTACATATTTAACAATAATTTAAATCATTACCAATTACCTGTAGGTGGGCAATTGCAATTTATTACAACCCCTGAGGGTGATGTCAAAATTTCAGTAGGGAGAAATATTTACAGAATTAAGCACTCAAACATGGTTTCTGGCACTGTTTATACTGTTTCTGCTGGTGACTGCTTATATATTGAGGTCCCTGGATCCTATGATAAGCTTATACCCTTTTTTATAGAATTAAGAATCAGATACTCTATAATAAATAACTACTAAATCAAAAATGCCTAATGCTATTTTTGGCCATACAAGACATGAAGATCACAGTGATGAGATTTTGATGCTTGATGTCAGAGTCAAGAAATTAAGAAGTGATTTACAAGCTTTACAAACCACACTGAATGCCAGTCTTCAATTAGAAATTACAAATTTGCAATCACAATGCATGGACCCTCTTCTTAAAATTGATTCTGAACTCAAATTGCTGCTTCAGAAATATACCGACCTGGCCACATTAGATAATTTTCAAAGTTTAGAAGAAGCTGTAGCAGCTCTTCAAGCCAAATTTAAGACCCAGGCTAACAACTCTGAGCAATTGAAACAACAATTAGAAGAGCAGATAAATAATGTCCAGTCACAACTCCAAACAATTGTCAAAAGCATAAAATCACAAGAAGATTTTGATCTAGTGATTTCCACTCTAAAAGAACAGATTCAGTCACTCGAAATACCTAATCTGGATCCTCTGAACAATGCCATAGCCGAGGTTAAAGAAAAAATTGAGACACTTGAAAATTTTATGAACAATTTGCCATCTTCTGATGCTTTGAATGCAATAACTCGGAGTGTAGCAAATATTAAGCTGCAACTTGAAACATATGAAGATTTTGGAAAAATTCAAAGTTCCATAACCCATCTTGAAGGTACAATAGCAGCAGTGCAAAGTGATTTGGCAAATGTACTTGAATCCAGATTGCCTGGGATTGTAGATACCCTTGTCAGTGTCCAGCAACAAATCACAAAGCTTGAAAACCTCAACACTGAATCTGAACTGTCTCATTTTCATCACTTAATTGATGATATCCAAACAAAACTTGAAATTTTACAACAATCCACACCCTCTCAGGCAGATATAGCCCTGCTCCAAAATGCTATCCAAAATGTGGCTGATGCTTCTGAATTACACAATGTGAAATTGGCACTTGAATTTTTACAAAATACAGTGTCAAATCTTCCTACATCACAGGAACTTAAAAATATTAAGAGAGCAGTGAATCGCATATTGAAATCAGAAGATATCAAGAATATCCAGGCAGAGATCAAACATCTCACTCAGACAGTGGCCACTCTTCCAACTAATCAACATATTAATGAATTGCATGCCCTGTTTGAGGATATCAGAAGACAGGTCCATGATCTTACAGCTCAAAATTCAAAATTGGCAATTGTTGAAAATTTGCAACAAATTGTAGCTAATATCAAGCAACAGCTAGGGACCATGGAATCCAATCAAGCAAATGCTCTGTCTGTTTTTGCCACCCAGCTACAAGAAATTGTGCAACAATACAAGAAACTTGTTGTGGACATAAAAATAAAGCCGGGCCATGATGATGTTGTTAGGACTATCAATGAGCACCTTGAATCTGTAACAAGCAGATTGCTCACAGCAGAAAAGGAAATAACAGGCATAATTGAAAATCCTAAACATTCAGTAATTCTTGAATTGTACAGCATCCCCAACAAAGAATATGATTCTCCATTTACACTAGGTGGCAAAATATATATGCTGTCCCCTGCACAATTTTATTACCAATTTTTTGTTGGGGGTACATTGAGACCAATCAAGATCAAATATTGGCTTCAGCCACAGGCACACCACTACCCCACCTTATCAATAACAAATGCTGATAACAAAGTGAAAATCACCAGTGTAGAATTGGAGGATTTTACAGATCCCAATACATTAGAAACAGCCTATACTGAAGATGATGGCTCTTTGGAATTTAAAACACAAATAGGGGACAAATTATATTTAGAAAATCCTGCAGTATCAGCTGCTGAACACCCCATAGTTGCAATATTCTTGTTTACATATTATGTCTAGAAAAATTATTGTTGATGAATTACACAGACAGGCCCGACATAATTTTAAGAGACTCCCAGTAGTCACAAAAAGCATAGATGATTTATGGCAAAGCGACTTGATTGAAATGGCAAGTGGACAGTTGAAAAACTTAGACAAAATCAACAAGGACTACAAGTATCTACTCACTATCATAGATACATTTTCAAAATTTGCCTGGGCTGTGCCACTCAAATCCAAGACTGGAAAATGTGTTACAGAAGCTTTTAGAACAATTATCAATCAGAGTGGAAGATCCCCGCGCTATTTGCAAACAGATAATGGCAAAGAATTTTATAATTCAGTGTTTCAACAATTTATTAAAAGCCAGTCAATACAACATTACTCGAGTTACAGTGATCTCAAGGCCTCAATTGTAGAGAGATTCAACAGAACCTTAAAAAATCTTATGTATAAACAATTTACCCTCCAAGGTAATTATAAATGGATTAATATTATTCCAGAACTTCTACATAAATATAACAACTCGGTCATTTCCACAATCAACATGAAACCCTCTGAAGTAACTTCATCTGATGAGCAAAAATTGATCAGCACTGTTTATTATCCTAAATATCAGCCAACAACAAGAAAGGCCAAATACAAGATTGGTGATCAAGTAAGAATAAGCAAATATAAGCACTTATTCAAGAGAGGCTTTACAAGAAACTGGAGCACTGAATTATTTACAGTGGTTCAGGTTAAACCCGGGACCCCTAACACATATATAATAAAGGATCACCGAGGAGAAATTCTCAAAGGCCGGTTCTATGAACAAGAGCTCAGCAAAACTAAACAGCCTGACACATATCTCATAGAAAAAATTATCCGCAGAAAAGGCAACAAGTTACTTGTCAAATGGCTGGGACTTCCAGAACACAGCTGGATCGATGCAAACAAAATAATAATATGAACACCTGGGATGTTATAAAAAGGCTGCCAGAACCTGAACAGCAGAATAAGAGAAATGGAAAATTGCTACCTGATAATATTAGGTGTCTTATTGTTGGGCCATCTGCTTGTGGTAAAACTACACTAATGGTTGATAATTTTTTATTGGCACCCAACTGGTTAGACTGGAAAAACAGGCACTTGTATGTTTTTTCTAAGAGCTTGGAACAATTAAAATATCAGCAGCTGATGAAGCTATATGATGGATTGGATATTGCCACTTTTGAACCAGATGTTAAGCCACTTCATGAATGTCTCGATAATTCTGTTGTTGTGTTTGATGACATTATATTGGATAATCAAAACAAGGTTAGGAATTTCTTTACACAGGGCCGGCACAAAAACATTGATTGCTTCTACCTGGCACAGACTTTTTCAAAAATACCCAAGCAACTGATCCGAGACAACAGCAATTTTATATGTGTGTTTCATCAAGATCATACCAACCTCAAACACATACATGATGAATATGTAGGTGGGGACTTGAGCTACAATGATTTTTCCAAGTTTTGCAGCAGGTGCTGGAACCAGGACAGTTATGGGTTTGTCACAATTGATATGACAAGAACACCCAATAGTGGCAAATACAGAAATAAAATCAACAATTTTCTAGACATTGAAACATAAATAAATAACCATGAAAAGGCCAATTATTGATGATCTTAAGTTAAGAGATTATCTTGTAAAAAGATTTAAGGGATGGAAATCAGAGAACCGTGGAATTTATGAAAAACACAAACAAACAGAACAGCCTGTAATTGATGCTATTAATAATTTAGGTAAGAATATCAAAACTGTTACAGAGCAAAATCAAAATTTGCTCACAGAGCTTGTACCTGTAGCTGCAAGGAACATATTAGATTATCCATTCACCCCACTTTCAAGTATTCATACACCTAGTCCTATTGCTCCTAGAAGAATTGAGGCTAGTCAGGATCCTATTGAATTGGGTCTTCTTGCTCAAAAATATTTAACCACACCTAAAGACAACAAAGATGAGGTGTTTGGCTTATATGCTGACACAGAGCTTGATGGTAGCATCATACATAGAATTGGCAATTTCAGAGTAACATTTATGGGAGATGATATAATTGTATATTCAGAATCTCGACTTGGAGAAAAAGGTGCTTTTGTTAAGTATCTCGGAACACCTGGATTGTGGGAACTGATGACTAGGAAAAGGCCTGGCAGCTATACAGATCAGGATTATGAGGATTACAAAGAAATATTAATAAAATCAGATGCTCTATACCAGAACAATGATCCCACACAAAAAAGAGTCAAGTCGAGCAGTGGGGCAAAATACAATAATTTAATCAAGCCCATATGGTCACAAATCAAGACTGGCAGTGGAATCAAACAATACAACACCCTGCCTAAAGAATTTGTGTGGGTTGATGATGTCAGGAAACTTGTAGATAGGTTATTGGTAATAGCTGGGGAGGAAAATGCTGGGAACCACAATTTTTACAATGAAAAGGTTGGAATTATGGACATGATAAGCACAAAATTGTCTAATTTTATAGTGAATGACCCTAAGGGGATTGGATATCTCATAAAAATTATTAATACTCTACCACCCAAATTTTGGAATATTTCTGAGGGCCGGGGCTTGGTTAATGACATTATAAACAAGCTGCCATTTGAACTACACATTCCAGGCTATCAATATTGTGGTCCCGGTACAAAATTGGATCATAGATTAAACAGAGGTGATCCTGGTGTTAATCCCCTAGATGCTGCTTGTAGAGACCATGATATTGCATACAACACACATTCTGATCTTGACAAGAGACATGTTGCAGACAAGAAATTAGAAGAGGCTGAATTTGTTAGATTTGTAAGCAAAGATGCTTCTTTAAGTGAAAAAATAGCAGCATTGGGAACCACCATAGCTATGAGCACCAAACAAAAATTGGGGTGGGGGTTGTGAATATGTATATAATAAACCTACAATGAAGGTCAAGGGTGTTATGTATCAAATACCTTATGCAGGTCTCAAATCTCTTAATACTATTGACAGTCTTTTGACCAACAAGCAGCGCAAGAAAAAAAATTCTTGTATTGCAAAGGGCCATGGGATGAAATTGTTGCTTAGTACCCCCCAATTAAAAAAATTACAGCAATCAAGAAAAAAATCACATGTGGGGGGATTTATATTTACCATCCCTGCCATCTTAGCTGCTCTCGGGGCTGTTGGGAGCTTGGCCGGGGGATCAGCTGCAATAGTAAAAACAGTAATAGATGCCAAGAAAAATAGGGCAGAATTAGATGAGCAGAAGCGCCATAACCTGGCAATGGAGAAACAGGGCAAAGGTGTTAAGAGAGCCATGAATAAGTTTAAAAAAAAACAAGAGCCGCTTACAAACCAAGATATTGAAGCTTTAATCAAGCCATTGGGCATCAAACATTTTAGAGGTGTGCACATGTCTGATTCTTTGCCAGAACAACCACTCAACAAAGAGTGTGGCATTGTTAATTTGGATGAGTACAAAAATCAGGGCACTCACTGGATCTGCTATGTTAAATATTTAAAAAATAAGGCATTTGTGTTTGATTCATTTGGAGGTGTTCCACCTGAAAATTTAATAAAATATCTAAATTCATCTAATCTTTATTACAATAATGCCCGTGTTCAAAATTTCAAAGATGTTAATTGCGGACATTTGTGTTTATCTGTTCTTAGATATATGTCTCAAATAAATAAACCATCAATTGAAGATTTTCAAAAAGCCTTGTGGTATTTAAAACATCATGGGGGTATTTCATCTCACCAGCCAAAATTCAATATTGAAACTCAAATTGCATGATGACATAGTGTATCCCAAAACAATAGCTCTCAGGGCATTTTATGGCATGTACCTAATCCCCAATATTACACACCACAACAATACAATTGCAGTAGGGGATGAAAAAATTGTCATCACTCCAGGGCAATATAATCTATCCACTCTAAATGCTCAATTACCCAGAGGTGTAGTGTTAAGTCAAAATTCTGTCACTCACAGAGTAGAGATTGTATCTGCCACAGAAACAGTAGATCTGGGTACCGTAGGAGAGCTGTTAGGCTTTGAGAACAACAAAAAACTTGAACCAGGCATCAAACACACTGCTATGAATATACCCAAATTCTTGGCCATAGAAACTCTGAATATTCACTGTAATGTGGCTGAGGGTATGATCACCAAATCAAATGGCATAGGTACTCACAAACAAACAGGCATCATTGCAACATTCAAACCTAATTCTGAATTCATGGAGCCAATCATCTACAATCCATCCCCAACATTATATTTTCCTGTGTGCCATAACAGAATAGATAATATTGAATTGATGGTCACTAATGAAAAAGAAGAATTAGTTGATTTTGCTAGAGCCACACCAACTGCAATCATAGAGATTAACATTTAAATAAAAATACATACAAGAAGAAAATGGAAAATATTGAGAGTTATGAGCTACAATCATTCCCCCCAAACAGGAGGACATTTGCAAATTTAAATCAACCCAACACAGAAATTGAGGTTGATCTTGATGTGGGGGATGGATTTATACACCCCCACAGGGCAGATCTATACATCAAATTTGATGTTGTAAAGCTCGATGGTACAGATTACCCGGCAAATACAAATATAAGATTGGTAGATAATTTTGTGCCACATCTCTTCTCTGAAATTGAGATCAGAAAGCATGGCGTTGTTATAAACAGAGTGGATTATCCCGGCATTACCTCCACAGCTTTGGCCACATTAAAATTATCCAAAACCGAGGCTTCTTACTACAAAATCGGTGGATTTGAAGCTGGTGATAAGATATTATCTAAGAACCACACAGTGCTGTTCCCTATGCGCCTATTGCCAGGATTCTTCTCAGATTTCAAAGATATTATGTGGAAGGGTGGGTTAAGAATTACATTTAGAAGAGCTGCCAATGATAACAATGCTTTGATGAAGTACAGTGCAATAAACCCTGCAGGGGAAGCTCTGCCCAATACCCAACCAGATGCAGGCAAATGCACTATTCAGACTATGGAGTTAAGAATCCCTGTTGTTGAATACGAGGCCAGTTATGCTCTTAAATACAAAGCAGATATAATAAAAAATCCACAGATTCCTCTGCAATTTTATACATATAAATGTGTACAGAAGCCCGCAACTGGTACATATTATGAGTTCGATGCTACAATTTCATTCTCCAGCATACAATATGACATGCCTGATTTTGTGGTGGTATTGTTTCAGACTGGGAGACACAACAATCAGGAAAAAAATTCAAGTAAATTTGATAGCTGCAACATCAAGAACATATATCTTAAAAATGGCAGAAATGAGGTATTTCCTAGAGAAAATTACAATTTAGACATGTCCAAGGATGATTTTCTTAAATTATATGAGGCTTTTTCGGCTTTCAAGAGAGTCACTACAGGCAATACGGATATGTATTACACACCAGATGAATTTAAAACACAGAGACCTATGTTTGTAATCAATGCTTCAAAAAGAAAACAGGTTGTGGTAAATGACAGAACAAATATTAAAATTATCTGTGAATTCCATGAGGCATTACCTGATGACACCATATGTACTGTTATTCTCATAGGAGAAAAATCATATGTTTATGATGTAAGAAATGAGAGAGTCACGGAGCAATTCTAGAGGGGCTCTGCATATTGCATTGTTTTAATATTAGATTGAACCTGGGGTCCAATTGAACTTAAATTGGAAGTAAATATGTGTGTATATGGGTGTGTGGGTGTGTGTATTGGCTTAATTTCTGGTATGGCCAAAAAAATATCAATTTTTGACAAGTTTATGGACAAAAATCTCACAGAAGTGCCTTTTGTAAGTATGAGCAAATCAATCTGAGGGGGCTCTTCCTTTCTGAGAAATTCCCGAGGGCATTTTTACAAAAATCTTGGATTAGAGGGGGTTCCACACTTGAGCAAAAAGCTCATATGGGCATGTTGAGCTTGTTTTAAGTATAGCCAAACCTGCTTGAGGAGGGCTCTTCCTTTCTACACTTCTAAGTGGTGCTCATCCTATCGTAAATACAACTACTATAATTCTTTGATGAGGTACAGTGCATTAAACTCTACAGGGGAAGCTCTGCCTAATACCCTACCTGATGAAGGCAAATGCATTATTCAGACTATGGAGCTAAGAATCCCGGTTGTTGAATATGAGGCCAGTTATGGTCTTAAATACAAAGCAGATATTCTAAAAAATCCACAGATTCCTTTACAATTTTATACATATCAATGTGTACAGAAACCTGCCACTGGTACCTAATATGAGTTTGATGCTACAAATTCATTCTCCAGTATACAATATGACATGCCAGATTTTATGGTGGTACTCTTTCAGACTGGAAGACACAATAATCAGGAAAAAAATTCAAGTAAATTTGATAACTGCAACATCAAGAACATATATCTTAAAAATGGCAGAAATGAGGTATTTCCTAGAGAAAATTATAATTTAGACATGTCCAAGGATGATTTCCTCAAATTATATGAGGCATTTACAGCATACAAAAGGGTCACTACTGGCAATACTGACATGAATTACACACCAGATGAATTAAAAGCACAGACACCCATGTTTGTCATCAACACTTCAAAAAGGAAACAAGTTGTGGTTAATGACAGGACAAACATTAAAATTATCTGTGAATTCCACGATACACTCCCTGATGACACCATATGTAGTGTTATTCTCATAGGTGAAAAATCATATGTTTATGATGTAAGAAATGAGAGAGTCACAGAGCAATTCTAGAAGGCCTCTGCATATTACATTGTCTTAGTACTAGATATGCAAGTTGAGGCTGGTGTTCAATTGAACTTTAACCAGAAGTAAATATGTGTGTGTGTGGGTGGGTGTGGGTGAGTGTGTGTGTGTGTGGGTGATTTTTTGGCTTAATTTTAGGTGTAGCCAAAAAAAATATCAAGAGGGGCATATTTTTGACAAGTTTATGGACAACAATCTCACAGAAGTGCTTTTTATAAGTGTAGGCAAATCAATCTGAGGAGGCTCATACTTTCACAGGAAATTCCCGAGGGCATTTTTACAAAAATCTTGGATTAGACAGAGTACCACACTTGAGCAATAAGCTCATATGCACATCTTGAGCTAGTTTTAAGTGTAGGCAAATCAATCTGAGGGGGCTCATACTTTCTCGAGCTTATAATATGGCCTTTTATCTTCCAAGGGAAATAAACTGTCCTTGCCCCCCCCCCCGGCCCCTAGTTTTGGCACCTTACCCCATCAGTTTTGAAACCCAATTGTCGCCACTGAGTATGCATCGCATAAGTATTTACAGTAATATCATATAATCTTATATTACATTATTACAGCACTTCGTACCTGGTAAATAAAAAGGAAAAAATAATAAGGAAAGGTGGGATTTGAACCTACGATGTTTCGATCTTGACGAGAACAGTAAAAAAACGAAAAATGCTGTCATCTAACCAACTACTCCAGGAGATTGTTGACAGAAAGCTCAGTAAAACACGTTAACTCAGTTGAAGCAACATTGTGCCGGAGTTTCGAACCATTTTTCGTCAAGAACCAAGGAAAAGATACACTTTGGAGAATCGTTTGGTGTTGCGCAAAGGTATCTTTACTAAACATTTCGCATAAAATCATCATAAATTTGCCTTCTTGCATTCAAATGTGACCGCAATTCTTTCCAGGTGGATGAGAACCTGTTCAGTGTTTCACAATGTACATACATTTTCCTATTTTCAAATTCAGAACCAAGAATCTTGAAATATTTTCAACATTCGTATTTCTACTTAACATTTTTTTGTCTACTCATATATTTTATTGCTGCTTTAGGGTATCTTTACTTTATGGAATGTGAAAGAATGAAACAAAAAATCACGAGCTTTTTCATTCAGGAAGAAGAATTGTTGCAAAGTTGGCTACTCTTAGTTGGCTCTGAAGCGCTATGCTGCCAATTTTACGAATTCCGGACTTTGAAATTTTTCGGGTGGTCAAATAAATGTTGCGAAGTGTACATAACTAGTAGTTGTTTGAGACTCATTTTTTATACAGACCAAGCCAGACGTAATTTACAATAAAATGTTGAATTATTAGGCTTTTCAGAGCCTGAAAAGCGCTTTAATTGTCACATTTCGACTATAGGATCAAAACTTGATTTTTCGAGAAATTTGCGTTCAATGCTAAGACTCATTTTTTATACAGACCAAGCCAGAGATGATTTCCTTTAAAATGTTGAATTATTATGGTTTTCAGAGCCTGAAAAGCGTTTTAATTAAAACCTTTCGACTATAGGATCAAAACTTGATTTTTCGAGAAATTCGCGATCAATCCTAATTTTCGTTTGAAACTCATTTTCTTTACAGACCAAGCCAGAGATGATTTACATTAAAATGTTAAATTATTAAGCTTCTCAGAGCCTGAAAAGTGATTTAATTCGGACTATGCGACTATAGGTTCATAACTTGATTTTTCGAGAAATAAGCGTTCAATGCTAAAACTCTCTTGAGACACATCTTTTATAGAGACCAAGCGAGACATGATTTCCTTTAAAATGTTGAATTATTATGCTTTTCAGAGCCTCAAAAGCGTTTGAATTATTACATTTCTACTATAGGATCAAAACTTGATTTTTCGAGTAATTCGCGTTCAATACTAATTTTCGTTTGAAACTCATTTTCTTTACAGACCAAGCTAGAGATGATTTACATTAAAATGTTAAATTATTAAGCTTTTCAGAGCCTGAAAAGCGTTTTAATTATTACATTTCCCCTATAGGTTTAAATCTTGTGTTTTCGAAAAATTCGCGTTAAATGCTAACTTTCGTTTCAAACTTGTTTTCTCTTCAGACCAAGCCAGAGATGATTTTCATTAAAATCAGAGCCTGAAAAGCTTTTTAATTATGACATTTGAATTATAGATTAAATACTTGATTTTTCGAGAAATACACGTACATAGCTAGTAGATGTTTGAGACTCATTTTCTCTACAGACCTAGCCAGAGATGATTTTCTTTAAAATGTCGAATTATTAAGCTTTTTAGAGCCTGAAATGCGTTTAATTTCTGGCTTTACGACTATACGATTATATCTTGAATTTCGAGTAATTCACGTTCAATGCAAGCACTCGTTCGAAACAAATTTTCTCTACAGACCTAGCCTAGGATGATTTTCTTTAAAATATTCAATTATTATATTTCTCAGAGCCTGAAAAGCGTTTTAATTCTGACATTTCAACTTTAGGATAAAAACTTGATTTTTTGGGAAATTCGCGTTTAAAGCTAATACTCATTTTAGTCTCATTTTATATACAGACTAAGCCAGAGATGATTTTCTTTAAAATGTTGAATTATTATGTGTTTCAGAGCCTGAAAAGCGTTTTAATTTTTACATTTCGACAATAGGATTTTATCTTGAATTTTCGAGAAATTCGAGTTAAATGCTAATTTTCGTTTGAAACTTATTTTCTGTACAGACCATGCCAGAGGTGGTTTTCTTTAAAATCTTGAATTATTATGCCTTTCAGAGTCTGAAAAGCGTTTTAATTCTGACATTTTAACTATAGGATGAATACTTGATTTTTCGAGAAATACACGTATACTTCGCAACATCTTATTTGACCGCCCCGAAAGAATTCTAAGTCCCAAAATCGTAAACTTAGCAACATCGCACTTCAACTCCAGGTGAGAGTAGCCAACTTTGAGTAGGTCCTTCCACTAGACGATAAACGCTGCGGTGTTAGGTTTTCAATTTAACACTTTCCATGAAGTTAGAAACAATATACCGCTATTATATTACATAATCAAACAGAAGTAATAAATTGGAAAAAGAACCTTGAAGGATATTTACGGTTCTGCTTACTCGACTTGAAATTTGGGGGGTTTGAAACACTGAATTGAGTTTTTCTCCTCCTGGAGGAAATTGCCATCAAGTTTGTGCAATAAGAAGCAAATTTGTGAGGAGTTTATGCGACATTTTATTTACAATACCTTGCATAATATCGAACAGTTCTCAAAAACATATATTTTACACGAATTGTCGAAAAAATGTGCTTGAAACACAGGAAGTTGGAAGTCTTCATAAACGTCAACATGTTTTTAAGGGTATAACTTCATTAAGTTAAGGTAGAGCAGTTGGTTAGCCGCTGTTATCATTATTTTTAATCAAGCTTGAAAGGTCGCGGGTTCAAATCCCACATCATGATTAATTCACAAATCACATATATGTATTCAGGATGCAAAATGTAATGTTATTTAAGTTATGTATTATATGTTCTTCACTGACACCTAAAATATTGATTCTTTGATTTCGATATACTAAAAAAAGATATACAGTTATGTCAAGTAGTGATGTAGTGCAGTACTGTAACGAAGGAGAGCGTTTAATGAGTTCAAATTGCTAAGATTGGTAATTTTATGTCCGTTCCTTCCTAATGACTGTTGTCAATTCCCTCACCACCATCTTAGCATGCGTCTAAAACTAAAAGTAAATCGCTAATTAACATAAATAAATTGTTATTGCGACGAAGGCAGATTCGATAAGAAACTACTAATAAGTATTTATATAGTGAGTGACAAACAAAAAAATTCAAAACCTCATAATGATCGTTAATACCTCACTGCTTTGTATCTAAAAAACATTGATTGCTTCTACCTGGCACAGACTTTTTCAAAAATTCCGAAGCAGCTGATCCGAGACAACAGCAATTTTATATGTGTGTTTCATCAAGACCATACCAACCTCAAACACGTACATGATGAATATGTAGGTGGGGACTTGAGCTACAATGATTCTTCTAAGATTTGCAGTAGGTGCTGGAACCAGGACAGTTATGGGTTTGTCACAATTGATATGACAAGAAAACCCAATAGTGGCAAATACAGAAATAAAATCAACAATTTTCTAGACATTGAAACATATATAAATAAACATGAAAAGGCCAATCATTGATGATCTTAAATTAAAAGATTATCTTGTAAAAAGATTTAAGGGATGGAAATCAGAGAACCGAGGTTTTTATGAGCAACACAAGCGCACAGAACAGCATATTATTGATGCTATTAGTGAATTAGGTAAAAATATCAAAACTGTTACAGAGCAAAATCAAAATTTAATCACAGAGCTTGTACCAGTAGCTGCAAGAAACATATTAGATTATCCATTCACCCCACTTTCTAGTATTCATACACCTAGTCCTGTTGGTCCTCGAAGAATTGAAGCTACTCACGATCCTATTGAATTGGGTCTTCTTGCTCAAAAATATTTAAGCACACCTAAAGACAACATAGATGAGGTTTTTGGCTTATATGCTGACACAGAGCGTGATGGTAGCATCATACATAGAATTGGCAATTTCAGAGTAACATTTATGGGAGATGACCTGATTGTATATTCAGAATCTCGTCTTGGAGAAAAAGGTGCTTTTGTTAAGTATCCCGGCACACCTGGATTGTGGGAACTGATGACTAGGAAGAGACCTGGCAGCTATACAGATCAAGATTATGAGTATTACAAAGAAAATATTAATAAAATCAGATGCTCTATACCAGAACAATGATCCCACACAAAAAAGAGTCAAGTCGAGCAGTGGAGCAAAATACAACAATTTAATCAAGCCCATATGATCACAAATCAAGACAGGTAGTGGAATCAAACAACACAACACCCTGCCTAAAGAATTTGTGTGGGTTGATGATGTCAGGAAACTTGTAGATAGGTTGCTGGTGATAGCTGGGGAGGAAAATGCAGGCAACCACAATTTTTACAATGAAAAGGTTGGAATTATGGACATGATGAGCACAAAATTGTCTAATTTTATAGTGAATGACACTAAGGGGATTGGATATCTTATAAAAATTATTAATACTCTACCACCTAAATTTTGGAATATCTCTGAGGGTCGGGGGCTGGTTAATGACATCATAAACAAGCTGCCATTTGAACTACACATTCCAGGCTATCAATATTGTGGTCCCGGCACAAAATTGGACCATAGATTAAACAGAGGGGACCCTGGTGTTAATCCCCTAGATGCTGCTTGTAGAGACCATGACATAGCATACAACACACATTCTGATCTTGACAAGAGACATGTTGCAGACAAGAAATTAGAAGAGGCTGCATTTGGTAGATTTGTAAGCAAAGATGCTTCTTTAAGTGAGAGAATAGCAGCATTGGGAACCACCATAGCTATGAACACCAAAAAAAAACTGGGGTGGGGGCTGTGAATATGTATATAATAAACCTAGGATGAAGGCCAAGGGTGTTATGTATCAAATACCTTATGCAGGTCTTAAATCTCTTAAAACTATTGATAGTCTTTTAACCAAAAAGCAGCGCAAGAAAAAAAAATTCTTGTCTTGCCAAGGGCCATGGTATGAAATTGTTGCTTAGTACCCCCCAATTAAAAAAATTACAGCAATCAAGAAAAAAATCACATGTGGGGGGATTTATATTTACTATCCTTGCCATCTTAGCTGCTCTCGGGGCTGTGGGGAGCTTGGCCGGGGGATCAGCTGCCATAGCAAAAACAGTAATAGATGCCAAAAAGAATAAGGCAGAATTAGATGAGCAGAGGCGCCATAACCTGGCCATGGAGAAACAAGGCAAAGGTGTTAAGAGAGCCATGAATAAGTTTAAAAAAACAAGAGCCGCTTACAAACCAAGATATTGAAGCTTTAATCAAGCCATTGGGCATCAAAATTTTTAGAGGTGTGTACATGTCTGATTCTTTACCAGAACAACCACTCAACAAAGAGTGTGCCATAGTTAATTTAGATAAGTACAAAAATCTGGGCACTCGCTGGATCTGTTATCTTAAATATTTAAAAGATGAGGCATTTGTGTTTGATTCATTTGGAGGTGTTCCACCTGAAAATTTAGTAAAATATCTAAAATCAACTAATCTTTATTACAATAATGCACGTGTTCAAAATTTCAAAGATGTTAATTGTGGATATTTGTGTTTATCTGTTCTTAGATATATGTCTCAAATAAATAAACCATCAATTGAAGATTTTCAAAAAGCCTTGTGGTATTTAAAACATCATGGGGGTATTCCATCTCACCAGCCAAAATTCAATATTGAAACTCAAATTACATGATGACATAGTGTATCCCAAAACAATTGCTCTCAGAGCATTTTATGGCATGTACTTGATCCCTAATATTACACACCACAACAACAAAATTGCAGTTGGTGACCAAAACATTGTCATCACTCCAGGGCAGTATAATCTGTCCACTTTAAATGCTCAGTTACCCAGAGGTATAGTGTTAAGTCAAAATTCTGTCACTCACAGAGTAGAGATTGCATCTGCTACAGAGACAGTGGATCTGGGTACTATAGGAGAGCTGTTAGGATTTGAGAACAACACAAAACTTGAACCAGCCATCAAACACACTGCTGTTAATATACCTAAATTCTTAGCCATAGAGACTCTGAATATTCACTGTAATGTGGCCGAGGGTATGATCACCAAATCAAATGGCATAGGCACTCACAAACAAACTGGCATCATTGCAACATTCAAACCTAATTCTGAATTTATGGAGCCAATCATCTACAATCCGTCACCAACATTATATTTTCCTGGGGGCCATAATAGAATAGATTACATTGAGTTGATGGTCACTAACGAAAAAGAAGAATTAGTTGATTTTGCTGGAGCCACAACAACTGCTATCATAGAGATAAATATTTAAATAAAAATACATACAAGAAAAAAATGGAAAATATTGAGAGTTATGAGCTACAATCATTCCCTCCAAACAGGAGGACCTTTGCAAATTTAAATCAACCCAACACAGAGATTGAGGTTGATCTTGATGTAGGGGATGGCTTTATACACCCTCACAGAGCAGATCTATACATCAAATTTGATGTTGTAAAGCTCGATGGTACAGATTATCCGGCAAACACAAATATAAGATTGGTAGATCATTTTGTGCCACATCTGTTCTCTGAAATTGAGATCAGAAAACATGGTGTTGTTATAAACAGAGTGGATTACCCCGGCATTACCTCCACAGCTTTGGCCACACTAAAATTATCCAAAACCGAGGCTTCTTACTACAAAATAGGTGGATTTGAGGCTGGTGATAAGATATTATCTAAAAACCACACAGTACTGTTCCCCATGCGCCTGTTGCCAGGATTCTTCACAGATTACAAAGATATTATGTGGAAGGGTGGTTTAAGAATTACATTTAGAAGAGCTGCCAATGATAATAATGAGTAGTTGTATTTACGATAGGATGAGCACCACTTACAAGTGTAGAAAGGAAGAGCCCTCCTCAAGCAGGTTTGGCTATACTTAAAACAAGCTCAACATGCCCATATGAGCTTTTTGCTCAAGTGTGGAACCCCCTCTAATCCAAGATTTTTGTAAAAATGCCCTCGGGAATTTCTCAGAAAGGAAGAGCCCCCTCAGATTGATTTGCTCATACTTACAAAAGGCACTTCTGTGAGATTGATATTTTTTTGGCCATACCAGAAATTAAGCCAATACACACACCCACACACACCCATATACACACATATTTACTTCCAATTTAAGTTCAATTGAACCCCAGGTTCAATCTAATATTAAAACAATGCAATATGCAGAGCCCCTCTAGAATTGCTCCGTGACTCTCTCATTTCTTACATCATATGTTTCAAGTAATTCTCCTCTGTGTCAGTGTGTACAATTCCCGAGACGGTAGTATTGATTTTTGCTTTGCATGTTCTCCCCAGCGCCAGTATTTACAGAAATTCCCGAGTATTGCAGCTTTGATGCAATATTGCATCAGCTAGTATTGTGAGAGTGGCTGAGGAGAACAGATGTGTTTTTATAGTGCTCCTCATACTTACAGACTTGTTTGATTTAATATGAATATTAAATATATATTGTTGCCTGATATTTGTTACATCTAGTTTGTTTGTTGTAATCCACTCTTATTTAGGGTCAAGCTTATATTTGCCCCAGCTTGTTATATAAAAATCAATACATAACACTCAGTGCTGGGTCATTGCCATTCAAGATATGCATGTTCGTGCAGGTATTTGCGCTAGGTCAGTGTGAATGAATATTTATTCTCTTTTTCCACTTGTGGGCTATTGGCTTTACAACCTGTCATAAGATAAGCATAAAGATTAGATTTAAAAACCCAGGAAATTTTATATAAATACCAAAGCCAAAAATATTAACACACATACACACATATATACATATATATACACACAAAGCACAGTGCTGAACCCAACTGATATTTTTTATTCAGTATAAAGTTTTGAATTGAAACCCAGGAAATTGTATATAATAAACAACAGCAAAAATGCCTAATCAAAAATATTGCAATCAGTGCAATAAAAATATATTTAGCTCTAATTGGGCCAGACACCAAAAGATTTGTAACCCAGACAAATACAGAACTCCCACAAAAATTTGCCCCAAATGCAATAGAAAATACAGCATGCAATACTTCACATATACACATAAAGATACTTGTTCTGCACAGTCATCAATATTGCCCCCACAACCATCCACATCTGGTCTGAAAAGAAAGCATGAAGCACCTGTTAATGCTGGACCTGCAAAGCAGCCACGCTATGAACCCATCCATAGCAGTTTTAATGCCCAACTTAGGGATTACCGGTTTGTATCAGAGCCAAGATGTGGCATTGAGAATTTTTTGAACAGTGTAAATCCTGATGTGCAGGCAATTCTAAATGCACAAAATGGCTCTTATAAGCTCTCCCTCAAATTGTATACACAATATAAGAAGCCAAACGGCACAAAATTTACACAGCCCCACATAACAGAAACTGTACCGGTATATTCAAATGCAAATTCGGACAGAATAATAAGCAGTTTAATGGATCAATTGAACATTAAACACTCTGAATTTGCGGCAAAAGAGTCTGGATGGAGCCTATGCGGCTCTCCACACAGGCTCTATGTTAATATTTCTGAATTCAGCCCATTACAAGGTTCTACATATTTGCCATTACCTGATAATATTAAAAACAGAAGAGCCGTGGTTAATATAAAAAATACCGACCGGAAATGCTTTTTGTGGTGTATATTAGCTGCTTTGTTTCCAGTTTCAAGAAATCCTCAGAGAATAAATTATTACAAACAACATGAACATGATTTTGACGATGCAATGGAGGGTTTAGAATATCCAATGTCTGTTCAGAATATTGATAAATTTGAAAAAAGGGCCAGGAATATCAATAATAAACAATTATCTATTAATGTATTTATTTGCTCCACTGGCAATTGCCCGATAGAACCTCTCAGAATCAGTACAATTGATGATGAATCTGCTATTCCAATTGATTTGCTCTTAATTGAAGAGGATGGCACAAATCATTACACTCTGATACATAATCTTGAAGCTTTAGTGAGGGCACAACTAGACAAATCTAATAGAATATTTAAGTTGTGCAGAAGATGTTTAACTGTATTTGATGGTCAAAAAATGGTAAAGAGGGTTCCTGAAGAGAATACAGAAATTGCAAAAAATAAGTTAATTGAGCATCTGAAATACTGTGGGAACCATAAACCTGTTCATATGGTGATGCCCAATCCAAGTGAAAAAGCAAAATTCAAAAAGTTTGAAGCCTTGTTGGAACACCCAGCATATATTGTCTGTGATTTTGAATCAATCCTCAAATCTCTTGCATCCTGCAATCCAGATCCTGAAGAATCTTCAATTACACCATACCAGCTACATGAACCTTCCAGCTTTTGTTATGTGGTTGTACAGGATGGTGTTGTTAGTAAAGAATATTCATACATGGGGCCAGATGCCATCAAAATATTTGCACATAAAATAGAAAATGAGTGCCGTGACATAGCATCTAACATCTTATTAAAATCAAGGCCCATGTTGCCTTTAACAGAGGATCAGATTGAAGATTTCAACAATGCAGAAAAATGCCCGGTATATGATTCTGAATTTTCAGATACAAATATCAAGGTGAAACACCATTCTCATACAGATGGTAAATTCTTAATGGTACTGTGTAATAGCTGTAATATTAAGATCAAGAGACCAAAATTTGTCCCCATATTTTGCCATGGAGCATCCAATTATGATTTCCATCATCTGATCAGATATGAGGGGTTTGAGAAGCAGAATTTAAATATTTTAGCTGAAAATGATGAGAAATATATATCTATTAGCAAAATCATTAAAGTTAATGGTGTTCCTATTCACATAAGATTTCTTGATTCTTACAGAATTTTATCTGCTAGCCTGGCTACACTGACCACTCAATTATCTGATGATCAATTCAAAATCACACGTGCATTGTTTCCAAATCAGGATCTGAAATTAATTAGGCGGAAGGGTGTATATCCTTATGATTATGTTACAGATTTTTCTAAATTTGATGAGTCTGCTCTGCCACCACAACAAGCATTTTACAGCAAAATCAGAGGATCTGGAATCAGTGATGATGATTATCACCATGCCCAATTGATGTGGAACAATTTAAAATGCCAGACATTTGGTGATTATCACATGGCATATTTGAAACTTGATGTGACCCTCTTAGCTGATATATTGCAGGCATTCAGAAAATCTTCTATGCAAAATTATAAACTGGACCCAGTGTATTTTTACAGTGCCCCGGGCCTAGCATGGGCTGCAATGTTTTTCAACACCAAAAAGCAATTGGATCTGATCCAAGATCAAAATAAGTATCTGTTCATGGAGGAAGGTATAAGAGGAGGCATGGTGCAATGTTCTCAGAGATATGCCAGAGCAAATAACAAGCATATTCCCAATTATGATCCAGCACGGCCATCAAATTATATAGTGTATGTAGATGCCAACAGCCTCTATGGTCATGCCATGATGCAAAAACTGCCATATGCAGGGCTTGAATGGGATGAAGATTTCAATATTGAGGATCTTCAGGACTTTGATGACCGTGAATATGGCCTCTTCTTAGAGGTTGATCTGACAATTCCTGATGATTTACACAACAAATTTTCTGATCTGCCCCCAATTCCTGAGGTTCAGTGCTCACCTGGCTCTAAACAGAAGAAGCTCATGATGACACTGGATCCAAAACAAGGCTATGTCATATATTACAAGAACCTCCAGTTCCTGATGAAACATGGTGTTCAAGTGACCAAACTTAGAAAAGTTTTGAGGTTCAGGCACTCAAGATGGTTGAAATCATATATTGATACAAACACGGAGCTTTGAACATCTGCAAAGAGCCAATTTGATAAGGCCTTGTTTAAATTGATGGTTAATTCTGTGTATGGCAAAACTATTGAAAATGTCAGAAAACATACCGATGTTAAAATAATTACTTACCCCAGCCTGAGCAAAAAATTGGTTGCAAAGCCTAATTTCAATTACAGAAGAATTTATGATGAAAATATGGCACTTTTCAACATGAAAAAAACAAAGATTAAGTTTGATAAACCTATTTATGTAGGGGCTGCAATATTGGATTTGGCCAAATTACATATGTTAACATTGTATTATGATGTCTTGAAACCTTTTTATGGTGATAATATAAAATTGATGTACATGGACACGGATAGTTTTATTCTTGATATTAAAACAGAAAATGTTTATCAAGATATGGCACAGCCTGAATTGTTTCAATACTTTGATACCAGTGAACATAAAGAGATTCAACAACACCACAACAAAAAAGTGCCTGGCAAGTTAAAAGATGAGACACTTGGTGATGTTATTGTGGAATTTGCTGGGTTAAGTGCCAAGATGTATAGTTTTAAAACATGTAGTGCTGTTGTCAAAAAGGCCAAGGGCATTGGCAGAGTAACTGTTGAAAAAGAGCTCCAATTTGAAGATTATAAAAATTGTCTCAAATCCCAGAATTTAATCAAAACATCAGAATCCAGAATTCAGAGTGTGGATCACTTATTGACTTCAAATGTTGTAAGAAAAGTGGCTCTGGACCCACATGATGATAAGAGATGCATTTTATCATGTGGCATTCATACTTTACCATGGGGTCATTGTGATTTGAAAAATGGCAAACAATGCACAAGCACAGAGCATGATTTGAAATAAATAAACATGCCCATGAACTTATTTGGGTTCAAAAAACAAGGTATTATGGACCTGCCAACACCACAACCCTCTCCTGATATGCTGTCTAAACTGAGTGGCTTGTTAATTATTCATCTGAACAGCATATTTACAGATGTTGATGATGAAACAGGCAAAACATTGTACATATTTAACAATAATTTAAATCATTACCAATTACCTGTAGGTGGGCAATTGCAATTTATTACAACCCCTGAGGGTGATGTCAAAATTTCAGTAGGGAGAAATATTTACAGAATTAAGCACTCAAACATGGTTTCTGGCACTGTTTATACTGTTTCTGCTGGTGACTGCTTATATATTGAGGTCCCTGGATCCTATGATAAGCTTATACCCTTTTTTATAGAATTAAGAATCAGATACTCTATAATAAATAACTACTAAATCAAAAATGCCTAATGCTATTTTTGGCCATACAAGACATGAAGATCACAGTGATGAGATTTTGATGCTTGATGTCAGAGTCAAGAAATTAAGAAGTGATTTACAAGCTTTACAAACCACACTGAATGCCAGTCTTCAATTAGAAATTACAAATTTGCAATCACAATGCATGGACCCTCTTCTTAAAATTGATTCTGAACTCAAATTGCTGCTTCAGAAATATACCGACCTGGCCACATTAGATAATTTTCAAAGTTTAGAAGAAGCTGTAGCAGCTCTTCAAGCCAAATTTAAGACCCAGGCTAACAACTCTGAGCAATTGAAACAACAATTAGAAGAGCAGATAAATAATGTCCAGTCACAACTCCAAACAATTGTCAAAAGCATAAAATCACAAGAAGATTTTGATCTAGTGATTTCCACTCTAAAAGAACAGATTCAGTCACTCGAAATACCTAATCTGGATCCTCTGAACAATGCCATAGCCGAGGTTAAAGAAAAAATTGAGACACTTGAAAATTTTATGAACAATTTGCCATCTTCTGATGCTTTGAATGCAATAACTCGGAGTGTAGCAAATATTAAGCTGCAACTTGAAACATATGAAGATTTTGGAAAAATTCAAAGTTCCATAACCCATCTTGAAGGTACAATAGCAGCAGTGCAAAGTGATTTGGCAAATGTACTTGAATCCAGATTGCCTGGGATTGTAGATACCCTTGTCAGTGTCCAGCAACAAATCACAAAGCTTGAAAACCTCAACACTGAATCTGAACTGTCTCATTTTCATCACTTAATTGATGATATCCAAACAAAACTTGAAATTTTACAACAATCCACACCCTCTCAGGCAGATATAGCCCTGCTCCAAAATGCTATCCAAAATGTGGCTGATGCTTCTGAATTACACAATGTGAAATTGGCACTTGAATTTTTACAAAATACAGTGTCAAATCTTCCTACATCACAGGAACTTAAAAATATTAAGAGAGCAGTGAATCGCATATTGAAATCAGAAGATATCAAGAATATCCAGGCAGAGATCAAACATCTCACTCAGACAGTGGCCACTCTTCCAACTAATCAACATATTAATGAATTGCATGCCCTGTTTGAGGATATCAGAAGACAGGTCCATGATCTTACAGCTCAAAATTCAAAATTGGCAATTGTTGAAAATTTGCAACAAATTGTAGCTAATATCAAGCAACAGCTAGGGACCATGGAATCCAATCAAGCAAATGCTCTGTCTGTTTTTGCCACCCAGCTACAAGAAATTGTGCAACAATACAAGAAACTTGTTGTGGACATAAAAATAAAGCCGGGCCATGATGATGTTGTTAGGACTATCAATGAGCACCTTGAATCTGTAACAAGCAGATTGCTCACAGCAGAAAAGGAAATAACAGGCATAATTGAAAATCCTAAACATTCAGTAATTCTTGAATTGTACAGCATCCCCAACAAAGAATATGATTCTCCATTTACACTAGGTGGCAAAATATATATGCTGTCCCCTGCACAATTTTATTACCAATTTTTTGTTGGGGGTACATTGAGACCAATCAAGATCAAATATTGGCTTCAGCCACAGGCACACCACTACCCCACCTTATCAATAACAAATGCTGATAACAAAGTGAAAATCACCAGTGTAGAATTGGAGGATTTTACAGATCCCAATACATTAGAAACAGCCTATACTGAAGATGATGGCTCTTTGGAATTTAAAACACAAATAGGGGACAAATTATATTTAGAAAATCCCGCAGTATCAGCTGCTGAACACCCCATAGTTGCAATATTCTTGTTTACATATTATGTCTAGAAAAATTATTGTTGATGAATTACACAGACAGGCCCGACATAATTTTAAGAGACTCCCAGTAGTCACAAAAAGCATAGATGATTTATGGCAAAGCGACTTGATTGAAATGGCAAGTGGACAGTTGAAAAACTTAGACAAAATCAACAAGGACTACAAGTATCTACTCACTACCATAGATACATTTTCAAAATTTGCCTGGGCTGTGCCACTCAAATCCAAGACTGGAAAATGTGTTACAGAAGCTTTTAGAACAATTATCAATCAGAGTGGAAGATCCCCGCGCTATTTGCAAACAGATAATGGCAAAGAATTTTATAATTCAGTGTTTCAACAATTTATTAAAAGCCAGTCAATACAACATTACTCGAGTTACAGTGATCTCAAGGCCTCAATTGTAGAGAGATTCAACAGAACCTTAAAAAATCTTATGTATAAACAATTTACCCTCCAAGGTAATTATAAATGGATTAATATTATTCCAGAACTTCTACATAAATATAACAACTCGGTCATTTCCACAATCAACATGAAACCCTCTGAAGTAACTTCATCTGATGAGCAAAAATTGATCAGCACTGTTTATTATCCTAAATATCAGCCAACAACAAGAAAGGCCAAATACAAGATTGGTGATCAAGTAAGAATAAGCAAATATAAGCACTTATTCAAGAGAGGCTTTACAAGAAACTGGAGCACTGAATTATTTACAGTGGTTCAGGTTAAACCCGGGACCCCTAACACATATATAATAAAGGATCACCGAGGAGAAATTCTCAAAGGCCGGTTCTATGAACAAGAGCTCAGCAAAACTAAACAGCCTGACACATATCTCATAGAAAAAATTATCCGCAGAAAAGGCAACAAGTTACTTGTCAAATGGCTGGGACTTCCAGAACACAGCTGGATCGATGCAAACAAAATAATAATATGAACACCTGGGATGTTATAAAAAGGCTGCCAGAACCTGAACAGCAGAATAAGAGAAATGGAAAATTGCTACCTGATAATATTAGGTGTCTTATTGTTGGGCCATCTGCTTGTGGTAAAACTACACTAATGGTTGATAATTTTTTATTGGCACCCAACTGGTTAGACTGGAAAAACAGGCACTTGTATGTTTTTTCTAAGAGCTTGGAACAATTAAAATATCAGCAGCTGATGAAGCTATATGATGGATTGGATATTGCCACTTTTGAACCAGATGTTAAGCCACTTCATGAATGTCTCGATAATTCTGTTGTTGTGTTTGATGACATTATATTGGATAATCAAAACAAGGTTAGGAATTTCTTTACACAGGGCCGGCACAAAAACATTGATTGCTTCTACCTGGCACAGACTTTTTCAAAAATACCCAAGCAACTGATCCGAGACAACAGCAATTTTATATGTGTGTTTCATCAAGATCATACCAACCTCAAACACATACATGATGAATATGTAGGTGGGGACTTGAGCTACAATGATTTTTCCAAGTTTTGCAGCAGGTGCTGGAACCAGGACAGTTATGGGTTTGTCACAATTGATATGACAAGAACACCCAATAGTGGCAAATACAGAAATAAAATCAACAATTTTCTAGACATTGAAACATAAATAAATAACCATGAAAAGGCCAATTATTGATGATCTTAAGTTAAGAGATTATCTTGTAAAAAGATTTAAGGGATGGAAATCAGAGAACAGTGGAATTTATGAAAAACACAAACAAACAGAACAGCCTGTAATTGATGCTATTAATAATTTAGGTAAGAATATCAAAACTGTTACAGAGCAAAATCAAAATTTGCTCACAGAGCTTGTACCTGTAGCTGCAAGGAACATATTAGATTATCCATTCACCCCACTTTCAAGTATTCATACACCTAGTCCTATTGCTCCTAGAAGAATTGAGGCTAGTCAGGATCCTATTGAATTGGGTCTTCTTGCTCAAAAATATTTAACCACACCTAAAGACAACAAAGATGAGGTGTTTGGCTTATATGCTGACACAGAGCTTGATGGTAGCATCATACATAGAATTGGCAATTTCAGAGTAACATTTATGGGAGATGATATAATTGTATATTCAGAATCTCGACTTGGAGAAAAAGGTGCTTTTGTTAAGTATCTCGGAACACCTGGATTGTGGGAACTGAAGACTAGGAAAAGGCCTGGCAGCTATACAGATCAGGATTATGAGGATTACAAAGAAATATTAATAAAATCAGATGCTCTATACCAGAACAATGATCCCACACAAAAAAGAGTCAAGTCGAGCAGTGGGGCAAAATACAATAATTTAATCAAGCCCATATGGTCACAAATCAAGACTGGCAGTGGAATCAAACAATACAACACCCTGCCTAAAGAATTTGTGTGGGTTGATGATGTCAGGAAACTTGTAGATAGGTTATTGGTAATAGCTGGGGAGGAAAATGCTGGGAACCACAATTTTTACAATGAAAAGGTTGGAATTATGGACATGATAAGCACAAAATTGTCTAATTTTATAGTGAATGACACTAAGGGGATTGGATATCTCATAAAAATTATTAATACTCTACCACCCAAATTTTGGAATATTTCTGAGGGCCGGGGCTTGGTTAATGACATTATAAACAAGCTGCCATTTGAACTACACATTCCAGGCTATCAATATTGTGGTCCCGGTACAAAATTGGATCATAGATTAAACAGAGGTGATCCTGGTGTTAATCCCCTAGATGCTGCTTGTAGAGACCATGATATTGCATACAACACACATTCTGATCTTGACAAGAGACATGTTGCAGACAAGAAATTAGAAGAGGCTGAATTTGTTAGATTTGTAAGCAAAGATGCTTCTTTAAGTGAAAAAATAGCAGCATTGGGAACCACCATAGCTATGAGCACCAAACAAAAATTGGGGTGGGGGTTGTGAATATGTATATAATAAACCTACAATGAAGGTCAAGGGTGTTATGTATCAAATACCTTATGCAGGTCTCAAATCTCTTAATACTATTGACAGTCTTTTGACCAAAAAGCAGCGCAAGAAAAAAATTCTTGTATTGCAAAGGGCCATGGGATGAAATTGTTGCTTAGTACCCCCCAATTAAAAAAATTACAGCAATCAAGAAAAAAATCACATGTGGGGGGATTTATATTTACCATCCCTGCTATCTTAGCTGCTCTCGGGGCTGTTGGGAGCTTGGCCGGGGGATCAGCTGCAATAGTAAAAACAGTAATAGATGCCAAGAAAAATAGGGCAGAATTAGATGAGCAGAAGCGCCATAACCTGGCAATGGAGAAACAGGGCAAAGGTGTTAAGAGAGCCATGAATAAGTTTAAAAAAAACAAGAGCCGCTTACAAAACAAGATATTGAAGCTTTAATCAAGCCATTGGGCATCAAACATTTTAGAGGTGTGCACATGTCTGATTCTTTGCCAGAACAACCACTCAACAAAGAGTGTGGCATTGTTAATTTGGATGAGTACAAAAATCAGGGCACTCACTGGATCTGCTATCTTAAATATTTAAAAAATAAGGCATTTGTGTTTGATTCATTTGGAGGTGTTCCACCTGAAAATTTAATAAAATATCTAAATTCATCTAATCTTTATTACAATAATGCCCGTGTTCAAAATTTCAAAGATGTTAATTGCGGACATTTGTGTTTATCTGTTCTTAGATATATGTCTCAAATAAATAAACCATCAATTGAAGATTTTCAAAAAGCCTTGTGGTATTTAAAACATCATGGGGGTATTTCATCTCACCAGCCAAAATTCAATATTGAAACTCAAATGGCATGATGACATAGTGTATCCCAAATCAATAGCTCTCAGGGCATTTTATGGCATGTACCTAATCCCCAATATTACACACCACAACAATACAATTGCAGTAGGGGATGAAAAAATTGTCATCACTCCAGGGCAATATAATCTATCCACTCTAAATGCTCAATTACCCAGAGGTGTAGTGTTAAGTCAAAATTCTGTCACTCACAGAGTAGAGATTGTATCTGCCACAGAAACAGTAGATCTGGGTACCGTAGGAGAGCTGTTAGGCTTTGAGAACAACACAAAACTTGAACCAGGCATCAAACACACTGCTATGAATATACCCAAATTCTGGGCCATAGAAACTCTGAATATTCACTGTAATGTGGCTGAGGGTATGATCACCAAATCAAATGGCATAGGTACTCACAAACAAACAGGCATCATTGCAACATTCAAACCTAATTCTGAATTCATGGAGCCAATCATCTACAATCCATCCCCAACATTATATTTTCCTGTGTGCCATAACAGAATAGATAATATTGAATTGATCGTCACTAATGAAAAAGAAGAATTAGTTGATTTTGCTGGAGCCACAACAACTGCAATCATAGAGATTAACATTTAAATAAAAATACATACAAGAAGAAAATGGAAAATATTGAGAGTTATGAGCTACAATCATTCCCCCCAAACAGGAGGACATTTGCAAATTTAAATCAACCCAACACAGAAATTGAGGTTGATCTTGATGTGGGGGATGGATTTATACACCCCCACAGGGCAGATCTATACATCAAATTTGATGTTGTAAAGCTCGATGGTACAGATTACCCTGCAAATACAAATATAAGATTGGTAGATAATTTTGTGCCACATCTCTTCTCTGAAATTGAGATCAGAAAGCATGGCGTTGTTATAAACAGAGTGGATTATCCCGGCATTACCTCCACAGCTTTGGCCACATTAAAATTATCCAAAACCGAGGCTTCTTACTACAAAATCGGTGGATTTGAAGCTGGTGATAAGATATTATCTAAGAACCACACAGTGCTGTTCCCTATGCGCCTATTGCCAGGATTCTTCTCAGATTTCAAAGATATTATGTGGAAGGGTGGGTTAAGAATTACATTTAGAAGAGCTGCCAATGATAACAATGCTTTGATGAAGTACAGTGCAATAAACCCTGCAGGGGAAGCTCTGCCCAATACCCTACCAGATGCAGGCAAATGCACTATTCAGACTATGGAGTTAAGAATCCCTGTTGTTGAATACGAGGCCAGTTATGCTCTTAAATACAAAGCAGATATAATAAAAAATCCACAGATTCCTCTGCAATTTTATACATATCAATGTGTACAGAAGCCCGCAACTGGTACATATTATGAGTTCGATGCTACAATTTCATTCTCCAGCATACAATATGACATGCCTGATTTTGTGGTGGTATTGTTTCAGACTGGGAGACACAACAATCAGGAAAAAAATTCAAGTAAATTTGATAGCTGCAACATCAAGAACATATATCTTAAAAATGGCAGAAATGAGGTATTTCCTAGAGAAAATTACAATTTAGACATGTCCAAGGATGATTTTCTTAAATTATATGAGGCTTTTTCGGCTTTCAAGAGAGTCACTACAGGCAATACGGATATGTATTACACACCAGATGAATTTAAAACACAGAGACCTATGTTTGTAATCAATGCTTCAAAAAGAAAACAGGTTGTGGTAAATGACAGAACAAATATTAAAATTATCTGTGAATTCCATGAGGCATTACCTGATGACACCATATGTAGTGTTATTCTCATAGGAGAAAAATCATATGTTTATGATGTAAGAAATGAGAGAGTCACAGAGCAATTCTAGAAGGCCTCTGCATATTACATTGTCTTAGTACTAGATATGCAAGTTGAGGCTGGTGTTCAATTGAACTTAAACCAGAAGTAAATATGTGTGTGTGTGGGTGGGTGTGGGTGGGTGTGTGTGTGTGTGGGTGATTTTTTGGCTTAATTTTAGGTGTAGCCAAAAAAAAATATCAAGAGGGGCATATTTTTGACAAGTTTATGGACAACAATCTCACAGAAGTGCTTTTTATAAGTGTAGGCAAATCAATCTGAGGAGGCTCATACTTTCACAGGAAATTCCCGAGGGCATTTTTACAAAAATCTTGGATTAGACAGAGTACCACACTTGAGCAATAAGCTCATATGCACATCTTGAGCTAGTTTTAAGTGTAGGCAAATCAATCTGAGGGGGCTCATACTTTCTCGAGTTTATAATATGGCCTTTTATCTTCCAAGGGAAAGTAAACTGTCCTTGCCCCCCCCCCCCCGGCCCCTAGTTTTGGCACCTTACCCCATCAGTTTTGAAACCCAATTGTCGCCACTGAGTATGCATCGCATAAGTATTTACAGTAATATCATATAATCTTATATTACATTATTACAGCACTTCGTACTCGGTAAATAAAAAGGAAAAAAATAATAAGGAAAGGTGGGATTTGAACCTACGATGTTTCGATCATGACGAGAACAGTAAAAAAACGAAAAATGCTGTCATCTAACCAACTACTCCAGGAGACGAGCGTTTTCATTCAGGAAGAAGAATTGTTGCAAAGTTGGCTACTCTTAGTTGGCTCTGAAGCGCTATGCTGCCAATTTTACGAATTCCGGACTTTGAAATTTTTCGGGGCGGTCAAATAAATGTTGCGAAGTGTACATAACTAGTAGTTGTTTGAGACTCATTTTTTATACAGACCAAACCAGACGTAATTTACAATAAAATGTTGAATTATTAAGCTTTTCAGAGCCTGAAAAGCGCTTTAATTGTCACATTTCGACTATAGGATCAAAACTTGATTTTTCGAGAAATTTGCGTTCAATGCTAACACTCACTTGAGACTCATTTTTTATACAGACCAAGCCAGAGATGATTTCCTTTAAAATGTTGATTTATTATTGTTTTCAGAGCCTGAAAAGCGTTTTAATTATTACCTTTCGACTATAGGATCAAAACTTGATTTTTCGAGAAATTCGCAATCTATCCTAATTTTCGTTTGGAACTCATTTTCTTTACAGACCAAGCCAGAGATGATTTACATTAAAATGTTAAATTATTAAGATTTCCAGAGCCTGAAAAGCGCTTTAATTGTCACATTTCGACTATAGGATCAAAACTTGATTTTTCGAGAAATTTGCGTTCAATGCTAACACTCACTTGAGACTCATTTTTTATACAGACCAAGCCAGAGATGATTTCCTTTAAAATGTTGATTTATTATTGTTTTCAGAGCCTGAAAAGCGTTTTAATTATTACCTTTCGACTATAGGATCAAAACTTGATTTTTCGAGAAATTCGCAATCTATCCTAATTTTCGTTTGAAACTCATTTTCTTTACAGACCAAGCCAGAGATGATTTACATTAAAATGTTAAATTATTAAGCTTCTCAGAGCCTGAAAAGTGATTTAATTCGGACAATGCGACTATATGTTCATAACTTGATTTTTCGAGAAATAAGCGTTCAATGCTAAAACTCTCTTGAGACACATCTTTTATAGAGACCAAGCGAGACATGATTTCCTTTAAAATGTTGTATTATTTTGCTTTTCAGAGCCTCAAAAGCGTTTTAATTATTACATTTCTACTATAGGATCAAAACTTGATTTTTCGAGTAATTCGCGTTCAATACTAATTTTCGTTTGAAACTCATTTTCTTTACAGACCAAGCTAGAGATGATTTACATTAAAATGTTAAATTATTAAGCTTTTCAGAGCCTGAAAAGCGTTTTAATTATTACATTTCCCCTATAGGTTTAAATCTTGTGTTTTCGAAAAATTCGCGTTAAATGCTAACTTTCGTTTCAAACTTGTTTTCTCTTCAGACCAAGCCAGAGATGATTTTCATTAAAATCTTGAATTATTAAGCCTTTCAGAGCCTGAAAAGCTTTTTAATTATGACATTTGAATTATAGAATGAATACTTGATTTTTCGAGAAATACACGTACATAGCTAGTAGATGTTTGAGACTCATTTTCTCTACAGACCTAGCCAGAGAAGATTTTCTTTAAAATGTCGAATTATTAAGCTTTTTAGAGCCTGAAATGCGTTTAATTTCTGGCTTTACGACTATACGATTATATCTTGAATTTCGAGTAATTCACGTTCAATGCAAGCACTCGTTCGAAACAAATTTTCTCTACAGACCTAGCCTAGGATGATTTTCTTTAAAATATTCAATTATTATGTTTTTCAAAGCCTGAAAAGTGTTTTAATTCTGACTTTTGAACTACAGGATTATATCTTGATTTTTCGAGAAATCCACGTTCAATGCAAGCACTCGTTTGAAACACATTTTCTCTACAGACCAACCCAGAGATGATTTTCTATAAAATGTTGAATTATTATATTTCTCAGAGCCTGAAAAGCGTTTTAATTCTGACATTTCAACTTTAGGATATAAACTTGATTTTTTGGGAAATTCGCGTTTAAAGCTAATACTCATTTTAGTCTCATTTTATATACAGACCAAGCCAGAGATGATTTTCTTTAAAATGTTGAATTATTATGTGTTTCAGAGCCTGTAAAGCGTTTTAATTTTTACATTTCGACAATAGGATTTTATCTTGATTTTTCGAGAAATTCGAGTTAAATGCTAATTTTCGTTTGAAACTTATTTTCTGTACAGAAAGAACCTTGAAGGATATTTACGGTTCTGCTTACTCGACTTGAAATTTGGGGGGTTTGAAACACTGAATTGAGTTTTTCTCCTCCTGGAGGAAATTGCCATCAAGTTTGTGCAATAAGAAGCAAATTTGTGAGGAGTTTATGCGACATTTTATTTACAATACCTTGCATAATATCGAACAGTTCTCAAAAACATATATTTTACACGAATTGTCGAAAAAATGTGCTTGAAACACAGGAAGTTGGAAGTCTTCATAAACGTCAACATGTTTTTAAGGGTATAACGTCATTAAGTTAAGGTAGAGCAGTTGGTTAGCCGCTGTTATCATTATTTTTAATCAAGCTTGAAAGGTCGCGGGTTCAAATCCCACATCATGATTAATTCACAAATCACATATATGTATTCAGGATGCAAAATGTAATGTTATTTAAGTTATGTATTATATGTTCTTCACTGACACCTAAAATATTGATTCTTTGATTTCGATATACTAAAAAAAGATATACAGTTATGTCAAGTAGTGATGTAGTGCAGTACTGTAACGAAGGAGAGCGTTTAATGAGTTCAAATTGCTAAGATTGGTAATTTTATGTCCGTTCCTTCCTAATGACTGTTGTCAATTCCCTCACCACCATCTTAGCATGCGTCTAAAACTAATAGTAAATCGCTAATTAACATAAATAAATTGTTATTGCGACGAAGGCAGATTCGATAAGAAACTACTAATAAGTATTTATATAGTGAGTGACAAACAAAAAAATTCAAAACCTCATAATGATCGTTAATACCTCACTGCTTTGTATCTAAAAAACATTGATTGCTTCTACCTGGCACAGACTTTTTCAAAAATTCCGAAGCAGCTGATCCGAGACAACAGCAATTTTATATGTGTGTTTCATCAAGACCATACCAACCTCAAACACGTACATGATGAATATGTAGGTGGGGACTTGAGCTACAATGATTTTTCTAAGATTTGCAGTAGGTGCTGGAACCAGGACAGTTATGGGTTTGTCACAATTGATATGACAAGAACACCCAATAGTGGCAAATACAGAAATAAAATCAACAATTTTCTAGACATTGAAACATATATATACATAAACATGAAAAGGCCAATCATTGATGATCTTAAATTAAAAGATTATCTTGTAAAAAGATTTAAGGGATGGAAATCAGAGAACCGAGGTTTTTATGAGCAACACAAGCGCACAGAACAGCCTATTATTGATGCTATTAGTGAATTAGGTAAAAATATCAAAACTGTTACAGAGCAAAATCAAAATTTAATCACAGAGCTTGTACCTGTAGCTGCAAGAAACATATTAGATTATCCATTCACCCCACTTTCTAGTATTCATACACCTAGTCCTGTTGGTCCTCGAAGAATTGAAGCTACTCACGATCCTATTGAATAGGGTCTTCTTGCTCAAAAATATTTAAGCACACCTAAAGACAACATAGATGAGGTTTTTGGCTTATATACTGACACAGAGCGTGATGGTAGCATCATACATAGAATTGGCAATTTCAGAGTAACATTTATGGTAACATTTATGGGAGATGACCTGATTGTATATTCAGAATCTCGTCTTGGAGAAAAAGGTGCTTTTGTTAAGTATCCCGGCACACCTGGATTGTGGGAACTGATGACTAGGAAGAGACCTGGCAGCTATACAGATCAAGATTATGAGTATTACAAAGAAAATATTAATAAAATCAGATGCTCTATACCAGAACAATGATCCCACACAAAAAAGAGTCAAGTCGAGCAGTGGAGCAAAATACAACAATTTAATCAAGCCCATATGGTCACAAATCAAGACAGGTAGTGGAATCAAACAACACAACACCCTGCCTAAAGAATTTGTGTGGGTTGATGATGTCAGGAAACTTGTAGATAGGTTGCTGGTGATAGCTGGGGAGGAAAATGCAGGCAACCACATTTTTTACAATGAAAAGGTTGGAATTATGGACATGATAAGCACAAAATTGTCTAATTTTATAGTGAATGACACTAAGGGGATTGGATATCTTATAAAAATTATTAATACTCTACCACCTAAATTTTGGAATATCTCTGAGGGTCGGGGGCTGGTTAATGACATCATAAACAAGCTGCCATTTGAACTACACATTCCAGGCTATCAATATTGTGGTCCCGGCACAAAATTGGACCATAGATTAAATAGAGGGGACCCTGGTGTTAATCCCCTAGATGCTGCTTGTAGAGACCATGACATAGCATACAACACACATTCTGATCTTGACAAGAGACATGTTGCAGACAAGAAATTAGAAGAGGCTGCATTTGGTAGATTTGTAAGCAAAGATGCTTCTTTAAGTGAGAGAATAGCAGCATTGGGAACCACCATAGCTATGAACACCAAACAAAAACTGGGGTGGCGGCTGTGAATATGTATATAATAAACCTAGGATGAAGGCCAAGGGTGTTATGTATCAAATACCTTATGCAGGTCTTAAATCTCTTAAAACTATTGATAGTCTTTTAACCAAAAAGCAGCGCAAGAAAAAAAAATTCTTGTCTTGCCAAGGGCCATGGTATGAAATTGTTGCTTAGTACCCCCCAATTAAAAAAATTACAGCAATCAAGAAAAAAATCACATGTGGGGGGATTTATATTTACTATCCCTGCCATCTTAGCTGCTCTCGGGGCTGTGGGGAGCTTGGCCGGGGGATCAGCTGCCATAGCAAAAACAGTAATAGATGCCAAAAAGAACAAGGCAGAATTAGATGAGCAGAGGCGCCATAACCTGGCCATGGAGAAACAAGGCAAAGGTGTTAAGAGAGCCATGAATAAGTTTAAAAAAACAAGAGCCGCTTACAAACCAAGATATTGAAGCTTTAATCAAGCCATTGGGCATCAAAAATTTTAAAGGTATGTACATGTCTGATTCTTTACCAGAACAACCACTCAACAAAGAGTGTGCCATAGTTAATTTAGATAAGTACAAAAATCTGGGCACTCGCTGGATCTGTTATCTTAAATATTTAAAAGATGAGGCATTTGTGTTTGATTCATTTGGAGGTGTTCCACCTGAAAATTTAGTAAAATATCTAAAATCAACTAATCTTTATTACAATAATGCACGTGTTCAAAATTTCAAAGATGTTAATTGTGGATATTTGTGTTTATCTGTTCTTAGATATATGTCTCAAATAAATAAACCATCAATTGAAGATTTTCAAAAAGCCTTGTGGTATTTAAAACATCATGGGGGTATTCCATCTCACCAGCCAAAATTCAATATTGAAACTCAAATTACATGATGACATAGTGTATCCCAAAACAATTGCTCTCAGAGCATTTTATGGCATGTACTTGATCCCTAATATTACACACCACAACAACAAAATTGCAGTTGGTGACCAAAACATTGTCATCACTCCAGGGCAGTATAATCTGTCCACTTTAAATGCTCAGTTACCCAGAGGTATAGTGTTAAGTCAAAATTCTGTCACTCACAGAGTAGAGATTGCATCTGCTACAGAGACAGTGGATCTGGGTACTATAGGAGAGCTGTTAGGATTTGAGAACAACACAAAACTTGAACCAGCCATCAAACACACTGCTGTTAATATACCTAAATTCTTAGCCATAGAGACTCTGAATATTCACTGTAATGTGGCCGAGGGTATGATCACCAAATCAAATGGCATAGGCACTCACAAACAAACTGGCATCATTGCAACATTCAAACCTAATTCTGAATTTATGGAGCCAATCATCTACAATCCGTCACCAACATTATATTTTCCTGTGTGCCATAATAGAATAGATTACATTGAGTTGATGGTCACTAACGAAAAAGAAGAATTAGTTGATTTTGCTGGAGCCACAACAACTGCTATCATAGAGATAAATATTTAAATAAAAATACATACAAGAAAAAAATGGAAAATATTGAGAGTTATGAGCTACAATCATTCCCTCCAAACAGGAGGACCTTTGCAAATTTAAATCAACCCAACACAGAGATTGAGGTTGATCTTGATGTAGGGGATGTCTTTATACACCCTCACAGAGCAGATCTATACATCAAATTTGATGTTGTAAAGCTCGATGGTACAGATTATCCGGCAAACACAAATATAAGATTGGTAGATAATTTTCTGCCACATCTGTTCTCTGAAATTGAGATCAGAAAACATGGTGTTGTTATAAACAGAGTGGATTACCCCGGCATTACCTCCACAGCTTTGGCCACACTAAAATTATCCAAAACCGAGGCTTCTTACTACAAAATAGGTGGATTTGAGGCTGGTGATAAGATATTATCTAAAAACCACACAGTACTGTTCCCCATGCGCCTGTTGCCAGGATTCTTCACAGATTACAAAGATATTATGTGGAAGGGTGGTTTAAGAATTACATTTAGAAGAGCTGCCAATGATAATAATGAGTAGTTGTATTTACGATAGGATGAGCACCACTTACAAGTGTAGAAGGAAGAGCCCTCCTCAAGCAGGTTTGGCTATACTTAAAACAAGCTCAACATGCCCATATGAGCTTTTTGCTCAAGTGTGGAACCCCCTCTAATCCAAGATTTTTGTAAAAATGCCCTCGGGAATTTCTCAGAAAGGAAGAGCCCCCTCAGATTGATTTGCTCATACTTACAAAAGGCACTTCTGTGAGATTGATATTTTTTGGCCATACCAGAAATTAAGCCAATACACACACCCACACACACCCATATACACACATATTTACTTCCAATTTAAGTTCAATTGAACCCCAGGTTCAATCTAATATTAAAACAATGCAATATGCAGAGCCCCTCTAGAATTGCTCCGTGACTCTCTCATTTCTTACATCATATGTTTCAAGTAATTCTCCTCTGTGTCAGTGTGTACAATTCCCGAGACGGTAGTATTGATTTTTGCTTTGCATGTTCTCCCCAGCGCCAGTATTTACAGAAATTCCCGAGTATTGCAGCTTTGATGCAATATTGCATCAGCTAGTATTGTGAGAGTGGCTGAGGAGAACAGATGTGTTTTTATAGTGCTCCTCATACTTACAGACTTGTTTGATTTAATATGAATATTAAATATATATTGTTGCCTGATATTTGTTACATCTAGTTTGTTTGTTGTAATCCACTCTTATTTAGGGTCAAGCTTATATTTGCCCCAGCTTGTTATATAAAAATCAATACATAACACTCAGTGCTGGGTCATTGCCATTCAAGATATGCATGTTCGTGCAGGTATTTGCGCTAGGTCAGTGTGAATGAATATTTATTCTCTTTTTCCACTTGTGGGCTATTGGCTTTACAACCTGTCATAAGATAAGCATAAAGATTAGATTTAAAAACCCAGGAAATTTTATATAAATACCAAAGCCAAAAATATTAACACACATACACATATATACATATATATACACACAAAGCACAGTGCTGAACCCAACTGATATTTTTTATTCAGTATAAAGTTTTGAATTGAAACCCAGGAAATTGTATATAATAAACAACAGCAAAAATGCCTAATCAAAAATATTGCAATCAGTGCAATAAAAATATATTTAGCTCTAATTGGGCCAGACACCAAAAGATTTGTAACCCAGACAAATACAGAACTCCCACAAAAATTTGCCCCAAATGCAATAGAAAATACAGCATGCAATACTTCACATATACACATAAAGATACTTGTTCTGCACAGTCATCAATATTGCCCCCACAACCATCCACATCTGGTCTGAAAAGAAAGCATGAAGCACCTGTTAATGCTGGACCTGCAAAGCAGCCACGCTATGAACCCATCCATAGCAGTTTTAATGCCCAACTTAGGGATTACCGGTTTGTATCAGAGCCAAGATGTGGCATTGAGAATTTTTTGAACAGTGTAAATCCTGATGTGCAGGCAATTCTAAATGCACAAAATGGCTCTTATAAGCTCTCCCTCAAATTGTATACACAATATAAGAAGCCAAACGGCACAAAATTTACACAGCCCCACATAACAGAAACTGTACCGGTATATTCAAATGCAAATTCGGACAGAATAATAAGCAGTTTAATGGATCAATTGAACATTAAACACTCTGAATTTGCGGCAAAAGAGTCTGGATGGAGCCTATGCGGCTCTCCACACAGGCTCTATGTTAATATTTCTGAATTCAGCCCATTACAAGGTTCTACATATTTGCCATTACCTGATAATATTAAAAACAGAAGAGCCGTGGTTAATATAAAAAATACCGACCGGAAATGCTTTTTGTGGTGTATATTAGCTGCTTTGTTTCCAGTTTCAAGAAATCCTCAGAGAATAAATTATTACAAACAACATGAACATGATTTTGACGATGCAATGGAGGGTTTAGAATATCCAATGTCTGTTCAGAATATTGATAAATTTGAAAAAAGGGCCAGGAATATCAATAATAAACAATTATCTATTAATGTATTTATTTGCTCCACTGGCAATTGCCCGATAGAACCTCTCAGAATCAGTACAATTGATGATGAATCTGCTATTCCAATTGATTTGCTCTTAATTGAAGAGGATGGCACAAATCATTACACTCTGATACATAATCTTGAAGCTTTAGTGAGGGCACAACTAGACAAATCTAATAGAATATTTAAGTTGTGCAGAAGATGTTTAACTGTATTTGATGGTCAAAAAATGGTAAAGAGGGTTCCTGAAGAGAATACAGAAATTGCAAAAAATAAGTTAATTGAGCATCTGAAATACTGTGGGAACCATAAACCTGTTCATATGGTGATGCCCAATCCAAGTGAAAAAGCAAAATTCAAAAAGTTTGAAGCCTTGTTGGAACACCCAGCATATATTGTCTGTGATTTTGAATCAATCCTCAAATCTCTTGCATCCTGCAATCCAGATCCTGAAGAATCTTCAATTACACCATACCAGCGACATGAACCTTCCAGCTTTTGTTATGTGGTTGTACAGGATGGTGTTGTTAGTAAAGAATATTCATACATGGGGCCAGATGCCATCAAAATATTTGCACATAAAATAGAAAATGAGTGCCGTGACATAGCATCTAACATCTTATTAAAATCAAGGCCCATGTTGCCTTTAACAGAGGATCAGATTGAAGATTTCAACAATGCAGAAAAATGCCCGGTATATGATTCTGAATTTTCAGATACAAATATCAAGGTGAAACACCATTCTCATACAGATGGTAAATTCTTAATGGTACTGTGTAATAGCTGTAATATTAAGATCAAGAGACCAAAATTTGTCCCCATATTTTGCCATGGAGCATCCAATTATGATTTCCATCATCTGATCAGATATGAGGGGTTTGAGAAGCAGAATTTAAATATTTTAGCTGAAAATGATGAGAAATATATATCTATTAGCAAAATCATTAAAGTTAATGGTGTTCCTATTCACATAAGATTTCTTGATTCTTACAGAATTTTATCTGCTAGCCTGGCTACACTGACCACTCAATTATCTGATGATCAATTCAAAATCACACGTGCATTGTTTCCAAATCAGGATCTGAAATTAATTAGGCGGAAGGGTGTATATCCTTATGATTATGTTACAGATTTTTCTAAATTTGATGAGTCTGCTCTGCCACCACAACAAGCATTTTACAGCAAAATCAGAGGATCTGGAATCAGTGATGATGATTATCACCATGCCCAATTGATGTGGAACAATTTAAAATGCCAGACATTTGGTGATTATCACATGGCATATTTGAAACTTGATGTGACCCTCTTAGCTGATATATTGCAGGCATTCAGAAAATCTTCTATGCAAAATTATAAACTGGACCCAGTGTATTTTTACAGTGCCCCGGGCCTAGCATGGGCTGCAATGTTTTTCAACACCAAAAAGCAATTGGATCTGATCCAAGATCAAAATAAGTATCTGTTCATGGAGGAAGGTATAAGAGGAGGCATGGTGCAATGTTCTCAGAGATATGCCAGAGCAAATAACAAGCATATTCCCAATTATGATCCAGCACGGCCATCAAATTATATAATGTATGTAGATGCCAACAGCCTCTATGGTCATGCCATGATGCAAAAACTGCCATATGCAGGGCTTGAATGGGATGAAGATTTCAATATTGAGGATCTTCAGGACTTTGATGACCGTGAATATGGCCTCTTCTTAGAGGTTGATCTGACAATTCCTGATGATTTACACAACAAATTTTCTGATCTGCCCCCAATTCCTGAGGTTCAGTGCTCACCTGGCTCTAAACAGAAGAAGCTCATGATGACACTGGATCCAAAACAAGGCTATGTCATATATTACAAGAACCTCCAGTTCCTGATGAAACATGGTGTTCAAGTGACCAAACTTAGAAAAGTTTTGAGGTTCAGGCACTCAAGATGGTTGAAATCATATATTGATACAAACACGGAGCTTTGAACATCTGCAAAGAGCCAATTTGATAAGGCCTTGTTTAAATTGATGGTTAATTCTGTGTATGGCAAAACTATTGAAAATGTCAGAAAACATACCGATGTTAAAATAATTACTTACCCCAGCCTGAGCAAAAAATTGGTTGCAAAGCCTAATTTCAATTACAGAAGAATTTATGATGAAAATATGGCACTTTTCAACATGAAAAAAACAAAGATTAAGTTTGATAAACCTATTTATGTAGGGGCTGCAATATTGGATTTGGCCAAATTACATATGTTAACATTGTATTATGATGTCTTGAAACCTTTTTATGGTGATAATATAAAATTGATGTACATGGACACGGATAGTTTTATTCTTGATATTAAAACAGAAAATGTTTATCAAGATATGGCACAGCCTGAATTGTTTCAATACTTTGATACCAGTGAACATAAAGAGATTCAACAACACCACAACAAAAAAGTGCCTGGCAAGTTAAAAGATGAGACACTTGGTGATGTTATTGTGGAATTTGCTGGGTTAAGTGCCAAGATGTATAGTTTTAAAACATGTAGTGCTGTTGTCAAAAAGGCCAAGGGCATTGGCAGAGTAACTGTTGAAAAAGAGCTCCAATTTGAAGATTATAAAAATTGTCTCAAATCCCAGAATTTAATCAAAACATCAGAATCCAGAATTCAGAGTGTGGATCACTTATTGACTTCAAATGTTGTAAGAAAAGTGGCTCTGGACCCACATGATGATAAGAGATGCATTTTATCATGTGGCATTCATACTTTACCATGGGGTCATTGTGATTTGAAAAATGGCAAACAATGCACAAGCACAGAGCATGATTTGAAATAAATAAACATGCCCATGAACTTATTTGGGTTCAAAAAACAAGGTATTATGGACCTGCCAACACCACAACCCTCTCCTGATATGCTGTCTAAACTGAGTGGCTTGTTAATTATTCATCTGAACAGCATATTTACAGATGTTGATGATGAAACAGGCAAAACATTGTACATATTTAACAATAATTTAAATCATTACCAATTACCTGTAGGTGGGCAATTGCAATTTATTACAACCCCTGAGGGTGATGTCAAAATTTCAGTAGGGAGAAATATTTACAGAATTAAGCACTCAAACATGGTTTCTGGCACTGTTTATACTGTTTCTGCTGGTGACTGCTTATATATTGAGGTCCCTGGATCCTATGATAAGCTTATACCCTTTTTTATAGAATTAAGAATCAGATACTCTATAATAAATAACTACTAAATCAAAAATGCCTAATGCTATTTTTGGCCATACAAGACATGAAGATCACAGTGATGAGATTTTGATGCTTGATGTCAGAGTCAAGAAATTAAGAAGTGATTTACAAGCTTTACAAACCACACTGAATGCCAGTCTTCAATTAGAAATTACAAATTTGCAATCACAATGCATGGACCCTCTTCTTAAAATTGATTCTGAACTCAAATTGCTGCTTCAGAAATATACCGACCTGGCCACATTAGATAATTTTCAAAGTTTAGAAGAAGCTGTAGCAGCTCTTCAAGCCAAATTTAAGACCCAGGCTAACAACTCTGAGCAATTGAAACAACAATTAGAAGAGCAGATAAATAATGTCCAGTCACAACTCCAAACAATTGTCAAAAGCATAAAATCACAAGAAGATTTTGATCTAGTGATTTCCACTCTAAAAGAACAGATTCAGTCACTCGAAATACCTAATCTGGATCCTCTGAACAATGCCATAGCCGAGGTTAAAGAAAAAATTGAGACACTTGAAAATTTTATGAACAATTTGCCATCTTCTGATGCTTTGAATACAATAACTCGGAGTGTAGCAAATATTAAGCTGCAACTTGAAACATATGAAGATTTTGGAAAAATTCAAAGTTCCATAACCCATCTTGAAGGTACAATAGCAGCAGTGCAAAGTGATTTGGCAAATGTACTTGAATCCAGATTGCCTGGGATTGTAGATACCCTTGTCAGTGTCCAGCAACAAATCACAAAGCTTGAAAACCTCAACACTGAATCTGAACTGTCTCATTTTCATCACTTAATTGATGATATCCAAACAAAACTTGAAATTTTACAACAATCCACACCCTCTCAGGCAGATATAGCCCTGCTCCAAAATGCTATCCAAAATGTGGCTGATGCTTCTGAATTACACAATGTGAAATTGGCACTTGAATTTTTACAAAATACAGTGTCAAATCTTCCTACATCACAGGAACTTAAAAATATTAAGAGAGCAGTGAATCGCATATTGAAATCAGAAGATATCAAGAATATCCAGGCAGAGATCAAACATCTCACTCAGACAGTGGCCACTCTTCCAACTAATCAACATATTAATGAATTGCATGCCCTGTTTGAGGATATCAGAAGACAGGTCCATGATCTTACAGCTCAAAATTCAAAATTGGCAATTGTTGAAAATTTGCAACAAATTGTAGCTAATATCAAGCAACAGCTAGGGACCATGGAATCCAATCAAGCAAATGCTCTGTCTGTTTTTGCCACCCAGCTACAAGAAATTGTGCAACAATACAAGAAACTTGTTGTGGACATAAAAATAAAGCCGGGCCATGATGATGTTGTTAGGACTATCAATGAGCACCTTGAATCTGTAACAAGCAGATTGCTCACAGCAGAAAAGGAAATAACAGGCATAATTGAAAATCCTAAACATTCAGTAATTCTTGAATTGTACAGCATCCCCAACAAAGAATATGATTCTCCATTTACACTAGGTGGCAAAATATATATGCTGTCCCCTGCACAATTTTATTACCAATTTTTTGTTGGGGGTACATTGAGACCAATCAAGATCAAATATTGGCTTCAGCCACAGGCATACCACTACCCCACCTTATCAATAACAAATGCTGATAACAAAGTGAAAATCACCAGTGTAGAATTGGAGGATTTTACAGATCCCAATACATTAGAAACAGCCTATACTGAAGATGATGGCTCTTTGGAATTTAAAATACAAATAGGGGACAAATTATATTTAGAAAATCCTGCAGTATCAGCTGCTGAACACCCCATAGTTGCAATATTCTTGTTTACATATTATGTCTAGAAAAATTATTGTTGATGAATTACACAGACAGGCCCGACATAATTTTAAGAGACTCCCAGTAGTCACAAAAAGCATAGATGATTTATGGCAAAGCGACTTGATTGAAATGGCAAGTGGACAGTTGAAAAACTTAGACAAAATCAACAAGGGCTACAAGTATCTACTCACTATCATAGATACATTTTCAAAATTTGCCTGGGCTGTGCCACTCAAATCCAAGACTGGAAAATGTGTTACAGAAGCTTTTAGAACAATTATCAATCAGAGTGGAAGATCCCCGCGCTATTTGCAAACAGATAATGGCAAAGAATTTTATAATTCAGTGTTTCAACAATTTATTAAAAGCCAGTCAATACAATATTACTCGAGTTACAGTGATCTCAAGGCCTCAATTGTAGAGAGATTCAACAGAACCTTAAAAAATCTTATGTATAAACAATTTACCCTCCAAGGTAATTATAAATGGATTAATATTATTCCAGAACTTCTACATAAATATAACAACTCGGTCATTTCCACAATCAACATGAAACCCTCTGAAGTAACTTCATCTGATGAGCAAAAATTGATCAGCACTGTTTATTATCCTAAATATCAGCCAACAACAAGAAAGGCCAAATACAAGATTGATGATCAAGTAAGAATAAGCAAATATAAGCACTTATTCAAGAGAGGCTTTACAAGAAACTGGAGCACTGAATTATTTACAGTGGTTCAGGTTAAACCCGGGACCCCTAACACATATATAATAAAGGATCACCGAGGAGAAATTCTCAAAGGCCGGTTCTATGAACAAGAGCTCAGCAAAACTAAACAGCCTGACACATATCTCATAGAAAAAATTATCCGCAGAAAAGGCAACAAGTTACTTGTCAAATGGCTGGGACTTCCAGAACACAGCTGGATCGATGCAAACAAAATAATAATATGAACACCTGGGATGTTATAAAAAGGCTGCCAGAACCTGAACAGCAGAATAAGAGAAATGGAAAATTGCTACCTGATAATATTAGGTGTCTTATTGTTGGGCCATCTGCTTGTGGTAAAACTACACTAATGGTTGATAATTTTTTATTGGCACCCAACTGGTTAGACTGGAAAAACAGGCACTTGTATGTTTTTTCTAAGAGCTTGGAACAATTAAAATATCAGCAGCTGATGAAGCTATATGATGGATTGGATATTGCCACTTTTGAACCAGATGTTAAGCCACTTCATGAATGTCTCGATAATTCTGTTGTTGTGTTTGATGACATTATATTGGATAATCAAAACAAGGTTAGGAATTTCTTTACACAGGGCCGGCACAAAAACATTGATTGCTTCTACCTGGCACAGACTTTTTCAAAAATACCCAAGCAACTGATCCGAGACAACAGCAATTTTATATGTGTGTTTCATCAAGATCATACCAACCTCAAACACATACATGATGAATATGTAGGTGGGGACTTGAGCTACAATGATTTTTCCAAGTTTTGCAGCAGGTGCTGGAACCAGGACAGTTATGGGTTTGTCACAATTGATATGACAAGAACACCCAATAGTGGCAAATACAGAAATAAAATCAACAATTTTCTAGACATTGAAACATAAATAAATAACCATGAAAAGGCCAATTATTGATGATCTTAAGTTAAGAGATTATCTTGTAAAAAGATTTAAGGGATGGAAATCAGAGAACCGTGGAATTTATGAAAAACACAAACAAACAGAACAGCCTGTAATTGATGCTATTAATAATTTAGGTAAGAATATCAAAACTGTTACAGAGCAAAATCAAAATTTGCTCACAGAGCTTGTACCTGTAGCTGCAAGGAACATATTAGATTATCCATTCACCCCACTTTCAAGTATTCATACACCTAGTCCTATTGCTCCTAGAAGAATTGAGGCTAGTCAGGATCCTATTGAATTGGGTCTTCTTGCTCAAAAATATTTAACCACACCTAAAGACAACAAAGATGAGGTGTTTGGCTTATATGCTGACACAGAGCTTGATGGTAGCATCATACATAGAATTGGCAATTTCAGAGTAACATTTATGGGAGATGATATAATTGTATATTCAGAATCTCGACTTGGAGAAAAAGGTGCTTTTGTTAAGTATCTCGGAACACCTGGATTGTGGGAACTGATGACTAGGAAAAGGCCTGGCAGCTATACAGATCAGGATTATGAGGATTACAAAGAAATATTAATAAAATCAGATGCTCTATACCAGAACAATGATCCCACACAAAAAAGAGTCAAGTCGAGCAGTGGGGCAAAATACAATAATTTAATCAAGCCCATATGGTCACAAATCAAGACTGGCAGTGGAATCAAACAATACAACACCCTGCCTAAAGAATTTGTGTGGGTTGATGATGTCAGGAAACTTGTAGATAGGTTATTGGTAATAGCTGGGGAGGAAAATGCTGGGAACCACAATTTTTACAATGAAAAGGTTGGAATTATGGACATGATAAGCACAAAATTGTCTAATTTTATAGTGAATGACACTAAGGGGATTGGATATCTCATAAAAATTATTAATACTCTACCACCCAAATTTTGGAATATTTCTGAGGGCCGGGGCTTGGTTAATGACATTATAAACAAGCTGCCATTTGAACTACACATTCCAGGCTATCAATATTGTGGTCCCGGTACAAAATTGGATCATAGATTAAACAGAGGTGATCCTGGTGTTAATCCCCTAGATGCTGCTTGTAGAGACCATGATATTGCATACAACACACATTCTGATCTTGACAAGAGACATGTTGCAGACAAGAAATTAGAAGAGGCTGCATTTGGTAGATTTGTAAGCAAAGATGCTTCTTTAAGTGAAAAAATAGCAGCATTGGGAACCACCATAGCTATGAGCACCAAACAAAAATTGGGGTGGGGGTTGTGAATATGTATATAATAAACCTACAATGAAGGTCAAGGGTGTTATGTATCAAATACCTTATGCAGGTCTCAAATCTCTTAATACTATTGACAGTCTTTTGACCAAAAAGCAGCGCAAGAAAAAAAATTCTTGTATTGCAAAGGGCCATGGGATGAAATTGTTGCTTAGTACCCCCCAATTAAAAAAATTACAGCAATCAAGAAAAAAATCACATGTGGGGGGATTTATATTTACCATCCCTGCCATCTTAGCTGCTCTCGGGGCTGTTGGGAGCTTGGCCGGGGGATCAGCTGCAATAGTAAAAACAGTAATAGATGCCAAGAAAAATAGGGCAGAATTAGATGAGCAGAAGCGCCATAACCTGGCAATGGAGAAACAGGGCAAAGGTGTTAAGAGAGCCATGAATAAGTTTAAAAAAAAACAAGAGCCGCTTACAAACCAAGATATTGAAGCTTTAATCAAGCCATTGGGCATCAAACATTTTAGAGGTGTGCACATGTCTGATTCTTTGCCAGAACAACCTCTCAACAAAGAGTGTGGCATTGTTAATTTGGATGAGTACAAAAATCAGGGCACTCACTGGATCTGCTATCTTAAATATTTAAAAAATAAGGCATTTGTGTTTGATTCATTTGGAGGTGTTCCAGCTGAAAATTTAATAAAATATCTAAATTCATCTATTCTTTATTACAATAATGCCCGTGTTCAAAATTTCAAAGATGTTAATTGCGGACATTTGTGTTTATCTGTTCTTAGATATATGTCTCAAATAAATAAACCATCAATTGAAGATTTTCAAAAAGCCTTGTGGTATTTAAAACATCATGGGGGTATTTCATCTCACCAGCCAAAATTCAATATTGAAACTCAAATTGCATGATGACATAGTGTATCCCAAAACAATAGCTCTCAGGGCATTTTATGACATGTACCTAATCCCCAATATTACACACCACAACAATACAATTGCAGTAGGGGATGAAAAAATTGTCATCACTCCAGGGCAATATAATCTATCCACTCTAAATGCTCAATTACCCAGAGGTGTAGTGTTAAGTCAAAATTCTGTCACTCACAGAGTAGAGATTGTATCTGCCACAGAAACAGTAGATCTGGGTACCGTAGGAGAGCTGTTAGGCTTTGAGAACAACAAAAAACTTGAACCAGGCATCAAACACACTGCTATGAATATACCCAAATTCTTGGCCATAGAAACTCTGAATATTCACTGTAATGTGGCTGAGGGTATGATCACCAAATCAAATGGCATAGGTACTCACAAACAAACAGGCATCATTGCAACATTCAAACCTAATTCTGAATTCATGGAGCCAATCATCTACAATCCATCCCCAACATTATATTTTCCTGTGTGCCATAACAGAATAGATAATATTGAATTGATGGTCACTAATGAAAAGGAAGAATTAGTTGATTTTGCTGGAGCCACAACAACTGCAATCATAGAGATTAACATTTAAATAAAAATACATACAAGAAGAAAATGGAAAATATTGAGAGTTATGAGCTACAATCATTCCCCCCAAACAGGAGGACATTTGCAAATTTAAATCAACCCAACACAGAAATTGAGGTTGATCTTGATGTGGGGGATGGATTTATACACCCCCACAGGGCAGATCTATACATCAAATTTGATGTTGTAAAGCTCGATGGTACAGATTACCCTGCAAATACAAATATAAGATTGGTAGATAATTTTGTGCCACATCTCTTCTCTGAAATTGAGATCAGAAAGCATGGTGTTGTTATAAACAGAGTGGATTATCCCGGCATTACCTCCACAGCTTTGGCCACATTAAAATTATCCAAAACCGAGGCTTCTTACTACAAAATCGGTGGATTTGAAGCTGGTGATAAGATATTATCTAAGAACCACACAGTGCTGTTCCCTATGCGCCTATTGCCAGGATTCTTCACAGATTTCAAAGATATTATGTGGAAGGGTGGGTTAAGAATTACATTTAGAAGAGCTGCCAATGATAACAATGCTTTGATGAGGTACAGTGCAATAAACCCTGCAGGGGAAGCTCTGCCCAATACCCTACCAGATGCAGGCAAATGCACTATTCAGACTATAGAGTTAAGAATCCCTGTTGTTGAATACGAGGCCAGTTATGCTCTTAAATACAAAGCAGATATATTAAAAAATCCACAGATTCCTCTGCAATTTTATACATATCAATGTGTACAGAAGCCCGCAACTGGTACATATTATGAGTTCGATGCTACAATTTCATTCTCCAGCATACAATATGACATGCCTGATTTTGTGGTGGTATTGTTTCAGACTGGGAGACACAACAATCAGGAAAAAAATTCAAGTAAATTTGATAGCTGCAACATCAAGAACATATATCTTAAAAATGGCAGAAATGAGGTATTTCCTAGAGAAAATTACAATTTAGACATGTCCAAGGATGATTTTCTTAAATTATATGAGGCTTTTTCGGCTTTCAAGAGAGTCACTACAGGCAATACGGATATGTATTACACACCAGATGAATTTAAAACACAGAGACCTATGTTTGTAATCAATGCTTCAAAAAGAAAACAGGTTGTGGTAAATGACAGAACAAATATTAAAATTATCTGTGAATTCCTTGAGGCATTACCTGATGACACCATATGTAGTGTTATTCTCATAGGAGAAAAATCATATGTTTATGATGTAAGAAATGAGAGAGTCACGGAGCAATTCTAGAGGGGCTCTGCATATTGCATTGTTTTAATATTAGATTGAACCTGGGGTCCAATTGAACTTAAATTGGAAGTAAATATGTGTGTATATGGGTGTGTGGGTGTGTGTATTGGCTTAATTTCTGGTATGGCCAAAAAAATATCAATTTTTGACAAGTTTATGGACAAAAATCTCACAGAAGTGCCTTTTGTAAGTATGAGCAAATCAATCTGAGGGGGCTCTTCCTTTCTGAGAAATTCCCGAGGGCATTTTTACAAAAATCTTGGATTAGAGGGGGTTCCACACTTGAGCAAAAAGCTCATATGGGCATGTTGAGCTTGCCCTGCTTGAGGAGGGCTCTTCCTTTCTACACTTGTAAGTGGTGCTCATCCTATCGTAAATACAACTACTATAATGCTTTGATGAGGTACAGTGCATTAAACTCTACAGGGGAAGCTCTGCCTAATACCCTACCTGATGAAGGCAAATGCATTATTCAGACTATGGAGCTAAGAATCCCGGTTGTTGAATATGAGGCCAGTTATGGTCTTAAATACAAAGCAGACATTCTAAAAAATCCACAGATTCCTTTACAATTTTATACATATCAATGTGTACAGAAACCTGCCACTGGTACCTAATATGAGTTTGATGCTACAAATTCATTCTCCAGTATACAATATGACATGCCAGATTTTGTGGTGGTACTGTTTCACACTGAAAGACACAATAATCAGGAAAAAAATTCAAGTAAATTTGATAACTGCAACATCAAGAACATATATCTTAAAAATGGCAGAAATGAGGTATTTCCCAGAGAAAATAATAATTTAGACATGTCCAAGGATGATTTCCTCAAATTATATGAGGCATTTACAGCATACAAAAGGGTCACTACTGGCAATACTGACATGAATTACACACCAGATGAATTTAAAGCACAGAGACCCATGTTTGTCATCAACACTTCAAAAAGGAAACAAGTTGTGGTTAATGACAGGACAAACATTAAAATTATCTGTGAATTCCACGATACACTCCCTGATGACACCATATGAAGTGTTATTCTCATAGGTGAAAAATCATATGTTTATGATGTAAGAAATGAGAGAGTCACAGAGCAATTCTAGAAGGCCTCTGCATATTACATTGTCTTAGTACTAGATATGCAAGTTGAGGCTGGTGTTCAATTGAACTTTAACCAGAAGTAAATATGTGTGTGTGTGGGTGGGTGTGGGTGGGTGTGTGTGTGGGTGGGTGTGGGTGGGTGTGGGTGGGTGTGTGTGTGTGTGGGTGATTTTTTGGCTTAATTTTAGGTGTAGCCAAAAAAAATATCAAGAGGGGCATATTTTTGACAAGTTTATGGACAACAATCTCACAGAAGTGCTTTTTGTAAGTGTAGGCAAATCAATCTGAGGAGGCTCATACTTTCACAGGAAATTCCCGAGGGCATTTTTACAAAAATCTTGGATTAGACAGAGTACCACACTTGAGCAATAAGCTCATATGCACATCTTGAGCTAGTTTTAGGTGTAGGCAAATCAATCTGAGGGGGCTCATACTTTCTCGAGTTTATAATATGGCCTTTTATCTTCCAAGGGAAAGTAAACTGTCCTTGCCCCCCCCCCCCCCGGCCCCTAGTTTTGGCACCTTACCCCATCAGTTTTGAAACCCAATTGTCGCCACTGAGTATGCATCGCATAAGTATTTACAGTAATATCATATAATCTTATATTACATTATTACAGCACTTCGTACTCGGTAAATAAAAAGGAAAAAATAATAAGGAAAGGTGGGATTTGAACCTACGATGTTTCGATCTTGACGAGAACAGTAAAAAAACGAAAAATGCTGTCATCTAACCAACTACTCCAGGAGATTGTTGACAGAAAGCTCAGTAAAACACGTTAACTCAGTTGAAGCAACATTGTGCCGGTGTTTCGAACCATTTTTCGTCAAGACCCAAGGAAAAGATACACTTTGGAGAATCGTTTGGTGTTGCGCAAAGGTATCTTTACTAAACATTTCGCATAAAATCATCATAAATTTGCCTTCTTGCATTCAAATGTGACCGCAATTCTTTCCAGGTGGATGAGAACCTGTTCAGTGTTTCACAATGTACATACATTTTCCTATTTTCAAATTCAGAACCAAGAATCTTGAAATATTTTCAACATTCGTATTTCTACTTAACATTTTTTTGTCTACTCATATATTTTATTGCTGCTTTAGGGTATCTTTACTTTATGGAATGTGAAAGAATGAAACAAAAAATCACGAGCGTTTTCATTCAGGAAGAAGAATTGTTACAAAGTTGGCTACTCTTAGTTGGCTCTGAAGCGCTATGCTGCCAATTTTACGAATTCCGGACTTTGAAATTTTTCGGGTGGTCAAATAAATGTTGCGAAGCGTACATAACTAGTAGTTGTTTGAGACTCATTTTTTATCCAGACCAAGCCAGACGTGATTTACAATAAAATGTTGAATTATTAAGCTTTTCAGAGCCTGAAAAGCGCTTTAATTGTCACATTTCGACTATAGGATCAAAACTTGATTTTTCGAGAAATTTGCGTTCAATGCTAACACTCACTTGAGACTCATTTTTTATACTGACCAAGCCAGAGATGATTTCCTTTAAAATGTTGAATAATTATGGTTTTCAGAGCCTGAAAAGTGTTTTAATTATTACCTTTCGACTATAGGATCAAAAATTGATTTTTCGAGAAATTCGCGATCAATCCTAATTTTCGTTTGAAACTCATATTCTTTACAGACCAAGCCAGAGATGATTTACATTAAAATGTTAAATTATTAAGCTTTTCAGAGCCTGAAAAGTGATTTAATTCGGACAATGCGACTATAGGTTCATAACTTGATTTTTCGAGAAATAAGCGTTCAATGCTAATCTCTTGAGACACATCTTTTATACAGACCAAGCGAGACATGATTTCCTTTAAAATGTTGAATTATTATGCTTTTCAGAGCCTCAAAAGCGTTTTATTTCTTACATTTCTACTATAGGATCAAAACTTGATTTTTCGAGTAATTCGCGTTCAATACTAATTTTCGTTTGAAACTCATTTTCTTTACAGACCAAACTAGAGATGATTTACATTAAAATGTTAAATTATTAAGCTTTTCAGAGCCTGAAAAGCTTTTTTATTATGACATTTGAACTATAGAATGAATACTTGATTTTTCGAGAAATACACGTACATAGATGATGTTTGAGACTCATTTTATCTACAGACCTAGCCAGAGATGATTTTCTTTAAAATGTCGAATTATTAAGCTTTTTAGAGCCTGAAATGCGTTTAATTTCTGGCTTTACGACTATACGATTATATCTTGAATTTCGAGTAATTCACGTTCAATGCAAGCACTCGTTCGAAACAAATTTTCTCTACAGACCTAGCCTAGGATGATTTTCTTTAAAATATTCAATTATTATGTTTCTCAAAGCCTGAAAAGTGTTTTAATTCTGACTTTTGAACTATAGGATTATATCTTGATTTTTCGAGAAATCCACGTTCAATGCAAGCACTCGTTTGAAACACATTTTCTCTACAGACCAACCCAGAGTTGATTTTCTATAAAATGTTGAATTATTATATTTCTCAGAGCCTGAAAAGCGTTTTAATTCTGACATTTCAACTTTAGGATAAAAACTTGATTTTTTGGGAAATTCGCGTTTAAAGCTAATACTCATTTTAGTCTCATTTTATATACAGACCAAGCCAGAGATGATTTTCTTTAAAATGTTGAATTATTATGTGTTTCAGAGCCTGAAAAGCGTTTTAATTTTTACATTTCGACAATAGGATTTTATCTTGATTTTTCGAGAAATTCGAGTTAAATGCTAATTTTCGTTTGAAACTTATTTTCTGTACAGACCATGCCAGAGGTGGTTTTCTTTAAAATCTTGAATTATTATGCCTTTCAGAGTCTGAAAAGCGTTTTAATTCTGACATTTTAACTATAGGATGAATACTTGATTTTTCGAGAAATACACGTATACTTCGCAACATCTTATTTGACCGCCCCGAAAGAATTCTAAGTCCCGAAATCGTAAACTTAGCAACATCGCACTTCAACTCCAGGTGAGAGTAGCCAACTTTGAGTAGGTCCTTCCACTAGACGATAAACGCTGCGGTGTTAGGTTTTCAATTTAACACTTTCCATGAACTTAGAAACAATATACCGCTATTATAATACATAATCAAACAGAAGTAATAAATTGGAAAAAGAACCTTGAAGGATATTTACGGTTCTGCTTACTCGACTTGAAATTTGGGGGGTTTGAAACACTGAATTGAGTTTTTCTCCTCCTGGAGGAAATTGCCATCAAGTTTGTGCAATAAGAAGCAAATTTGTGAGGAGATTATGCGACATTTTATTTACAATACCTTGCATAATATCGAACAGTTCTCAAAAACATATATTTTACACGAATTGTCGAAAAAATGTGCTTGAAACACAGGAAGTTGGAAGTCTTCATAAACGTCAACATGTTTTTAAGGGTATAACTTCATTAAGTTAAGGTAGAGCAGTTGGTTAGCCGCTGTTATCATTATTTTTAATCAAGCTTGAAAGGTCGCGGGTTCAAATCCCACATCATGATTAATTCACAAATCACATATATGTATTCAGGATGCAAAATGTAATGTTATTTAAGTTATGTATTATATGTTCTTCACTGACACCTAAAATATTGATTCTTTGATTTCGATATACTAAAAAAAGATATACAGTTATGTCAAGTAGTGATGTAGTGCAGTACTGTAACGAAGGAGAGCGTTTAATGAGTTCAAATTGCTAAGATTGGTAATTTTATGTCCGTTCCTTCCTAATGACTGTTGTCAATTCCCTCACCAATATCTTAGCATGCGTCTAAAACTAATAGTAAATCGCTAATTAACATAAATAAATTGTTATTGCGACGAAGGCAGATTCGATAAGAAACTACTAATAAGTATTTATATAGTGAGTGACAAACAAAAAAATTCAAAACCTCATAATGATCGTTAATACCTCACTGCTTTGTATCTAAAAAACATTGATTGCTTCTACCTGGCACAGACTTTTTCAAAAATTCCGAAGCAGCTGATCCGAGACAACAGCAATTTTATATGTGTGTTTCATCAAGACCATACCAACCTCAAACACGTACATGATGAATATGTAGGTGGGGACTTGAGCTACAATGATTTTTCTAAGATTTGCAGTAGGTGCTGGAACCAGGACAGTTATGGGTTTGTCACAATTGATATGACAAGAAAACCCAATAGTGGCAAATACAGAAATAAAATCAACAATTTTCTAGACATTGAAACATATATAAATAAACATGAAAAGGCCAATCATTGATGATCTTAAATTAAAAGATTATCTTGTAAAAAGATTTAAGGGATGGAAATCAGAGAACCGAGGTTTTTATGAGCAACACAAGCGCACAGAACAGCCTATTATTGATGCTATTAGTGAATTAGGTAAAAATATCAAAACTGTTCCAGAGCAAAATCAAAATTTAATCACGGAGCTTGTACCTGTAGCTGCAAGAAACATATTAGATTATCCATTCACCCCACTTTCTAGTATTCATACACCTAGTCCTGTTGGTCCTCGAAGAATTGAAGCTACTCACGATCCTATTGAATTGGGTCTTCTTGCTCAAAAATATATAAGCACACCTAAAGACAACATAGATGAGGTTTTTGGCTTATATGCTGACACAGAGCGTGATGGTAGCATCATACATAGAATTGACAATTTCAGAGTAACATTTATGGGAGATGACCTGATTGTATATTCAGAATCTCGTCTTGCAGAAAAAGGTGCTTTTGTTAAGTATCCCGGCACACCTGGATTGTGGGAACTGATGACTAGGAAGAGACCTGGCAGCTATACAGATCAAGATTATGAGTATTACAAAGAAAATATTAATAAAATCAGATGCTCTATACCAGGTATATGGCCGCGGTGGCTCAGTCGGTAACGCGTCTGACTACCATGCTCAAGGTCCCGGGTTCGATCCCCGGCCGGTTCAAATCCGGGAACTTTTCTAACGGTGGAAGCGGCCCCGGCGCCAACCCAGCGTCGAATAACATGGGTACCTAGGGGAAACCCTGGGGGGTAAAGGCGGTCAGGGGCGTGATGCTGATCACATCACCCTCACTCACGACCGGATCAAGAAAGTGTGGGGCGTTACCCCCACACCCCCTATACGCCTTCATGGCGTGGTGCTATGCACAGGGGAACACTTTATCTTTATCTTTAGCTCTATACCAGAACAATGATCCCACACAAAAAAAGAGTCACGTCGAGCAGTGGAGCAAAATACAACAATTTAATCAAGCCCATATGCAGGTCTTAAATCTCTTAAAACTATTGATAGTCTTTTAACCAAAAAGCAGCGCAAGAAAAAAAAATTCTTGTCTTGCCAAGGGCCATGGTATGAAATTGTTGTTTAGTACCCCCGAATTAAAAAAATTACAGCAATCAAGAAAAAAATCACATGTGGGGGGATTTATATTTACTATCCCTGCCATCTTAGCTGCTCACGGGGCTGTGGGGAGCTTGGCCGGGGGATCAGCTGCCATAGCAAAAACAGTAATAGATGCCAAAAAGAATAAGGCAGAATTAGATGAGCAGAGGCGCCATAACCTGGCCATGGAGAAACAAGGCAAAGGTGTTAAGAGAGCCATGAATAAGTTTAAAAAAACAAGAGCCGCTTACAAACCAAGATATTGAAGCTTTAATCAAGCCATTGGGCATCAAAAATTTTAGAGGTGTGTACATGTCTGATTCTTTACCAGAACAACCACTCAACAAAGAGTGTGCCATAGTTAATTTAGATAAGTACAAAAATCAGGGCACTCGCTGGATCTGTTATCTTAAATATTTAAAAGATGAGGCATTTGTGTTTGATTCATTTGGAGGTGTTCCACCTGAAAATTTAGTAAAATATCTAAAATCAACTAATCTTTATTACAATAATGCACGTGTTCAAAATTTCAAAGATGTTAATTGTGGATATTTGTGTTTATCTGTTCTTAGATATATGTCTCAAATAAATAAACCATCAATTGAAGATTTTCAAAAAGCCTTGTGGTATTTAAAACATCATGGGGGTATTCCATCTCACCAGCCAAAATTCAATATTGAAACTCAAATTACATGATGACATAGTATATCCCAAAACAATAGCTCTCAGAGCATTTTATGGCATGTACTTGATCCCTAATATTACACACCACAACAACAAAATTGCAGTTGGTGACCAAAACATTGTCATCACTCCATCATTGTCCACTTTAAATGTTCAGTTACCCAGAGGTATAGTGTTATGTCAAAATTCTGTCACTCAGAGAGTAGAGATTGCATCTGCTACAGAGACAGTGGATCTGGGTACTATAGGAGAGCTGTTAGGATTTGAGAACAACACAAAACTTGAACCAGCCATCAAACACACTGCTGTTAATATACCTAAATTCTTAGCCATAGAGACTCTGAATATTCACTGTAATGTGGCCGAGGGTATGATCACCAAATCAAATGGCATAGGCACTCACAAACAAACTGGCATCATTGCAACATTCAAACCTAATTCTGAATTTATGGAGCCAATCATCTACAATCCGTCACCAACATTATATTTTCCTGTGTGCCATAATAGAATAGATTACATTGAGTTGATGGTCACTAACGAAAAAGAAGAATTAGTTGATTTTGCTGGAGCCACAACAACTGCTATCATAGAGATAAATATTTAAATAAAAATACATACAAGAAAAAAATGGAAAATATTGAGAGTTATGAGCTACAATCATTCCCTCCAAACAGGAGGACCTTTGCAAATTTAAATCAACCCAACACAGAGATTGAGGTTGATCTTGATGTAGGGGATGGCTTTATACACCCTCACAGAGCAGATCTATACATCAAATTTGATGTTGTAAAGCTCGATGGTACAGATTATCCGGCAAACACAAATATAAGATTGGTAGATAATTTTGTGCCACATCTGTTCTCTGAAATTGAGATCAGAAAACATGGTGTTGTTATAAACAGAGTGGATTACCCCGGCATTACCTCCACAGCTTTGGCCACACTAAAATTATCCAAAACCGAGGCTTCTTACTACAAAATAGGTGGATTTGAGGCTGGTGATAAGATATTATCTAAAAACCACACAGTACTGTTCCCCATGCGCCTGTTGCCAGGATTCTTCACAGATTACAAAGATATTATGTGGAAGGGTGGTTTAAGAATTAAATTTAGAAGAGCTGCCAATGATAATAATGCTTTGATGAGGTACAGTGCATTAAACTCTACAGGGGAAGCTCTGCCTAATACCCTACCTGATGAAGGCAAATGCATTATTCAGACTATGGAGCTAAGAATCCCGGTTGTTGAATATGAGGCCAGTTATGGTCTTAAATACAAAGCAGATATTCTAAAAAATCCACAGATTCCTTTACAATTTTATACATATCAATGTGTACAGAAACCTGCCACTGGTACCTAATATGAGTTTGATGCTACAAATTCATTCTCCAGTATACAATATGACATGCCAGATTTTGTGGTGGTACTGTTTCAGACTGGAAGACACAATAATCAGGAAAAAAATTCAAGTAAATTTGATAACTGCAACATCAAGAACATATATCTTAAAAATGGCAGAAATGAGGTATTTCCTAGAGAAAATTATAATTTAGACATGTCCAAGGATGTTTTCCTCAAATTATATGAGGCATTTACAGCATACAAAAGGGTCACTACTGGCAATACAGACATGTATTACACACCAGATGAATTTAAAGCACAGAGACCCATGTTTGTCATCAACACTTCGAAAAGGAAACAAGTTGTGGTTAATGACAGGACAAACATTAAAATTATCTGTGAATTCCACGATACACTCCCTGATGACACCATATGTAGTGTTATTCTCATAGGTGAAAAATCATATGTTTATGATGTAAGAAATGAGAGAGTCACAGAGCAATTCTAGAAGGCCTCTGCATATTACATTGTCTTAGTACTAGATATGCAAGTTGAGGCTGGTGTTCAATTGAACTTAAACCAGAAGTAAATATGTGTGTGTGTGGGTGGGTGTGGGTGGGTGTGTGTGTGTGTGGGTGATTTTTTGGCTTAATTTTAGGTGTAGCCAAAAAAAAAATATCAAGAGGGGCATATTTTTGACAAGTTTATGGACAACAATCTCACAGAAGTGCTTTTGATAAGTGTAGGCAAATCAATCTGAGGAGGCTCATCCTTTCACAGGAAATTCCCGAGGGCATTTTTACAAAAATCTTGGATTAGACAGAGTACCACACTTGAGCAATAAGCTCATATGCACATCTTGAGCTAGCTTAAAACTAGGCAAATCAATCTGAGGGGGCTCATACTTTCTCGAGTTTATAATATGGACTTTTATCTTCCAAGGGAAAGTAAACTGTCCTTGCCCCCCCCCCCCCCGGCCCCTAGTTTTGGCACCTTACCCCATCAGTTTTGAAACCCAATTGTCGCCACTGAGTATGCATCGCATAAGTATTTACAGTAATATCATATAATCTTATATTACATTATTACAGCACTTCGTACTCGGTAAATAAAAAGGAAAAAATAATAAGGAAAGGTGGGATTTGAACCTACGATGTTTCGATCATGACGAGAACAGTAAAAAAACGAAAAATGCTGTCATCTAACCAACTACTCCAGGAGATTGTTGACAGAAAGCTCAGTAAAACACGTTAATCTCAGTTGAAGCAACATTGTGCCGGAGTTTCGAACCATTTTTCGTCAAGAACCAAGGAAAAGATACACTTTGAAGAATCGTTTGGTGTTGTGCAAGGTATCTTTACTAAACATTTAGCATAAAATCATCATAAATTTGCCTTCTTGCATTCAAATGTGACCGCAATTCTTTCCAGGTGGATGAGAACCTGTTCAGTGTTTCACAATGTACATACATTTTCCTATTTTCAAACTCAGAACCAAGAATCTTGAAATAATTTCAACATTCGTATTTCTACTTAACATTTTTTTGTCTACTCATATATTTTATTGCTGCTTTAGGGTATCTTTACTTTATGGAATGTGAAAGAATGAAACAAAAAATCACGAGCGTTTTCATTCAGGAAGAAGAATTGTTCCAAAGTTGGCTACTCTTAGTTGGCTCTGAAGCGCTATGCTGCCAATTTTACGAATTCCGGACTTTGAAATTTTTCGGGGCGGTCAAATAAATGTTGCGAAGTGTACATAACTAGTAGTTGTTTGAGACTCATTTTTTATACAGACCAAGCCAGACGTAATTTACAATAAAATGTTGAATTATTAAGCTTTTCAGAGCCTGAAAAGCGCTTTAATTGTCACATTTCGACTATAGGATCAAAACTTGATTTTTCGAGAAATTTGCGTTCAATGCTAAGACTCATTTTTTATACAGACCAAGCCAGAGATGATTTCCTTTAAAATGTTGAATTATTATGGTTTTCAGAGCCTGAAAAGCGTTTTAATTAAAACCTTTCGACTATAGGATCAAAACTTGATTTTTCGAGAAATTCGCGATCAATCCTAATTTTCGTTTGAAACTCATTTTCTTTACAGACCAAGATAGAGATGATTTACATTAAAATGTTAAATTATTAAGCTTTCCAGAGCCTGAAAAGCGCATTAATTGTCACATTTCGACTATAGGATCAAAACTTGATTTTTCGAGAAATTTGCGTTCAATGCTAAGACTCATTTTTTATACAGACCAAGCCAGAGAGGATTTCCTTTAAAATGTTGAATTATTATGGTTTTCAGAGCCTGAAAAGCGTTTTAATTATAACCTTTCGACTATAGGATCAAAACTTGATTTTTCGAGAAATTCGCGATCAATCCTAATTTTCGTTTGAAAAATCATTTTCTTTACAGACCAAGCCAGAGATGATTTTCATTAAAATGTTAAATTATTAAGCTTCTCAGAGCCTGAAAAGTGATTTAATTCAGACTATGCGACTATAGGTTCATAACTTGATTTTTCGAGAAATAAGCGTTCAATGCTAAAACTCTCTTGAGACACATCTTTTATACAGACCAAGCGAGACATGATTTCCTTTAAAATGTTGAATTATTATGCTTTTCAGAGCCTCAAAAGCGTTTTAATTATTACATTTCTACTATAGGATCAAAACTTGATTTTTCGAGTAATTCGCGTTCAATACTAATTTTCGTTTGAAACTCATTTTCTTTACAGACCTAGCCTACGATGATTTTCTTTAAAATATTCAATTATTATGTTTCTCAAAGCCTGAAAAGTGTTTTAATTCTGACTTTTGAACTATAGGATTATATCTTGATTTTTCGAGAAATCCACGTTCAATGCAAGCACTCGTTTGAAACACATTTTCTCTACAGACCAACCCAGAGATGATTTTCTATAAAATGTTGAATTATTATATTTCTCAAAGCCTGAAAAGCGTTTTAATTCTGACATTTCAACTTTAGGATAAAAACTTGATTTTTTGGGAAATTCGCGTTTAAAGCTAATACTCATTTTAGTCTCATTTTATATACAGACCAAGCCAGAGATGATTTTCATTAAAATGTTGAATTATTATGTGTTTCAGAGCCTGAAAAGCGTTTTAATTTTTACATTTCGACAATAGGATTTTATCTTGATTTTTCGAGAAAATCGAGTTAAATGCTAATTTTCGTTTGAAACTTATTTTCTGTACAGACCATGCCAGAGGTGGTTTTCTTTAAAATCTTGAATTATTATGCCTTTCAGAGTCTGAAAAGCGTTTTAATTCTGACATTTTAACTATAGGATCAATACTTGATTTTTCGAGAAATACACGTATACTTCGCAACATCTTATTTGACCGCCCCGAAAGAATTCTAAGTCCCGAAATCGTAAACTTAGCAACATCGCACTTCAACTCCAGGTGAGAGTAGCCAACTTTGAGTAGGTCCTTCCACTAGACGATAAACGCTGCGGTGTTAGGTTTTCAATTTAACACTTTCCATGAAGTTAGAAACAATATACCGCTATTATATTACATAATCAAACAGAAGTAATAAATTGGAAAAATAACCTTGAAGGATATTTACGGTTCTGCTTACTCGACTTGAAATTTGGGGGGTTTGAAACACTGACTTGAGTTTTTCTCCTCCTGGAGGAAATTGCCATCAAGTTTGTGCAATAAGAAGCAAATTTGTGAGGAGTTTATGCGACATTTTATTTACAATACCTTGCATAATATCGAACAGTTCTCAAAAACATATATTTTACACGAATTGTCGAAAAAATGTGCTTGAAACACAGGAAGTTGGAAGTCTTCATAAACGTCAACATGTTTTTAAGGGTATAACGTCATTAAGTTAAGGTAGACCAGTTGGTTAGCCGCTGTTATCATTATTTTTAATCAAGCTTGAAAGGTCGCGGGTTCAAATCCCACATCATGATTAATTCACAAATCACATATATGTATTCAGGATGCAAAATGTAATGTTATTTAAGTTATGTATTATATGTTCTTCACTGACACCTAAAATATTGATTCTTTGATTTCGATATAGTAAAAAAGTATATACAGTTATGTCAAGTAGTGATGTAGTGCAGTACTGTAACGAAGGAGAGCGTTTAATGAGTTCAAATTGCTAAGATTGGTAATTTTATGTCCGTTCCTTCCTAATGACTGTTGTCAATTCCATCACCACCATCTTAGCATGCGTCTAAAACTAATAGTAAATCGCTAATTAACATAAATAAATTGTTATTGCGACGAAGGCAGATTCGATAAGAAACTACTAATAAGTATTTATATAGTGAGTGACAAACAAAAAAATTCAAAACCTCATAATGATCGTTAATACCTCACTGCTTTGTATCTAAAAAACATTGATTGCTTCTACCTGGCACAGACTTTTTCAAAAATTCCGAAGCAGCTGATCCGAGACAACAGCAATTGTATATGTGTGTTTCATCAAGACCATACCAACCTCAAACACGTACATGGTGAATATGTAGGTGGGGACTTGAGCTACAATGATTTTTCTAAGATTTGCAGTAGGTGCTGGAACCAGGACAGTTATGGGTTTGTCACAATTGATATGACAAGAAAACCCAATAGTGGCAAATACAGAAATAAAATCAACAATTTTCTAGACATTGAAACATATATAAATAAACATGAAAAGGCCAATCATTGATGATCTTAAATTAAAAGATTATCTTGTAAAAAGATTTAAGGGATGGAAATCAGAGAACCGAGGTTTTTATGAGCAACGCAAGCGCACAGAACAGCCTATTATTGATGCTATTAGTGAATTAGGTAAAAATATCAAAACTGTTACAGAGCAAAATCAAAATTTAATCACAGAGCTTGTACCTGTAGCTGCAAGAAACATATTAGATTATCCATTCACCCCACTTTCTAGTATTCATACACCTAGTCCTGTTGGTCCTCGAAGAATTGAAGCTACTCACGATCCTATTGAATTGGGTCTTCTTGCTCAAAAATATTTAAGCACACCTAAAGACAACATAGATGAGGTTTTTGGCTTATATGCTGACACAGAGCGTGATGGTAGCATCATACATAGAATTGGCAATTTCAGAGTAACATTTATGGGAGATGACCTGATTGTATATTCAGAATCTCGTCTTGGAGAAAAAGGTGCTTTTGTTAAGTATCCCGGCACACCTGGATTGTGGGAACTGATGACTAGGAAGAGACCTGGCAGCTATACAGATCAAGATTATGAGTATTACAAAGAAAATATTAATAAAATCAGATGCTCTATACCAGAACAATGATCCCACACAAAAAAGAGTCAAGTCGAGCAGTGGAGCAAAATACAACAATTTAATCAAGCCCATATGGTCACAAATCAAGACAGGTAGTGGAATCAAACAACACAACACCCTGCCTAAAGAATTTGTGTGGGTTGATGATGTCAGGAAACTTGTAGATAGGTTGCTGGTGATAGCTGGGGAGGAAAATGCAGGCAACCACAATTTTTACATTGAAAAGTTTGGAATTATGGACATGATAAGCACAAAATTGTCTAATTTTATAGTGAATGACACTAAGGGGATTGGATATCTTATAAAAATTATTAATACTCTACCACCTAAATTTTGGAATATCTCTGAGGGTCGGGGGCTGGTTAATGACATCATAAACAAGCTGCCATTTGAACTACACATTCCAGGCTATCAATATTGTGGTCCCGGCACAAAATTGGACCATAGATTAAACAGAGGGGACCCTGGTGTTAATCCCCTAGATGCTGCTTGTAGAGACCATGACATAGCATACAACACACATTCTGATCTTGACAAGAGACATGTTGGAGACAAGAAATTAGAAGAGGCTGCATTTGGTAGATTTGTAAGCAAAGATGCTTCTTTAAGTGAGAGGATAGCAGCATTGGGAACCACCATAGCTATGAACACCAAACAAAAACTGGGGTGGAGGCTGTGAATATGTATATAATAAACCTAGGATGAAGGCCAAGGGTATTATGTATCAAATACCTTATGCAGGTCTTAAATCTCTTAAAACTATTGATAGTCTTTTAACCAAAAAGCAGCGCAAGAAAAAAAAATTCTTGTCTTGCCAAGGGCCATGGTATGAAATTGTTGCTTAGTACCCCCGAATTAAAAAAATTACAGCAATCAAGAAAAAAATCACATGTGGGGCGATTTATATTTACTATCCCTGCCATCTTAGCTGCTCTCGGGGCTGTGGGGAGCTTGGCCGGGGGATCAGCTGCCATAGCAAAAACAGTAATAGATGCCAAAAAGAATAAGGCAGAATTAGATGAGCAGAGGCGCCATAACCTGGCCATGGAGAAACAAGGCAAAGGTGTTAAGAGAGCCATGAATAAGTTTTAAAAAAACAAGAGCCGCTTACAAACCAAGATATTGAAGCTTTAATCAAGCCATTGGGCATCAAAAATTTTAGAGGTGTGTACATGTCTGATTCTTTACCAGAACAACCACTCAACAAAGAGTGTGCCATAGTTAATTTAGATAAGTACAAAAATCAGGGCACTCGCTGGATCTGTTATCTTAAATATTTAAAAGATGAGGCATTTGTGTTTGATTCATTTGGAGGTGTTCCACCTGAAAATTTAGTAAAATATCTAAAATCAACTAGTCTTTATTACAATAATGCACGTGTTCAAAATTTCAAAGATGTTAATTGTGGATATAGTGTATCCCAAAACAATAGCTCTCAGAGCATTTTATGGCATGTACTTGATCCCTAATATTACACACCACAACAACAAAATTGCAGTTGGTGACCAAAACATTGTCATCACTCCAGGGCAGTATAATCTGTCCACTTTAAATGCTCAGTTACCCAGAGGTATAGTGTTAAGTCAAAATTCTGTCACTCACAGAGTAGAGATTGCATCTGCTACAGAGACAGTGGATCTGGGTACTATAGGAGAGCTGTTAGGATTTGAGAACAACACAAAACTTGAACCAGCCATCAAACACACTGCTGTTAATATACCTAAATTCTTAGCCATAGAGACTCTGAATATTCACTGTAATGTGGCCGAGGGTATGATCACCAAATCAAATGGCATAGGCACTCACAAACAAACTGGCATCATTGCAACATTCAAACCTAATTCTGAATTTATGGAGCCAATCATCTACAATCCGTCACCAACATTATATTTTCCTGTGTGCCATAATAGAATAGATTACATTGAGTTGATGGTAACTAATGAAAAAGAAGAATTAGTCGATTTTGCTGGAGCCACAACAACTGCTATCATAGAGATAAATATTTAAATAAAAATACATACAAGAAAGAAATGGAAAATATTGAGAGTTATGAGCTACAATCATTCCCTCCAAACAGGAGGACCTTTGCAAATTTAAATCAACCCAACACAGAGATTGAGGTTGATCTTGATGTAGGGGATGGCTTTATACACCCTCACAGAGCAGATCTATACATCAAATTTGATGTTGTAAAGCTCGATGGTACAGATTATCCGGCAAACACAAATATAAGATTGGTAGATAATTTTGTGCAACATCTGTTCTCTGAAATTGAGATCAGAAAACATGGTGTTGTTATAAACAGAGTGGATTACCCCGGCATTACCTCCACAGCTTTGGCCACACTAAAATTATCCAAAACCGAGGCTTCTTACTACAAAATAGGTGGATTTGAGGCTGGTGATAAGATATTATCTAAAAACCACACAGTGCTGTTCCCCATGCGCCTGTTGCCAGGATTCTTCACAGATTACAAAGATATTATGTGGAAGGGTGGTTTAAGAATTAAATTTAGAAGAGCTGCCAATGATAATAATGCTTTGATGAGGTACAGTGCATTAAACTCTACAGGGGAAGCTCTGCCTAATACCCTACCTGATGAAGGCAAATGCATTATTCAGACTATGGAGCTAAGAATCAAGGTTGTTGAATATGAGGCCAGTTATGGTCTTAAATACAAAGCAGATATTCTAAAAAATCCACAGATTCCTTTACAATTTTATACATATCAATGTGTACAGAAACCTGCCACTGGTACCTATTATGAGTTTGATGCTACAAATTCATTCTCCAGTATACAATATGACATGCCAGATTTTGTGGTGGTACTGTTTCAGACTGGAAGACACAATAATCAGGAAAAAAATTCAAGTAAATTTGATAACTGCAACATCAAGAACATATATCTTAAAACTGGCAGAAATGAGGTATTTCCTAGAGAAAATTATAATTTAGACATGTCCAAGGATGATTTCCTCAAATTATATGAGGCATTTACAGCATACAAAAGGGTCACTACTGGCAATACTGACATGTATTACACACCAGATGAATTTAAAGCACAGAGACCCATGTTTGTCATCAACACTTCGAAAAGGAAACAAGTTGTGGTTAATGACAGGACAAACATTAAAATTATCTGTGAATTCCACGATACACTCCCTGATGACACCATATGTAGTGTTATTCTCATAGGTGAAAAATCATATGTTTATGATGTAAGAAATGAGAGAGTCACAGAGCAATTCTAGAAGGCCTCTGCATATTACATTGTCTTAGTACTAGATATGCAAGTTGAGGCTGGTGTTTAATTGAAATTAAACCAGAAGTAAATATGTGTGTGTGTGGGTGGGTGTGGGTGGGTGTGTGTGTGTGTGGGTGATTTTTTGGCTTAATTTTAGGTGTACCCAAAAAAAATATCAAGAGGGGCATATTTTTGACAAGTTTATGAACAACAATCTCACAGAAGTGCTTTTTATAAGTCTGAGGAGACTCATACTTTCACAGGAAATTCCCGAGGGCATTTTTACAAAAATCTTGGATTAGACAGAGTACCACACTTGAGCAATAAGCTCATATGCACATCTTGAGCTAGTTTTAAGTGTAGGCAAATCAATCTGAGGGGGCTCATACTTTCTCGAGTTTATAATATGGCCTTTTATCTTCCAAGGGAAAGTAAACTGTCCTTGCCCCCCCCCCCCCGGCCCCTAGTTTTGGCACCTTACCCCATCAGTTTTGAAACCCAATTGTCGCCACTGAGTATGCATCGCATAAGTATTTACAGTAATATCATATAATCTTATATTACATTATTACAGCACTTCGTACTCGGTAAATAAAAAGGAAAAAATAATAAGGAAAGGTGGGATTTGAACCTACGATGTTTCGATCTTGACGAGAACAGTAAAAAAACGAAAAATGCTGTCATCTAACCAACTACTCCAGGAGATTGTTGACAGAAAGCTCAGTAAAACACGTTAATCTCAGTTGAAGCAACATTGTGCCGGAGTTTCGAACCATTTTTCGTCAAGAACCAAGGAAAAGATACACTTTGAAGAATCGTTTGGTGTTGTGCAAGGTATCTTTACTAAACATTTCGCATAAAATCATCATAAATTTGCCTTCTTGCATTCAAATGTGACCGCAATTCTTTCCAGGTGGATGAGAACCTGTTCAGTGTTTCACAATGTACATACATTTTCCTATTTTCAAACTCAGAACCAAGAATCTTGAAATATTTTCAACATTCGTATTTCTACTTAACATTTTTTTGTCTACTCATATATTTTATTGCTGCTTTAGGGTATCTTTACTTTATGGAATGTGAAAGAATGAAACAAAAAATCACGAGCGTTTTCATTCAGGAAGAAGAATTGTTGCAAAGTTGGCTACTCTTAGTTGGCTCTGAAGCGCTATGCTGCCAATTTTACGAATTCCGGACTTTGAAATTTTTCGGGGCGGTCAAATAAATGTTGCGAAGTGTACATAACTAGTAGTTGTTTGAGACTCATTTTTTATACAGACCAAGCCAGACGTAATTTACAATAAAATGTTGAATTATTAAGCTTTTCAGAGCCTGAAAAGCGCTTTAATTGTCACATTTCGACTATAGGATCAAAACTTGATTTTTCGAGAAATTTGCGTTCAATGCTAAGACTCATTTTTTATACAGACCAAGCCAGAGATGATTTCCTTTAAAATGTTGTATTATTATGGTTTTCAGAGCCTGAAAAGCGTTTTAATTAAAACCTTTCGACTATAGGATCAAAACTTGATTTTTCGAGAAATTCGCGATCAATCCTAATTTTCGTTTGAAAAATCATTTTCTTTACAGACCAAGCCAGAGATGATTTACATTAAAATGTTAAATTATTAAGCTTCTCAGAGCCTGAAAAGTGATTTAATTCGGACTATGCGACTATAGTTTCATAACTTGATTTTTCGAGAAATAAGCGTTCAATGCTAAAACTCTCTTGAGACACATCTTTTATACAGACCAAGCGAGACATGATTTCCTTTAAAATGTTGAATTATTATGCTTTTCAGAGCCTCAAAAGCGTTTTAATTATTACATTTCTACTATAGGATCAAAACTTGATTTTTCGAGTAATTCGCGTTCAATACTAATTTTCGTTTGAAACTCATTTTCTTTACAGACCAAGCTAGAGATGATTTACATTAAAATGTTAAATTATTAAGCTTTTCAGAGCCTGAAAAGCGTTTTAATTATTACATTTCCCCTATAGGTTTAAATCTTGTGTTTTCGAAAAATTCGCGTTAAATGCTAACTTTCGTTTCAAACTTGTTTTCTCTTCAGACCAAGCCAGAGATGATTTTCATTAAAATCTTGAATTATTAAGCCTTTCAGAGCCTGAAAAGCTTTTTATGTATGACATTTGAATTATAGAATGAATACTTGATTTTTCGAGAAATACACGTACATAGCTAGTAGATGTTTGAGACTCATTTTCTCTACAGACCTAGCCAGAGATGATTTTCTTTAAAATGTCGAATTATTAAGCTTTTTAGAGCCTGAAATGCGTTTAATTTCTGGCTTTACGACTATACGATAATATCTTGAATTTCGAGTAATTCACGTTCAATGCAAGCACTCGTTCGAAACAAATTTTCTCTACAGACCTAGCCTAGGATGATTTTCTTTACAATATTCAATTATTATGTTTCTCAAAGCCTGAAAAGTGTTTTAATTCTGACTTTTGAACTATAGGATTATATCTTGATTTTTTCGAGAAATCCACGTTCAATGCAAGCACTCGTTTGAAACACATTTTCTCTACAGACCAACCCAGAGATGATTTTCTATAAAATGTTGAATTATTATATTTCTCAGAGCCTGAAAAGCGTTTTAATTCTGACATTTCAACTTTAGGATAAAAACTTGATTTTTTGGGAAATTCGCGTTTAAAGCTAATACTCATTTTAGTCTCATTTTATATACAGACCAAGCCAGAGATGATTTTCTTTAAAATGTTGAATTATTATGTGTTTCAGAGCCTGAAAAGCGTTTTAATTTTTACATTTCGACAATAGGATTTTATCTTGATTTTTCGAGAAATTCGAGTTAAATGCTAATTTTCGTTTGAAACTTATTTTCTGTACAGACCATGCCAGAGGTGGTTTTCTTTAAAATCTTGAATTATTATGCCTTTCAGAGTCTGAAAAGCGTTTTAATTCTGACATTTTAACTATAGGATGAATACTTGATTTTTCGAGAAATACACTTAACCTTTTACACGCCGAATTGTCTTTGGATTTGAAATAAATGAGTTTTTCAGTAATGTTTGTCTCTTTGGTGTACATTAAAGAGAATTATTCAAAAAAATTGTTATTTTTTATTTTCTCTATATGTAAACTGGAGTGTTCCCAATTGGGAACATTGGCGTTTCATGTGAAGTATTATTACAGAGTTTTCTAATTATAATTCAACTGGACCAGCATCTTTTCTGTTTATATAATAGCATAGTAAATGTACAGAAATATTACATATAAGCTTAAAGACAGTGAGACAACATTACAACCTTCTAAATACAAAATACTAATACAAATACATAATATAATAACATAATTGTATAGAAATGAGAAAACATCATTGTGCAATTTTACTCAAGGAGAAAAGGATTTGTTTTATTGAAAATGTAGCAATACCAAATTTTAAATATATGTAGTTTACACATTTGAAAATGAAAAGAAAAATACAGGCTGCAGCAACTGCCACATTCAAAGCATTGGAAAATAAATCCCACCACTATTTTTTCCTTCGCAGCTGAGGTCTGTAGCTGGACAGCATACGGTCCAAAACATCGACGACCCCCATTCCTTTATTGTACTTTCATACTAAGTGAGGTTCAGGGACATCAATCCTCTTCTTTGATTGGCTAGAGTGCCTCTTTGCTGTTCCTAATGACAAGTGTGTCTGGTAGTTGGATGCCAAGATGACTACACATGTAAATATCACCATCACATCGAAAGTCAAACTCTCCTCTTTTCTTTTTCTTCATTTGATTTGTGGGAACCAAGGGACAGTCCTTCCTTCTCGTACTGTACCTATTGATTTGAACCCCTTTATTTTCAGCTCTTTCAGCAATGTGTATGAGGTAAAGAAATTATCAAAGAAAACATCAACTTGCAGAAGATTAGTGACAACATTCAATAAGGCTGTCTCGAATCTAGTCCCAAGTGAGAGTTAGATTCATCTTCTTCCTTTCCTTGATAGATTTTCATAACATAAGAATATCCATCACTTGAACTAAGAGTCCAGATTTTGAATCCCAAAAGAATCGGTTTTCCCTTTATGAACATCTTGCAAGAATGATGCCCATAATAGGGAACCATTGATTCGTCAATGCTGAGTTGTTTATGAAAATTCCATATTGCTGAAGATTGTTGTTTAGCACATCATATAATGGTGAATTTTTTTCAAGTTTATCCCCTTGTTTCAATTGAGTATTGTCCATAACGTGGAAATATTTCTTTATATCCCGAAACTTCTGCCTGGGCATCGCAGTTGGGACAATTGGTACAGTCACCTTTCTTGATGTGGTTGGCTGAAAAGACTCTGGAGTAGATTGTTCCACGTTAGTTGTGACAACTAATTCACCACACACATCTGAAGGAACCACTTCTTCCAAAACGTTGTCATCAATTTTTTCGTCATCGGCAAGATCTGCAGTTTCTTCTGGAGGCAACTGACAAATATCCACTACATCTCCAATGTCTTCAGTATCGTCATCTAAAATATCATTCAAATACTGAAAAGCTGCTTCCAATGTTAGGAAACTATTCGATAACATGTTGTTCGTACAAATGCTGTTGAAAGACTGAATTTTGTAACAACGAGACGGTATGAATCAACAGAAACAGCTAACAGAAAGTGGCACAAAACAAGCCGGGATCTTTGTTATACAAACAATGTAAAAACAATTATTTCAAATATACTTGTAGCCAACAATAAGCATGATTTTCTTTCCATTGTTGACCAATTTACAAAACAATCTTGCATCACAACTGTGAGAAAAGAAAATTTCTCTTCAGTTTTTTGTGCGAGTTATTTGTTGTCTGTAACTATTGTTCATGCAAAACGCCAATGTTCCCATTTGGGAACATGATAATAAACTTATATCCAGACTAATAGAAATCAATGAAAAACCAATTCTAATGCATTTCATGTAATACTAGCATTATGTTCTGCCCGATTATGTACGAAGAAGGAAAAAGTAATTGATTTGGCTGTAAATAAAAGATATATAATATTATGAATGCAATTTTAACAATTTTGGTGTAATTTCATAGCATACCTTCCAGACGATAAAAATGAAAATATTAATTAAATGTTGTTAATAGTAAATATATACCCTAAATTAATAGATAAAACAAGAAAACTATAAAAAAAATTTGTTTCAGTATGGTTGAAATTGAAAATTAGTTGATGTTCCCAATTGGGAACATTGGCAGGTAAAGGGTTAACTTTGCAACATCTTATTTGACCGCCCCGAAAGAATTCTAAGTCACGAAATCGTAAACTTAGCAACATGGCACTTCAACTCCAGGTGAGAGTAGCCAACTTTGAGTAGGTCCTTCCACTAGACGAAAAACGATGCGGTGTTAGGTTTTCAATTTAACACTTTCCATGAAGTTAGAAACAATATACCGCTATTATATTACATAATCAAACAGAAGTAATAAATTGGAAAAAGAACCTTGAAGGATATTTACGGTTCTGCTTACTCGACTTGAAATTTGGGGGGTTTGAAACACTGACTTGAGTTTTTCTCCTCCTGGAAGAAATTGCCATCAAGTTTGTGCAATAAGAAGCAAATTTGTGAGGAGTTTATGCGACATTTTATTTACAATACCTTGCATAATATCGAACAGTTCTCAAAAACATATATTTTACACGAATTGTCGAAAAAATGTGCTTGAAACACAGGAAGTTGGAAGTCTTCATAAACGTCAACATGTTTTTAAGGGTATAACGTCATTAAGTTAAGGTAGAGCAGTTGGTTAGCCGCTGTTATCATTATTTTTAATCAAGCTTGAAAGGTCGCGGGTTCAAATCCCACATCATGATTAATCACATATATGTAATCAGGATGCAAAATGTAATGTTATTTAAGTTATGTATTATATGTTCTTCACTGACACCTAAAATATTGATTCTTTGATTTCGATATACTAAAAAAAGATATACAGTTATGTCAAGTAGTGATGTAGTGCAGTACTGTAACGAAGGAGAGCGTTTAATGAGTTCAAATTGCTAAGATTGGTAATTTTATGTCCGTTCCTTCCTAATGACTGTTGTCAATTCCATCACCACCAACTTAGCATGCGTCTAAAACTAATAGTAAATCGCTAATTAACATAAATAAATTGTTATTGCGACGAAGGCAGATTCGATAAGAAACTACTAATAAGTATTTATATAGTGAGTGACAAACAAAAAAATTCAAAACCTCATAATGATCGTTAATACCTCACTGCTTTGTATCTAAAAAACATTGATTGCTTCTACCTGGCACAGACTTTTTCAAAAATTCCGAAGCAGCTCATCCGAGACAACAGCAATTTTATATGTGTGTTTCATCAAGACCATACCAACCTCAAACACATACATTGAACTACAATGATTTTTCTAAGATTTGCAGAAGGTGCTGGAACCAGGACAGTTATGGGTTTGTCACAATTGATATGACAAGAAAACCCAATAGTGGCAAATACAGAAATAAAATCAACAATTTTCTAGACATTGAAACATATATAAATAAACATGAAAAGGCCAATCATTGATGATCTTAAATTAAAAGATTATCTTGTAAAAAGATTTAAGGGATGGAAATCAGAGAACCGAGGTTTTTATGAGCAACGCAAGCGCACAGAACAGCCTATTATTGATGCTATTAGTGAATTAGGTAAAAATATCAAAACTGTTACAGAGCAAAATCAAAATTTAATCACAGAGCTTGTACCTGTAGCTGCAAGAAACATATTAGATTATCCATTCACCCCACTTTCTAGTATTCATACACCTAGTCCTGTTGGTCCTCGAAGAATTGAAGCTACTCACGATCCTATTGAATTGGGTCTTCTTGCTCAAAAATATTTAAGCACACCTAAAGACAACATAGATGAGGTTTTTGGCTTATATGCTGACACAGAGCGTGATGGTAGCATCATACATAGAATTGGCAATTTCAGAGTAACATTTATGGGAGATGACCTGATTGTATATTCAGAATCTCGTCTTGGAGAAAAAGGTGCTTTTGTTAAGTATCCCGGCACACCTGGATTGTGGGAACTGATGACTAGGAAGAGACCTGGCAGCTATACAGATCAAGATTATGAGTATTACAAAGAAAATATTAATAAAATCAGATGCTCTATACCAGAACAATGATCCCACACAAAAAAGAGTCAAGTCGAGCAGTGGAGCAAAATACAACAATTTAATCAAGCCCATATGGTCACAAATCAAGACAGGTAGTGGAATCAAACAACACAACACCCTGCCTAAAGAATTTGTGTGGGTTGATGATGTCAGGAAACTTGTAGATAGGTTGCTGGTGATAGCTGGGGAGGAAAATGCAGGCAACCACAATTTTTACATTGAAAAGTTTGGAATTATGGACATGATAAGCACAAAATTGTCTAATTTTATAGTGAATGACACTAAGGGGATTGGATATCTTATAAAAATTATTAATACTCTACCACCTAAATTTTGGAATATCTCTGAGGGTCGGGGGCTGGTTAATGACATCATAAACAAGCTGCCATTTGAACTACACATTCCAGGCTATCAATATTGTGGTCCCGGCACAAAATTGGACCATAGATTAAACAGAGGGGCCCCTGGTGTTAATCCCCTAGATGCTGCTTGTAGAGACCATGACATAGCATACAACACACATTCTGATCTTGACAAGAGACATGTTGCAGACAAGAAATTAGAAGAGGCTGCATTTGGTAGATTTGTAAGCAAAGATGCTTCTTTAAGTGAGAGAATAGCAGCATTGGGAACCACCATAGCTATGAACACCAAACAAAAACTGGGGTGGGGGCTGTGAATATGTATATAATAAACCTAGGATGAAGGCCAAGGGTATTATGTATCAAATACCTTATGCAGGTCTTAAATCTCTTAAAACTATTGATAGTCTTTTAACCAAAAAGCAGCGCAAGAAAAAAAAATTCTTGTCTTGCCAAGGGCCATGGTATGAAATTGTTGCTTAGTACCCCCGAATTAAAAAAATTACAGCAATCAAGAAAAAAATCACATGTGGGGGGATTTATATTTACTATCCCTGCCATCTTAGCTGCTCTCGGGGCTGTGGGGAGCTTGGCCGGGGGATCAGCTGCCATAGCAAAAACAGTAATAGATGCCAAAAAGAATAAGGCAGAATTAGATGAGCAGAGGCGCCATAACCTGGCCATGGAGAAACAAGGCAAAGGTGTTAAGAGAGCCATGAATAAGTTTAAAAAAAACAAGAGCCGCTTACAAACCAAGATATTGAAGCTTTAATCAAGCCATTGGGCATCAAAAATTTTAGAGGTGTGTACATGTCTGATTCTTTACCAGAACAACCACTCAACAAAGAGTGTGCCATAGTTAATTTAGATAAGTACAAAAATCAGGGCACTCGCTGGATCTGTTATCTTAAATATTTAAAAGATGAGGCATTTGTGTTTGATTCATTTGGAGGTGTTCCACCTGAAAATTTAGTAAAATATCTAATATCAACTAATCTTTATTACAATAATGCACGTGTTCAAAATTTCAAAGATGTTAATTGTGGATATAGTGTATCCCAAAACAATAGCTCTCAGAGCATTTTATGGCATGTACTTGATCCCTAATATTACACACCACAACAACAAAATTGCAGTTGGTGACCAAAACATTGTCATCACTCCAGGGCAGTATAATCTGTCCACTTTAAATGCTCAGTTACCCAGAGGTATAGTGTTAAGTCAAAATTCTGTCACTCACAGAGTAGAGATTGCATCTGCTACAGAGACAGTGGATCTGGGTACTATAGGAGAGCTGTTAGGATTTGAGAACAACACAAAACTTGAACCAGCCATCAAACACACTGCTGTTAATATACCTAAATTCTTAGCCATAGAGACTCTGAATATTCACTGTAATGTGGCCGAGGGTATGATCACCAAATCAAATGGCATAGGCACTCACAAACAAACTGGCATCATTGCAACATTCAAACCTAATTCTGAATTTATGGAGCCAATCATCTACAATCCGTCACCAACATTATATTTTCCTGTGTGCCATAATAGAATAGATTACATTGAGTTGATGGTCACTAATGAAAAAGAAGAATTAGTTGATTTTGCTGGAGCCACAACAACTGCTATCATAGAGATAAATATTTAAATAAAAATACATACAAGAAAAAAATGGAAAATATTGAGAGTTATGAGCTACAATCATTCCCTCCAAACAGGAGGACCTTTGCAAATTTAAATCAACCCAACACAGAGATTGAGGTTGATCTTGATGTAGGGGATGGCTTTATACACCCTCACAGAGCAGATCTATACATCAAATTTGATGTTGTAAAGCTCGATGGTACAGATTATCCGGCAAACACAAATATAAGATTGGTAGATAATTTTGTGCCACATCTGTTCTCTGAAATTGAGATCAGAAAACATGGTGTTGTTATAAACAGAGTGGATTACCCCGGCATTACCTCCACAGCTTTGGCCACACTAAAATTATCCAAAACCGAGGCTTCTTACTACAAAATAGGTGGATTTGAGGCTGGTGATAAGATATTATCTAAAAACCACACAGTGCTGTTCCCCATGCGCCTGTTGCCAGGATTCTTCACAGATTACAAAGATATTATGTGGAAGGGTGGTTTAAGAATTCAATTTAGAAGAGCTGCCAATGATAATAATGCTTTGATGAGGTACAGTGCATTAAACTCTACAGGGGAAGCTCTGCCTAATACCCTACCTGATGAAGGCAAATGCATTATTCAGACTATGGAGCTAAGAATCAAGGTTGTTGAATATGAGGCCAGTTATGGTCTTAAATACAAAGCAGATATTCTAAAAAATCCACAGATTCCTTTACAATTTTATACATATCAATGTGTACAGAAACCTGCCACTGGTACCTAATATGAGTTTGATGCTACAAATTCATTCTCCAGTATACAATATGACATGCCAGATTTTGTGGTGGTACTGTTTCAGACTGGAAGACACAATAATCAGGAAAAAAATTCAAGTAAATTTGATAACTGCAACATCAAGAACATATATCTTAAAAATGGCAGAAATGAGGTATTTCCTAGAGAAAATTATAATTTAGACATGTCCAAGGATGATTTCCTCAAATTATATGAGGCATTTACAGCATACAAAAGGGTCACTACTGGCAATACTGACATGTATTACACACCAGATGAATTTAAAGCACAGAGACCCATGTTTGTCATCAACACTTCGAAAAGGAAACAAGTTGTGGTTAATGACAGGACAAACATTAAAATTATCTGTGAATTCCACGATACACTCCCTGATGACACCATATGTAGTGTTATTCTCATAGGTGAAAAATCATATGTTTATGATGTAAGAAATGAGAGAGTCACAGAGCAATTCTAGAAGGCCTCTGCATATTACATTGTCTTAGTACTAGATATGCAAGTTGAGGCTGGTGTTCAATTGAAATTAAACCAGAAGTAAATATGTGTGTGTGTGGGTGGGTGTGGGTGGGTGTGTGTGTGTGTGGGTGATTTTTTGGCTTAATTTTAGGTGTACCCAAAAAAAATATCAAGAGGGGCATATTTTTGACAAGTTTATGAACAACAATCTCACAGAAGTGCTTTTTATAAGTCTGAGGAGGCTCATACTTTCACAGGAAATTCCCGAGGGCATTTTTACAAAAATCTTGGATTAGACAGAGTACCACACTTGAGCAATAAGCTCATATGCACATCTTGAGCTAGTTTTAGGTGTAGGCAAATCAATCTGAGGGGGCTCATACTTTCTCGAGTTTATAATATGGCCTTTTATCTTCCAAGGGAAAGTAAACTGTTCTTGCCCCCCCCCCCCGGCCCCTAGTTTTGGCACCTTACCCCATCAGTTTTGAAACCCAATTGTCGCCACTGAGTATGCATCGCATAAGTATTTACAGTAATATCATATAATCTTATATTACATTATTACAGCACTTCGTACTCGGTAAATAAAAAGGAAAAAATAATAAGGAAAGGTGGGATTTGAACCTACGATGTTTCGATCTTGACGAGAACAGTAAAAAAACGAAAAATGCTGTCATCTAACCAACTACTCCAGGAGATTGTTGACAGAAAGCTCAGTAAAACACGTTAATCTCAGTTGAAGCAACATTGTGCCGGAGTTTCGAACCATTTTTCGTCAAGAACCAAGGAAAAGATACACTTTGAAGAATCGTTTGGTGTTGTGCAAGGTATCTTTACTAAACATTTCGCATAAAATCATCATAAATTTGCCTTCTTGCATTCAAATGTGACCGCAATTCTTTCCAGGTGGATGAGAACCTGTTCAGTGTTTCACAATGTACATACATTTTCCTATTTTCAAACTCAGAACCAAGAATCTTGAAATATTTTCAACATTCGTATTTCTACTTAACATTTTTTTGTCTACTCATATATTTTATTGCTGCTTTAGGGTATCTTTACTTTATGGAATGTGAAAGAATGAAACAAAAAATCACGAGCGTTTTCATTCAGGAAGAAGAATTGTTGCAAAGTTGGCTACTCTTAGTTGGCTCTGAAGCGCTATGCTGCCAATTTTACGAATTCCGGACTTTGAAATTTTTCGGGGCGGTCAAATAAATGTTGCGAAGTGTACATAACTAGTAGTTGTTTGAGACTCATTTTTTATACAGACCAAGCCAGACGTAATTTACAATAAAATGTTGAATTATTAAGCTTTTCAGAGCCTGAAAAGCGCTTTAATTGTCACATTTCGACTATAGGATCAAAACTTGATTTTTCGAGAAATTTGCGTTCAATGCTAAGACTCATTTTTTATACAGACCAAGCCAGAGATGATTTCCTTTAAAATGTTGTATTATTATGGTTTTCAGAGCCTGAAAAGCGTTTTAATTAAAACCTTTCGACTATAGGATCAAAACTTGATTTTTCGAGAAATTCGCGATCAATCCTAATTTTCGTTTGAAAAATCATTTTCTTTACAGACCAAGCCAGAGATGATTTACATTAAAATGTTAAATTATTAAGCTTCTCAGAGCCTGAAAAGTGATTTAATTCGGACTATGCGACTATAGGTTCATAACTTGATTTTTCGAGAAATAAGCGTTCAATGCTAAAACTCTCTTGAGACACATCTTTTATACAGACCAAGCGAGACATGATGTCCTTTAAAATGTTGAATTATTATGCTTTTCAGAGCCTCAAAAGCGTTTGAATTATTACATTTCTACTATAGGATCAAAACTTGATTTTTCGAGTAATTCGCGTTCAATACTAATTTTCGTTTGAAACTCATTTTCTTTACAGACCAAGCTAGAGATGATTTACATTAAAATGTTAAATTATTAAGCTTTTCAGAGCCTGAAAAGCGTTTTAATTATTACATTTCCCCTATAGGTTTAAATCTTGTGTTTTCGAAAAATTCGCGTTAAATGCTAACTTTCGTTTCAAACTTGTTTTCTCTTCAGACCAAGCCAGAGATGATTTTCATTAAAATCTTGAATTATAAAGCCTTTCAGAGCCTGAAAAGCTTTTTAATTATGACATTTGAATTATAGAATGAATACTTGATTTTTCGAGAAATACACGTACATAGCTAGTAGATGTTTGAGACTCATTTTCTCTACAGACCTAGCCAGAGATGATTTTCTTTAAAATGTCGAATTATTAAGCTTTTTAGAGCCTGAAATGCGTTTAATTTCTGGCTTTACGACTATACGATAATATCTTGAATTTCGAGTAATTCACGTTCAATGCAAGCACTCGTTCGAAACAAATTTTCTCTACAGACCTAGCCAAGGATGATTTTCTTTAAAATATTCAATTATTATGTTTCTCAAAGCCTGAAAAGTGTTTTAATTCTGACTTTTGAACTATAGGATTATATCTTGATTTTTCGAGAAATCCACTTTCAATGCAAGCACTCGTTTGAAACACATTTTCTCTACAGACCAACCCAGAGATGATTTTCTATAAAATGTTGAATTATTATATTTCTCAGAGCCTGAAAAGCGTTTTAATTCTGACATTTCAACTTTAGGATAAAAACTTGATTTTTTGGGAAATTCGCGTTTAAAGCTAATACTCATTTTAGTCTCATTTTATATACAGACCAAGCCAGAGATGATTTTCTTTAAAATGTTGAATTATTATGTGTTTCAGAGCCTGAAAAGCGTTTTAATTTTTACATTTCGACAATAGGATTTTATCTTGATTTTTCGAGAAATTCGAGTTAAATGCTAATTTTCGTTTGAAACTTATTTTCTGTACAGACCATGCCAGAGGTGGTTTTCTTTAAAATCTTGAATTATTATGCCTTTCAGAGTCTGAAAAGCGTTTTAATTCTGACATTTTAACTATAGGATGAATACTTGATTTTTCGAGAAATACACGTATACTTCGCAACATCTTATTTGACCGCCCCGAAAGAATTCTAAGTCCCGAAATCGTAAACTTAGCAACATGGCACTTCAACTCCATGTGAGAGTAGCCAACTTTGAGTAGGTCCTTCCACTAGACGAAAAACGATGCGGTGTTAGGTTTTCAATTTAACACTTTCCATGAAGTTACAAACAATATACCGCTATTATATTACATAATCAAACAGAAGTAATAAATTGGAAAAAGAACCTTGAAGGATATTTACGGTTCTGCTTACTCGACTTGAAATTTGGGGGGTTTGAAACACTGAATTGAGTTTTTCTCCTCCTGGAGGAAATTGCCATCAAGTTTGTGCAATAAGAAGCAAATTTGTGAGGAGTTTATGCGACATTTTATTTACAATACCTTGCATAATATCGAACAGTTCTCAAAAACATATATTTTACACGAATTGTCGAAAAAATGTGCTTGAAACACAGGAAGTTGGAAGTCTTCATAAACGTCAACATGTTTTTATGTTTATAACGTCATTAAGTTAAGGTAGAGCAGTTGGTTAGCCGCTGTTATCATTATTTTTAATCAAGCTTGAAAGGTCGCGGGTTCAAATCCCACATCATGATTAATTCACAAATCACATATATGTATTCAGGATGCAAAATGTAATGTTATTTAAGTTATGTATTATATGTTCTTCACTGACACCTAAAATATTGATTCTTTGATTTCGATATACTAAAAAAAGATATACAGTTATGTCAAGTAGTGATGTAGTGCAGTACTGTAACGAAGGAGAGCGTTTAATGAGTTCAAATTGCTAAGATTGGTAATTTTATGTCCGTTCCTTCCTAATGACTGTTGTCAATTCCATCACCACCAACTTAGCATGCGTCTAAAACTAATAGTAAATCGCTAATTAACATAAATAAATTGTTATTGCGACGAAGGCAGATTCGATAAGAAACTACTAATAAGTATTTATATAGTGAGTGACAAACAAAAAAAATTCAAAACCTCATAATGATCGTTAATACCTCACTGCTTTGTATCTAAAAAACATTGATTGCTTCTACCTGGCACAGACTTTTTCAAAAATTCCGAAGCAGCTCATCCGAGACAACAGCAATTTTATATGTGTGTTTCATCAAGACCATACCAACCTCAAACACATACATTGAACTACAATGATTTTTCTAAGATTTGCAGAAGGTGCTGGAACCAGGACAGTTATGGGTTTGTCACAATTGATATGACAAGAAAACCCAATAGTGGCAAATACAGAAATAAAATCAACAATTTTCTAGACATTGAAACATATATAAATAAACATGAAAAGGCCAATCATTGATGATCTTAAATTAAAAGATTATCTTGTAAAAAGATTTAAGGGATGGAAATCAGAGAACC